>NC_136490.1:81511794-81811772 GCF_053919585.1 Euprymna scolopes
GTAAAAAAGTGTATTTTAGGTTACAAAATACCCTAACCCTTGCATGCCGCAGTGAAAATTGTTAGCATTTGCTTTCCCACCAAAACAAAATGTGACAAGGTCGTTTTTAATGTTTTTAAACCAATCCCCCCCCCTAAAAAAAAAAAAAAAAAGGAAAAAGGGGCACTCTGGTTGGGACCAAAAATAATAATTGTCTCAGTATAGAGAGTTTCCCCTCCATTGACTGGGACAAATTACCTTAAGTGCAGCATCTGCAGAACAGGGTATTCATTTGCTCCCCCACCGAGCAAATTAGACACAAGGCCGATTTTTAACGTGAGGAGTGAAGAGAAAATGGGGACCAACTCCCCAGGGAGTAGGGGAGCTGGATAGTGACAATTGGTATGAAGGGTTGCCCCTACATTGACCAAGGTCTTATATGTGGGGTTGCCCCCACATATGGTCTTTGCTTGCAGTATCTGCCGGAACAGATACTATACTTTAATCCCGGCCTGAAGGCCAAGAACAGAAAAAAAAAAAAAAAAGGTAACCCTCTTTTCTAAAGCGAAAAATGTTAGTGACACCGTCTAGTTTCGTTTTCTTTTATAGGCAAGACAAAAACGGAAGGAGGAAGCAAGTATTTTTTGATGGAGTCTCTTTAAAAATCTACCAAAAATCCAATAATTATCCAATCAATACAAAATTTTCAACGATTAAGTGAAGAACGGACTTTATAAATGTACTTTTAATTTTTTTTATTTGCATAATCTATTCATATATTTTTGCCTACCCCCCTCCCAACTTCTTGTAGGTACAAATATGCTTAAAATAATCAGCCGAAACTAAAAATATATTGCACTAGCAGTTCCGCCCGGCTTTACTCGGGCCCTATGTACTGTTCATAACTTTATGTGCATATGTATATATTAAAAAGTGTGAATATGTACGGTAATGCTTTTCATTATGATAGGCTTTCTTAACTACTATAGAGAAAAGTTGGTAGAGACTGCAGATGTCAATTTGTTTTGACCCCTTATTTGTTTTGGGCTCAAATTAAATTAAAATTTTGGACCCATGTCCAAGTAACGTACAACTAAAATTTCAAGTATTTAGACCAAAATTGACAGAGGAGTTTGGTAGAATCTGCAAAGGTTTTGACCTCTTGCTAGCCAAATTTTCGCCTAAAAACCGATTAAAAAGTTTGCGGCATGTCTGAATACTCTGTGTAAAATTTCAAATGTTTACACCCAAAATTGGCTGAATAGTTTGCTATTCCCTTGGAAGCCAAATGTTCAGCAAAAAATGATTAAAAAGTCTGAATACACTTTATGTAAAATTTCAAATCTTTAGACCAAAAATTATCTGAGTAATTTTGTAGAGATCACAGAGGTCAATTTTTTTTTTGTTTTATAACTTTAACCCAAATTATGACCCTTATTTGTTTTGGGGTCAAATCAAATTATAAATTTAGATCCATGTCCAAGTAACATATCTAAAATTTCAAGTGTTTAGACCCAAAATTGGCGGAGGAGTTTGGTAGAGTTCTCAAAAGGTCAAATCGTTGAACGTTGACCCCCTTAACAGCAAAATTTCTGGAAAAAAAAAAAAAAAAAAAAAAGATTCTCCCAAATCTCGAGTCTGTAAACCGAAAATTGACAGTTATTTAGTAGGGAAATGTAGACACATTTTTACTTCTATAGATACTAGCAAGGCCACCCAGCGTTTCTCGGGATCGTATAAGACAATGAGAAAATTTAACATACCTGTTATTCTAAGGATAGAGGAAGTTTTTATGTCTATGTATCATTTGCCATCTGGAGCAAAATAATATTTTACCTATCCTAGGACGGGTATTGCACAACATATGTATGAAATAATTGTACCTTCCTTAGTGCAGGAAATTTACAACATGTGGAATAAAAATGTCCTTACCTAGGTCAACACATTTAAAATTCTGTTGTGCTAAATTTTCGGTATGTCACAGGTAAGAGTGTTTTTACATCAAAGTGCTATAGTGAAGAAGCATCCGATTTTTTATATAAATGTTATACTACTCGAATATTACATGATTTTCAATTTTGATAACTTATGTCAAAGATAAAAATTTCTTTATTTTTCATGTTTACTACACTATACAAGTACCTTATTTCCTGGGTAGGATACTGTAGAAGTACCCTTTTTTTTCTAATTTAAAAATGAAAGAACTCGATACTTTTAATTTTCTGTTGTGCTAAATTTTCTTTGCATCTAGAGTAGGAATTTGTTTTTTCATCTGGGTGCTATAGTGAAGAAGCACCTTATTTCTCATTTGAAAGTCATGCTATTCGAATATGTAACGTGATTTTCGGTTTTAATAACTTATGCACATCACAGGTAGGATTTCTTTGTTTTTCATATGAGTACTATACTACACAAGTACCTTATTTCTTGGGTAGGATAATGTACAAGTACCTTATTTATCAATATATTTATTGATGAAACTACTCGATTTTTCTGTTGTGCAAACTTTTTCGTATGTCATAGGTGAGTTTGTTTTTATATTAGAGTGCTATATTAAAGAAGCCGCTTATTTCTTATATAAATGTCATACTACTCGAATATATTACATAATTTTCGGTTTGGATTACTTTTATGTACATCACAGGTAAGATTTCCTTTGTTTTTCGTATGGGTACTATACTGTGCAAGTACCTTATTTCTCGGGTAGGATACTGTACAAGTACCTTTTTTCTAATTTAAAAATGAAAGGACTCGATACGTTTAGGTAATTTTCTGTTGTGCTAAATTTTCTGTACACCAGGGGTTTTTTCATACGAGTACTATACTACACAAGTACCTAATTACTTTGATAGAATTTCTTGTACACAAATACATTAAAAAGTGATTGTATGTGATTTTTGGAACATGACATCTATACAAATATGCAAACATAATACATTAAATTTATAATGATCAGTTAATTAGGATAGGAGTGAATCCAATACATACAAATACATAATCATATACGCGTACAATCATTCATAATGATCGGTTATTTAGTTTAGGAGTGAATCCAATACATAGAAATTATAATCATATACACAATTAAAATTCATAATGATCGGTTAATTAATTTGAGTGAATCCAAAACATCAAAATATATAAACATATACACAAAATTAAAAAATTGATAATGAGCGGTTAATTAGTTTAAGAGTGAATCCAATAGATACAAATATATAATCATATGTAAAATTCATAATGATCCGTCAATTAGTTTAGGAGTGAATCCAATACAAATGCCATTACTTGATCTATTTACATGATTTTTGGAATTCAACAAAAAAGCCGATATATCATTTTGAATATGAGGTTTTCATTACGTAAATCGAAAACATTCTGTATTTTTTTAAATGTTCTGTATTACATAACATTTAAAATCAAGAATATCGGAATGTGTAAAAAAAAATTATGAAGATTGAAACCATAACACTTATATCAGTAATCGGTTACGCTATCCAGTGCACCAAAGTTACTACCGCTTAAAGAACGTTGTGAAATATCTAATAGATTTTTTTACTCGATGTACGCATGCACAGAATGACGCCATTGTGCTACGTTCGTCAAGGTGTCAATGTTTTCATGTTTGAACCCTTTTTGAAGCCATTAGCAATTATTTTAATCGATTAAACACCTCTAATAAAATTCTGCGCCAAAAATTGCAATCTTTTGAGCTATAGCACGCCGTCCAATGATCATCCATCTAAGGAGATGGAATTAAAAAAAAAAAAAAAAAAAAAAAAAAAAAAAAAAAAAAAAAAAAGGAGACATACACACAGTGAGATTTATATATTAGATTTATTATTACTTTTTTTATCAAATTAAAATATTTCTTTTTATAGAAGTTTCCTGGGATGGTATTTACAAGAGAATGATTTCAGCAAATCAAAAAAGAGCAATTAAAAATCTGCAAGACCAAACAAATGTCATCTTTTAAAGGAGACCAGTGCTTTTGTTTGTATAAACATTTAAATATTCTTAATTCTTAAATTGAATTTGACAAGTAGAGATCAACAATTTTAGTTGGAATGAAATAAATGGACAAGAAAAATGGTTTGAAAATATTTAAATTTTTAATGGTAGAACTCTTGAAATGTGTTTTGAATAGCAAAACTAAACAATTCCTTTTTTAAATGAAATTTAAATTTTACGAAAAAAAAATGTTTCTGAAAACTCGATCAGTGCTTTTATTGCAAGGGATAAGGTGAGCGGATTGTTGTCAGCTGTGGCTGTGAGTGGAATGGTTAGAAATTAGTTATTTGGTGTTTTCTTGTGAAGAAAAAAAAAAAAAAAGTATGAATATTCAGAAAGAGCAATCTCCTCAACTTAGTGGCATCAGATTATTCTGACAGACGAGGCGGGACGGGGAGGAGGTATAAAGAGAGCAGGGAGGAATGGGAAGGAGAATAATGTCTACAAATTCTGTGTGTGTGTGTGTGTGTTTTCAGATGGATGTGGCTATGAAATCAAACATGTGCATATATGAATGACAACTTATGCGCACACACGCATTTAACCATCCAATATTGCGTCTATATTAATCAATGGAGAGTATGCAAACACATGAGCGTGTTCGCTAGCTGAATGGATACGATCATAGACTACGGAATCGTCAATGTTGATTTCAGATCCTGTTGCATTCATTGTTATTACTTTCGAATGAATACTTTATAAAAAGGTATGAACCCGGACCCACTACTCCATCTACTGGTCAAATACCAAAGTGTATTCAATTAATAATCTGGTACAATGAATCGTAAGGCGTTGTATTAAATAAGATTAAAAGGGTTGATATGATGCAAACCAAATTCATCATTTAATGATACATTTAAGTTAAGGTTGAATGTCAATAAATCGATTAAAAAAAAAAAAAAAAAAAAAAAAAAAAAAAAAAAAAAAAAAAAAAAAAAAAAAAAAAAAATCAAAATGAATTTATATATATATATATATATATATATTACTAGCATGGGTGGCCAGCGTTGCCTAGGTGTTTGGAGTTGTATGTTGAGAAAAAAAAAAGTGGTAATAGGAAGGCAGGCTCGAACCCGTACCCCAAAGGAGGACAAGAACGGGAAAAAAAGCGTGACATCTTTGCTGTTACGACAACCAACCAAGAAGTGACGTAGGTTTTAATTAAGGCTAGACAATCGAAAAGAGAGGATGACTTTTGAAAATATTGGCAAAAAAGCGACCCCCTGTAGAAAAGTGCCCAGTTGAAGGTGAAGAAATTAATGTTTTTAGCCAATTTTTTGGTATTTTCATCTGAAGGGTTGAGCTTCAAAACGATACTGATCTTGTGAAAATCAGTCGCCTCTGTTGAAAGTTTTAGGCAGAGGTGCAAACATATACATACATTTATATATTGGTAGCTCAAATTTTTGACCCAAACCAATTAAAAAGCTTGCCCTATCTCTGAACACCCTTTATATAAAATTTCAAATGTTTAGACCAGAAATTGTCCGAGTAATTCGGTAGAGATCGCAGAGGTCAAATTGTTTTTAACTTTGACCCCTTAACATTTGTTTCGAGCTCAAATCAAGTTAGATCCATGTCCAAGGAACCTATATCTAAAATTTCAATTGTTTATACCGAAAATTGGTGGAGGAGTTTGGTAGAGTTCAAAGGTCAAATCGTTGAACGTTGACCCCTTACCAGCCAAATTTCTCTCCGAAAACGGCTTACAAAGATTTTCCTATATCAAATTTCGAGCCTGTAGACTGAAAATTGACAGAGTTATTTAGTAGGGAAATGTACACAGACAGACACACACATTCACTTTTATAGACATACTAGCAATTCAGTCCGACTTTGCTCGGGTCCTATGTACTGTTCATAACTTGCCCTACGTGTGAACACACTATGTAACATTTCAATTATTTAGACCCAAAATTGTCTGAGTAATTTCATAGAGTCCGCAGAGGTCAATTTTTTATAAATTGGATGCCAATTTTGACCCCTTAGCATGAATTATTTTGGTCTCAAATCAAAATATAAAATTTTAGCCATGTCCAAGGTACCTACATCTAAAATTTCAAGTCTAGACCAAAAATTGACGGAGAAATTTTGTAGAATCGGCAAAGGTCAACTCTTTCAACTTTGACATTTTGCCAGCCAAATTTTCGCCCCCAAACTGATTAAAATGCTTGCCGCCTGTCTGAATACCTGTTATGTGAATAACCAAAAATTCTGTGAGTAGTTTGCTAGACACCGCAAAGGTCAAATCTTTTGAACTTTGACCTCTCGGAAGCTTAAATTTTCAACCCAAACTGATTAAAAAGCTTGGCCTATCTCTGAATACCCTTTATGTAAAATTTCAGATGTTCAGACTGAGTAATTTGGTAAAGACTGCAGAGGTAAAAATTTTTTAAACTTTGACCCATTATGACACCTTAAAATTTGTTTTGGGGGTCAAATCAAGTTATTAGGTTAGATCCATGTCCAAGGAACCTATATCTAAAATTTCAAGTGTTTATAACCAAAATTGTTGGAGGAGTTTGGTAGAGTTTCCAAAGGTCAAACCATTGAACTTTGACAGCCAAATTTCTGGCCAAAAATGGATTAAAGATTTTCACAAATCTCAGTACCCTGTGTATCAAATTTCGAGTCTAGTCTGGAAATTGACAGAGTTATTGCATAGGAAAATGTACACAGACACGTTCACTTATATATATATAGATATATATATATATATATATATATATATAATAGATAGATTCATGTATGGTAGACCAAGTGTGATACTAGATGCAGGAGTCGTTTTCAACACATACGATGTCTATCACTCCCAAAATAATCACTCATTTGGTACTGGCAAACATCATCATTGCTCAACTTCGGTGGTTATGTAGGCAAAAAAATTATATATATATATATATATATATATATATATATATATAGTAATTTATAAAATATATATGGCGATTAAGCTACACTGAATATTCTGCGTTTCATCCAACTATAGGATTCGTCAGGCTTATGAAGCATGCTCCATGGCGCTATATATATATATATATATATATATATAGCCATGGAGCATGCTTCACTTTTTAATTTGTTTTATTTATAATTCAGGCACGCATTTACCTTAATAGTCAATTTAAACTTTAAAAATACATGGCTAAATGGAGTTTAGTACTATCAAGACCTCCGTAGTTTATTTTAAACTATTAATTTTTAATTTTGCTACGTGAAATCTTAAAAAGTTGAAATTCATTATACTTATATTTTTACATATTCTATAGTAAATCATCCTGAATCTTAAAAGTGTGGGGTGTGTGCCCACAGTATAATTACGGCCACTTTGGAGCCTCCAAAATTGCAAAGTTAAAAACATTACTCTCTTTCTGAACCGAATAAAGATTTTACTAAAAATATATCCAATTAGATAGAAAAGTAAATTATCTTGCGTTTGATAACATTTGTTATATATATTTGCTTTTTTGACAACTTTTTTGAATCTAAGTGTATAGTAGGCACTGCCAAACGATTAAAGAATGGAACAATCCCGTGATGTCAGACTTGTTAATTATATGAAGTATGGAGCAGCAAAAATGACAATGATTTTTAAAACCTTTGTTTATCTTCTTCAAACTGCAATTAACTAATCTTTGTTATAGTTTTGTTAGGTTTTAAGATTTACAGTTTAATGATTAATATAAACATTCGTATATTAAATATGAAATACGGTTTAACTAAATATGTTAGTTTTTTTTTTTTAGTTTTTTTTTTTTATTACATTTTCACCCCAAACAAGGCAAATTGCCACTTTGGTGTAGGGGGCTACTATCAGGGGCAACACTACTGGGGTACTATGTAGGGATTTGGGCAGCAAGGTGTCGGTTCACGTTACACTTGAACTTCTGCCCGTCAGTACTGTTGGGGAAGTAGGGACCTGGAATGGAATTCCAGAGTCTAGCGGTTCTAGGGAAGAAACTATTGGAGTAAAAAGATCTTTTACATCTAGGGATCTCTACAGTGTGGGGGTGGGATTTAGCAGCCTGTCGGGTTTGTCGAGGGTGCTCACGTCGTGGGGGCACAAGTGATTGCAGTTCGTCAGAGCATTCACCACTAAAATACTTGTAGAAAAGGCAGAGGGATGCAATATTTCGTCAATGGGACAGAGGCTGAAGCTTAGATGCCAGTTCAGGGCCTATCAGGTTTGCGACTCTTTTGAACCTTGTCAAGGAGCGAGAGACTAGTAGCAGATGCACCAGCCCAGATGTGGCAGCAATACTCCATACATGGGCGAATGGTGGCCTTATAGAGGTACAGGATACTTTCGGGTGTTAGTAGTTTTCTAGCACGGTAGAGAGAGCCCACCTTTCTTGCAGCGGCCCTGGTTGGTTTCCATACTTTATTTGGTAAAAAAGAAACAAACTATATGATTGGGATCTACAAAATATTTGTGCAATAATATTTTTCAATTGGTTTTAATCTACCGATAAAATAGCTGGCAAGAGTCATGTTTATATAACTATATTTAAAAAAATTTAAACACCATTAATTAAAAATCTATGTTGTAACAGAACATGTTGAAATAATGGAGTTTTAATAGTTTTAATCTTAAAATTAATTTTTAGGAAGTTTTTTGTTGGCAATTCAACTAATAATAGTATATATTAGAAAAAATGCTATTTAAAAAATAAAATAAATTTATATAAATTTTTTAATTGCAACTTCAAAGTTTGTTTAATACATGTATTTAAACTTAAATATTTTCTACTTATTTGAACTTCTTTTTTTTTTTTACATAGGCATCACCACATTATCAAGGCCAAGAGGCCACTCAAGGATAAGGGTTAAAGAGTGTACAGTAGAAATTGGACATTATAGTAATCATTAGTAATGAACATTTGGTAAAGTTGATAACTTATATGGAACGGCTCATCAAGAACTTATTTACGTTAGACTTGAAGACAACCATATTGTAGTCAGCCGGAAAGCAGGAAAACAATTCCACAGGCGTGCAGTTCTAAGAAAAAAGCTTTGTTCATGGAATCTACGTTTAGGTTTAGGCACAGATAAAGAGTGGGGGGAATTATTGATAGTGTTTACAGCTAGACGAGTGTTTCTCGTGAAAGTTTGGCGAGGGGGGACCATAGATTGAAGCTCAGTCGAACACTTTCCATGAAAATAACGATACATCAGAGACAAACTCACAACATCTCTTCTGTGAGATAAAGGTTGCAAGGAAGAGAAAAGGACATCTCCTACGAGGCTACGAAGTCTATTTTGAACTCTATCAAGGCAGGCCAAGTCCTTTCTAGCAGCTCCTGCCCAGATGTGGCAACAGTATTCCATCCTTGGACGTACCTGGCTCTTATATAGATAGAGAATAGCATCAGCAGTGAGATATCTACCGGATCGATAGAAAGATCCCACCATTTTTCCAGCGGCCTTGGCAACAGATTTGATGTACGTGTTCCATTTAAGATCAGGAGTAATGGTCAAGCCAAGAAGTTTGTCAAAACTTGAGGCCTCCTGAAGACGAGAGCCATTCATTTCAATTGATGTCAGATGTGGATCAGAATGTTGATGATGTAAAGAGAGAAGCTTGGTTTTATATGCATTAAAAGTAACCAGCCATTCTTTACCCCATTGTACTACGTGCTCAAGATCAGAGGAGAGAGAATTGGAGAGAACTTGGTCGTTTACTGTCTTAGATGTGCTACCATAAATGGTAGTGTCGTCAGCATAGATGTCTACAAATGATGGAAGGATGTGATTTGGAAGATCATTAATGTAGATCAGGAAAAGAGTTGGGCCCAGGATGGACCCCTGAGGGACACCGACATTAATACTGTGAACTTCTGATTTTTGCCCCTCAACTACTACTCTTATGAACCTATCAGAAAGAAATGATTTAATAATTAAGACATTTCCAGCAATACCATAGCTAGAGATCTTATGAAGTAAACCTTTATGCCATACCCTATCAAAGGCCTTAGATATGTCAAGAGCAATTGCCCTAGAAAGGTTGCCTCCGTCGAGAGATTTGCTAATCCTATGAGATATAACTGTAAGCACATCTGCTGTAGATCTAGCAGAACGGAAACCATATTGAGTGTCACTAAAAAGGTTATTTTTGTTGAGATGGTTGATTACTTCTGTATTTAACACAGATTCCAGCAACTTACTCATGACGCACAGGAGACTTATTGGCCTGTACTGAGAGGGTGATGAGCGATCACCTGAATTCTTAAATACAGGGCATACTGATGAAATTTTCCAGGGAGATGGGAAGCTATTCTCCTAAAGACAACGTTTAAACAGTTTTGTAAGTATGGGCGCTAGTTCAGGTTGAAGTTTTTTTGAGTACTATAATTGGAATACCGTCAGGGCCAGTTGCTTTACTGGAATCAAGGTTTTTGATTAGCTTGGCAACATCACGTACAGATATACGTATATCACATAGCGTGTTTTCTGATACAGGAGGAAATATTGGGGGTTGGCAGCCTTGATCGCAAAAGGTAGAATTAGCTGCGAAGTTCTTGACAAAGAGTTTGGCTTTGTCTGATGCTGACGAGATTACCTCAGGTCCATTGATAATAGTTGGGATGGAGTACACGCTTCTGTTCATGATTCTGTTTGCTATTTGCCAAAACTGGTGGGAACCAAGCCGCTGCTCAGCTACTTTGGACTTAACAGATTGAGCATACAACTCTCTTGCGTTCTTTATTACTTTCTTACAATGGTTGCTGGCAGTCCTGAAAGCGGTTTTAGTTTTCATACATCTATTACGTTGGAAACAGTGGAAAAAGTGATTTCTGTGCGCAATGGCAGCAGCACATTCTGGAGAGAACCATGGCTGGCCGTTAGGTTTTTGCTGAAACTTTTTCGAGGGTATGAAACGGTCAATACCTACAATTAACCATTCCGTCAGGTCTATTACTATAGAGGACATCCTTTTTAAACATGGAATGCAGAGGTAGATCAGATATAAATGTACGGAAGCTATCCCAGTCAGCCTTAGTGTATCGATATACTGTACGATGGAGAGGTACGTCTGGGGACTTATTACATTTCATTTTTATCTTAATTGATACAACAGAGTGGTCGGAAGAGCCAAGAGGCAACAGAACAGAAACTGAACATAGTTCAGGGCAAGTTGTGAGAAAAAGGTCTAGTAGGCTCGCATACTGGCCATCATTGTCAGGCACACGGGTGGGTTCCTGAACAATCTGAGTGAGGTCATAGGCAATGGAGAAATCATGACAGAACCTTCCCTCATCGGTCTTGTTAGAGTGGGTCAACCATTCGATGTTGTGAACATTGAAGTCACCACATACGTGAATGTTAGCTGAAGGATAAGCAGATAAGACTTGGTCAATTTTCTTAGATATGCTTTGAAAGATAGTAACTCTGCTGTTATGGGGGCGATAGAGAGTAAATATAAATGCCGTAGTGTGAGCTAAAGCAACCCGGAAGCACATATAGGGTAAGTTAGGATCTTCCCGGGAGATGTCCCTTCCACATGGAAAGTTATCCCTAATATAGGCACAAATTCCATGCCTATGGCGATCTTGGGGGTCAGATTTAGAAGTTAAGTTAGAGTATCCTTTAATTGCGAACTCTTCTAGGGAAATAGCCTGTCCAATACCAGTTTCACTTAAAAATAAAAGGTCTGGTTTAGTCTCCTGTAATTGAGTTTGAACCTCTGGAAGGTTAGAACGTAGACCCCTGATGTTGGAGAAGGAGACATGGTAGTAGGGGACTACGTTGGAAGTTGGAGAACCGGGTTTTTAATTCGTTTCATAATTGTAGCAACACACCAGAGACAATTGACTGGCTGGACAAGGAGCATTCCAGTTGTGCATACATCCATTATATACACCCACGCAAATATTCCACCATAAATAGCAAAACTTGGTAATTGTCAACAACGGTGTTGAAAGCACCCTACGTGACAAAGGTTGATTTTTCGTCCAATCGGTGCTTGGAAAAAATGCATTTTTGTAAATTTTCTGTCTTCTGGAGCCGATCAAAACACAAAAAAGGCACTGCGCATGAAACAATCAGTTGAGGCCAGCCCAGCATGCTGTAAACATATGGACTACAAAGTTTAACGTAAAACCACCAACATAACTTCGCGTGAAGCACACATCTAAACTCAACATGGAAGTAAAAAAGGCAAAGAGGGAAACATTTAATCACCAAAGAAAAACATTTTGACTCCGTCAAGTCAGATTTTCCTTTCAGTACAGACCACCACCACCACCACCACTCGCTCCGTTGTGCACCATGCACCTAAAGCTTATAAATCTCCCTGGATTAATTAAAAAATAAAAATATAAAATAAATAAATAACTTTATATTGCAGATATATAAACAAAATTCCCCCCCTCATATTTTATGGAAATTGCATATGTAATTTCATTCTAAAATGGATAAGTTTCGAAAATTTTATGAAAATCTGACCATTAGTTGATTTTTGCTAGATTTATTAAATACGGGTATGTTTTCACGTTCAGAATGCTTACTACATGTGAATGTGATGTAATGGAATAACCTAATGAACTATGAATATATTGACCCTCTCACGTGACTGAGGCAGAAAAAAAAAAAAAAAAAAAAACAACAAAAAAAACAAACAAAAAAAACAAGAAAAGAAAACTCAGGTCACATTTATTCCCTTGTAAATAAGCCCCTTTGTCTTTCCCCCCTAACCCAGTGTTTTCTTGCTGTATTCTTATTAAAAGTAAGGATATAAATGTCAACTGCACGGAAAAATTCTACTGGAAAAAAGTTTATTTCAAATTTATTTTTATTGCATAAAGAAAAGAACAATTTTTCTTGGAACGGAAGAAAGTTATCTATTTCAAATTTCTTTTGTTTCATCAGAAAAAAAAAAAAAATACGGCGGAAAGGAACGCACGTATGTATATTGCTGCTGTTGGTTCAGTGTCAATTTTGTGTGTGTAACCCCCTCCAAAAACCTTGTCTACAAAATAATTTTTTTTGGTAAAAATCAGTGAATTTATTTAATGCTTTGTGCAGATACTGTTAACCTTTTGTTTTATTACTGTTTAAGAAAAAAAATTCTTCAACATGGAACAATTAACCAAGTTTACAAAAACTATACAGCCCAACAAAGCCAGATGGAATTTTTACAAAAAGAACAGTTAAAACAAAATGAAGTATTAAAAACAATATTAATGAAACAAGAAGAAAAAAAAAAAAAAAAGGGATGGTCGGTTCACTCCGGAAGGAATTGCAAATTTGCTGACAGAATTTTTATATGAACCAACTAATGGCTTAACATTTCCAGCATTTTTTCCAAACGATGTCAGGCTTGGTCGGATGAAGAAAATTATTTTACTGTTGCAAAAACTGGGTTCCCATGAAAATACTAAGTATATCAATTTTATACTCCCAAGGAAACCCGAAGACATTTCTTTTAAAGAGACTATAGAAATTTTATCAAACATTTTCAGGGAGCGGATAGCTTATCTTATACTCGTTATAGGTGTTTAAACATTTTGAAACAAGACGAAGACTATCACCTATGCTGGGAGAGTAAATGCCCAATGCTAGTTATTTTAGTTGAAAGATCTAAAAGAGGACATGTTTAAATGCTTCATATTTGTGCAAGGGTTAACATCCTCGAAGGATAAAGAGATTTGTTCTATGATATTATCCTAAATGAACCAAGACATAGAAATAACCTTACAGAAAGTTACTGAGGAATGCCAGAAACTTAAATTTAAAACAGGATAATACTAGTATTGAAGAGAAAAATCTTCAAAAATACAAAGGGTAAAGCAAGGTGACCAGTATGTAAAAAAATACTGTAAGATGTGGGGAAGAAAGAATCACTTCACAAAAAGTGCTACTTCAAAAGCAAAATATGCTATAAGTGCGGGCATAAAGGACAAGTCAACAGTATGCAAAAAGAAGAAATACTGTAAGCCTGAAATAAAGACCATTGATTCTAAAAAAGAGTCCATGTATGGTTAAAAAGAAATATATTGAAGTTAGATTGAATGGCTGGAAAGTAAACTGTCTTTTGGATACTGGAAGTGACATATCCTTAATTGGTTCTCCAAAGCTGCAAAATACAAAAGAAAATTGCCAGAGAAATGTTTGGAAATAGATTAAATTTAAGGGTGAATTTTATACTAATGTGACCCTGAATGAAAATACTATAAAAACTAAAATATATGTGATACCCGGAAAAAATTCTAATCTATTCGGTATAGATTTGATGATACTTTTCAGTTTATGGGAGAAACCAATAAACTCATTTTGCAAAAGAGTAAATTTGACAGGATCTGAAAGTCCCAAACTGCCAGGAAGATTTGAAGAAGGATTTTAAAAATGTATTTTCTGAAGGTCTGGGTTGCTGCACTAAAACGGAAGTGAAATTTGAACTGAAAGATGAAGCGAAACTGGTGTTTCTAATGCAGAATATGGAACCTTCCCAAAAGGAAGGTTCCATATTCTGCATTAGAAACAATCAAGAAATAAAGACTCGAAGAAATCTGAGTAATAAAAAGAAAAGTGGATTACTCTGAATGGACATCACCCACAGTTTATGTGAAGAAAAAAAAAAAAAAAAAAAAAAAAAAAAAAAAAATCAAAGTATGTGGAGATTTTTCGACAGAACTGAATGATTCTTTAAAGGATCATAACTATCTACTCCCTACCCCGAGGAAATATTTTCTAAGTTTAAGGGAGGAAAAATTTTCACAAAAATTGACTTATCAGAAACATTTGTAGGTCAAAGTCCACGAAGATTGTTCTAAATACCTGACAATGAATACGCATAAAGGATTATTTTCCCTAAAACGATTGCTGTTTGGGTTGAAAGTAGCACTAAATTTATTCCAACAAATTATGGATGCCATGCTAGCAGGCTTGGATTTTGCAATAGCTTATTTAGACGACATAAAAATGTTGAACATAAAAACCATATTCGTAAGGTATTAGAGAAAATAGAAGACTACAGATTTAAAGTGGCTCTCGAAAAATGTAATTTTGGTATGGACAAGATTGAATATTTGGGACAAATAATTGATTGGAAAGGTAGAAGACCTAACACAAATAGGACAGAAGCAATTAGAGACATGCCTAGACCAGACAATGTAGTGAAGTTATAGTCATTCTTGGGTCTAGCAAACTACTATAATTCTTATATCCCAAATATGCACGAACTAAGAGCACCATTAAGGGAATTATTGAAGAATAAAATATGGCTCTGGACAAAAGAATGTGAGGAAGTATTCCAAAAATTTAAAAGATTTTTATTATCAGATCTAGCGTTAGAACATTACGATCCGAAAAATGATTTAATTGTAGCGGCAGATGCGAGCGAATATGATTTAGGAGAATGGAATGGAAGATGGATCTACTAAACCAATTTCTCACGCCTCGAGGGTTTTATTACCCGCTGAAAGAAAGTACAGTCAGATCGAAAAAGAGGGTTTGGCGATTGTGCATGCCATGAGAAAGTTTCATAGATTCATTCATGGAAGATCTTTCGTCTTGGAAAGAGACCATAAACTATTGTCGATTTTTGGGAGAAAAAATAAAAATAAAAAAATTAAAAATACGGCAAATAGGCATCTAGTAAAATTGCACAGGCAGATTGTCGAGATTGATCCCCAGTAAAACTGAATTTGAAGAAACTTATAGGAACACTAGAAGAAAATGAACTAACAGATATATTAATACTGTTAGGGAACGTCCTGTTACACTTGAGAAAATAAAGCAGCGAAAACAGAAATATATTAACAAGATAAAAAAAACAAGTGGGACAAGACGAAAAGAATAGAAAAAGATTAAAAGTGTTTCCATTTTCTATGTGTGATGAAACCGATATATGCAGACAGAGTGGTAATACCGCAAGTATTACAAAAGAAAATCCTAAAGGAATTCCACATGGGACATCCTGGAATCTCCAGAAGGCCCTAATTAGAGGATTCACATAATGGCCTGGAATGGATTAGGGCATCGAGAAAATGGTGAAATTATGTAAAGATTGCCAACTAGCCGCGAGATCTTCTCCCATAGAGATACAACCTTGGACTAGAACAGATGTACCCTGGAAATGCATCCATATCGATTACGCAGGACCTCTGAAAGGATATTACCTAGTAATCATAGAGAGTATGT
Organism: Euprymna scolopes; assembly: GCF_053919585.1. Classification (NCBI taxonomy): domain Eukaryota; kingdom Metazoa; phylum Mollusca; class Cephalopoda; order Sepiida; family Sepiolidae; genus Euprymna; species Euprymna scolopes. Next base: position 81,527,926 of record NC_136490.1, read on the forward strand.
CAAAACGGCCAGAAATTTTTAAATACGAACACCTTACAGCAGCAAACAATAAAAGCGCCGGACGAGGTATTTCGTCGGTTCGGAGTTCCGAAAACAATTGTTAGTGATAATGGTATGATGTTCACATGTCAGGAATTCAAGCACTACTGTGAGGCACTGGCCATTGAACATATTACAACACAAACTTTTAACCAACGATCAAACAGACAAGCGGAAAGATTTGTCGATACTTTTAAACAAGCTTTAAAGAATATCGACACGGAAGAAAAAAAAAAAAAAAAAAAAAAAAAAAAAAGCCTTGAAAAATTCTTAGCAATATATATATATATATATATATATGATAACACCAAATCCAAAATTATCCCCAGCTGAGATTATGTTTGCCAGGAAGGTACGTTCGGTGTTTGACTGGTTAACCCCAAGAGAAAAGTATCAAGGATACAATGACAGGGATAAAGTTTTCAAAAATTATCAGACAGGGAAGTGTTTTTGGGAAGAAGGCATGATCTCAAGAATTAGAATGGTTTACATTATAAAAAGGGAGACTTTTTTTTTGTGGAGAAAAATTAACCAACTGAGACCCCAATACATAGAAACAGTCAGAAACCAAGAGTTACCAATGGAAGTGCTATATGACACTTTCCATATAAGGGAAGTACCAGTAACTCAGAAATCCAGATTTTTTGGACAAAGTTTAAAAAGGAAAAAAATGGTAGAAGCAAAATTCTACGGAAGAATTTAGCTTGGGAGGAAGGTGATGTAATGGAATAACCTAACATCCCTTCATAGATGAAATGAACTATACCCTCTCACGTGACAGAGAGAAGGAAAAAGACAGGAAGAGAATAAGATATGTCGAGTAACTCTTATAAACCCCTTTGTCTTTCACCCATAACCCTGTGTTTTCTTGCTGCATTATTTAAAGTAAGGATATAACAGAACATTATTTTGAAGTGTCAATTATGTAAACACAATTTTCGTATCGCAGTTTCATCATTTCTATATGCTGAAAAATTTAAAAATTAGTTTAATTTGCCCTTTTAAACTAGCGGAGGTACCCGGCATTGCCCAGGTGTTTGGAGGTGTAAGAGAAAAAGTTAGTAGTCAGGCAGGTTTGAACCCGTGACGCAAAGGCGGAAAAGAAAGCGAAAGAAAACATGACATCTTACCGCTACGCTACGAAACCATAGGAAGTGAAAAACGTTCAAATTTAGCAATGTCAATCAAAAAGTTAACTTGCTAAGTGAATACGCAGATGCAGAATTGAAGGTTGGTTGAAGTCCAGTTCAGAATGTTGGAGAAACCAAACTCCCGACAAAAGAGCTCTCAAATGAATAGCTATTGTCTGATATGAAGGGTATTCCCCACATTGATCAAAGCTGATTTGATTCAATTCAGTTTTGCTTTATATGAAAGCGAAACAAATGCTGGAAACCCAGGTTGTTTTTTTTTTTTAAAACTCGCTCAAATAAATGTAGAGACAACGACCTTCGCAAATCGTAGATATTACAATCTAGGGAGTACATAAAAAGTTCTATTGCTGTAGACAATGACAAATTTCACACATTCATTTAAACAGACAGGCGAGATTTATATTATAGATATAGACGGTACAAAGTTATAATGGGCATACGTCAATGTCGGATTGCTCTGGCCAAATCACTGTTAAAAAAAACGTCTGCGCATATAAAACTTAAAAATCGAATCGGAAACTCTAAAACAAAATAAAACAAACTTTATTTTTATTATTACAAGAAAATATGTATTTCCCCTATTATTTTAGTAAGGACGAAATACCATTTTATCTTTAGTAAAATAAAATCAATTTTTATTTTTCCTGCATATGTGCAATGTTTTTTTCATGCATACCTATTTTCTTAAAATTACTATGTTATCTTTCTTACTAAAATAAGATTTTTCACTGAAAATTGACGAAAAAGAAAAAAAAAAAACTCCAATTTCTTGTTCAAATAACAAGACATTAAGTTTTTTCCGAACACAATATTTGAAAACCAAAACATTTTCTTGTATCAAAAATTGTAAAAAATATTTAAAAGTCTGCGAAAGAATATAATCTTAAAACAATTCTGTAACATTGGATTTTTATAGAGTAATTTTTTTTTAACAAATAATTTAAATGAATTCTTGTTACTTATTTGTTGTGTTATTTGACCAAGAAGAAATTGGAGTTTGTATTTTTTTTTTTTTTGTTATTTCATTCTCAGTGAATAAAGAAAAAAAAATTAATATTTTACTAAAATAATTTATGCGTACCGCATAAAAAAAAAAAAAAAGATTATTTTAGTAAGTAACGAAACAATTTGTTTTTACTAAAATAACAGAAAAAAAAAAAAAAATCTTTTCTGGTAATAAAAAATAAAGTTTGTTTCATTTTGTTTTAGAGTTTCCAATTCGATTTTTGAGTTTTATATATGCAGACATTTTTTAATAGTAATCTGACATTGATGTATGCTGTTATATTGATAATATCAACAAAGTTACAAATGGACGGGGGGGGGGGTAATTCTGAGGTGAATTTTGGAGGTGCCTGGTGTACAGGAAAAACAAAATTATGTGTGCAATCTTCAAAGTAAGCGTGATGATTAGCCTAAAAATTGTTTTGTTTGGGTTTTTTGTTAAATATTATGACAGGAGGAGTCATTTCGACTTAAAAATTATTTTAAGTAGAGAAAAATCATTGTAAAAAGGTGTTCAACGTTTGTGAACCAATACCAAGTAAATTGGCTGTTAAAAAAAAAAAAAAAAAAAAAAAAAAAAAAAAAAAGGTCTCAAAACGGCACTTGTGCATTGTAACAGTTTTTTTTCTTCAGTTTGAAGTGTGTACAACCAGGGAGGGGGGGGGAGTTGAAAATCTAATTTAAATATTACAATGACAGTTGTTTTTCTAAATAAATTATTTTTAACATCGTTTTAAATAAAAAATTTTTGCAGATTTGTATTTTAGTGCCACATAAATCAGGGATTTCCAAAAATGTAAGAAGAACAAGCACACCGCCCAACCGGTGTATAGGAAAAAAAATGACTTTTCTAAAAATAGATTTTCTCAAATTTGTTCCCCTAACAGAAACAAGTCTTTAGATACTTGTTGAAAAAATTAGATTAATATTAGACCACGTGCCATTGTACCACCGAATGGAATGAAGGATCCAAGTGAAATTAGAAGAGGTTATTACATAAATTTATTGCCTCAATTAGATGAATAGATGAACCTTATCCTATTTTACAATGGCTAGCTTGTCGCCTAATAAAAAATTAAGCTTTTTGTGATGTATTCAGTAATCCTGCAACATTACATAATTTTAAAAAGGTATAGATGGTATTATAGAAAAGACAATACATCAGTGTGCGAAAAGATTCATTTTATGCTACTTGCACTTAAAGCTTGTTCTAGCGTACATGTGGGCCAATGATGCCCTCCAAGTAGATGTCATACAAGAGATACATATGGCTGAACTCCATGACACATAGGTGGGAAAAATGATTCAGGAAACCCAAATCGAAATGAATAGATGAACCCAAATATTTTTCCACAAAAAAATATCGAGGCCATTGGAAGGAAGGCCATTGTGTTTTCGGCAGTGTTCAAAGAAACAGTGGGTCCTGCTTCATGCCAATACACTTCTACCTTTAATCTAAAAATGGATTTTGCCGGAAAGCAAAATCATGCCTAATAAGGTGCATAGTATGGCATTGTAAACATAGCAGCTGGTGACTAATTTTACTTTGGAGATCCCCCCCCTTCCCATAAAACAAACCCATCTTGTAGAGTAAAATAATCGTACATAATGAAAATTTTGTTGATCCAGAAAATTTCTGTTAGAAATTCTGCAGAAATAAACATTGGTCGGTTTGACCAGCCACATTTTTGTTTGGACCAATCAGATGGGTCCTTGTTATTAATCGCTGATGTTCGTCGGCGCCTTTTTTCAGTTTCGGGGGGGGGGGGGAATTAAAAAAAAAAAAAAAAAAAAAATGGTAGTTGAGGAAGACGTGAAACTCCTTGTCTTTGAGGCATGGAGTCTACAGTTCTTTTGTCTCTGCGACATAATTGCCCCGATGTGGGCGAAATGTTACTTCATTTAAAAACACTTATGCCCGATGTTGGGCGAAATATATCATTGCCACTTGTACTGCTTCTTCAGACAGAATTTTCTTATATTATTAATGTCACTCCGAGATTATCAAAGTCTACAGTTTGACTCCCCATTGTCTGACGTAATACACTGAACTCCAGAGACAACTACCTTATTCATCCTGGAAAGCATCACTTCAAAACCTTTGACCAGCTGCAATAATTCTTCAAACAACATTGAGGACCGTATCCAGCAACCACCGAAGCAATTCATGAACTGTTACCCGCTCTATCGAGCAGATAGCTAAAGATGGTGCATGTTTTTTTTTTTTGCAATGTGGGATCATCTTGATTTAATAAAGTTTCCATTGAAATATAAAAGGTGAGCCTGCTGTGATTTTTGTTGTCTTTCTTTCATTCTGCCAAGAGGAAACCAATGTGGGATTTCTCACAATAAGCAACCAAACAATTGAAGAGCTGTGGCTGCACGCCAAGTTCAAGCTAAGGCATACGTGTGGGACAAAGAATGAGCCGTTATTTACAAGAATTTGTGTAGAAGGAATTTTAAAACTTTTTACGACGTGCCCCAGCATATTATAAACACCAACCTCCCCATGTTAAGAACGGCTTTCGGAATAAACACCCAACCTCGAAAGTCGTTCTTAACATGGGGAGGTGGGGGGGGATTATATTACACTGGGGCACATCATAAATTACCAATTTTTAAAATTTTATTTTTTGTATTTCCTGAATATATCGTTTTTAGTTCATTGAAAAAATTTTAAAGGATTTATAAAACAAATGTTGGTATATTTTAGAAAAAGCGTAAACTCGAACTAGTAGATACAAATCTATTGGTTTTGTAGATTTCGGTGTGCTAAAAAAGAATCTGAAAACCCTATCCGTCGCAAATTAATAGTTTCGGAGATATTAATATTTTTCCAATGGATTATTTTCTTTATAAAATCAGCTATAATGGCGTAAGTCGGCTGAATTGCGCATGCGCACAGACCGAAGAGAAATCACATTTATTTAAAAAAAAAAAAAAAAAATAAAAAAAATCAGCATTTTATTAGTTTCCGTAAGTAAAAAAATAAATACAACGCATCGTTGTATTTGTTCACGTAATTCGGGGTTTGTATTACTGTATACAGATTCGAAAAAGACTGGATATATTTTTCGTGTTTTTATTCAATGTAACATGCTTATTCAGCTCGAAAATCATAGTGTTTACCGATGTATTGGAACATTCAAGATGGCGTCTTATTCTCTCTTTAACACGGTAAGTGTGGGAAAAGATGTTATAAATAAAAAACCGGATAAAATACTGTTAAAAACTCGCTCAATATATGTTACCGTGACATAGGTTGACATATTCGGCGGGTTTTTAATAGTATTTTGTATAGTTTTTTATTTTTATTTATAACACCTTTTTCCATACTTACGGTGTTAAAGAGGGTGTGAGACGCCATCTTGAATTTTCGAATACATACACTATGTTTTTCGAGCTGAATAAATATTACATTGAATAAAAACACAAAAAATATATCCAGTTTGGTAGAAAAGTAACTTATCTTGCCTTTGATAACATTTATTTGTTATATTTGTTTTTTTGACAACTTTTTCGAATCTATGTGTACAGTAATACAAACTCCAAATGTGGTTCGTTTTTGTTACATAGTTTTTAATGCTTTTTAATTGATCTAAAAAAATTCAGTTTTCATGAGCAGTTTACACAAACAACCGTTCGCAACACCGCCCCCCGACAGAATTTTTGTGAAATGTTAATCATTACTCTGCTCGATAAATTTCGGCACGTTACTTACGGAAAAACGGTTAATTTAACTACAGAAGCAAAGCATCTGTTAAGCTATACAACTTCTATGAAAAACGGGTAATTAAACTGCAGAAGCACCTGTTAAGCCATACAAGTCCATAATTGACCCACACACCCCAAAAAGTTTGTTTTTGTAAACCGCTCGTGAAAACTGTTTAAAATGCATTAAAAAATTCCAAAAAGTACTATGTATTTTTTTTTTTAAATTTTGATTTAGACAACTTTCTTCGAATTTTAAGTTGTCCGCCAATGAATTTTCAAAATGAAAAAAAACAAACTTTCCGGCCTCGATTACCTCTAAATAACTAAGTTGCTATATTTACCAAACTAAAATGGTAAAACTTGCAGAAAACGTGTTTTATGATGGTTTTAAAAATGGAACGGAAATTTAAATTTCCGTCCGTTTTTAAAGCAATCCGCAAGTTTTAACGGCGAAGGTTGACAATCTTGCAACTTTTCAAAAATCGCTTAAAGAAAGAAGAAAAAAAAAAAAAAACATGGCGGACGACCTACACGCATGCGCATGACACTGAAAGTAATTAACGCTCCCTTTGACACGTGACCGGAAGTTAGGGGCATATGTGTATTTGTTTTGATTTTACATACATGAATGAATTAACGAATTGTTACCTAAACATTTTCTTGCTACTTGTATAGTTTTGGCACAAGTGTACGAACCATTCTTTTTCACCTAACAATTTAATAAAAAAAATGTTTTTTTTTTGTTTTTAAGTTTGTATTTCTCGCGTCGGCTAAACATTACTAGTACCAAACGTCTTTTTGGGTTAAGAAGAAAAGTATGGTGAGGTGCAAAATTGTTATGTGAAAGAAACAAAACTTGGTTACTAAGTGCAGTTTCGCCAACGCGAGAAATACGAACTTGAAGTGTCAGATCTGTCAACCTCCGCCGTCACCTATTTTTTCTTTTTGCACAAGTCCAACTCACCGTTCACATTGGAAATGTCGACATTTCCATAGGTTTTCGTTAGGCTTACAATGAAAAAAAAAAAAAAAAAAAAATCCTAACCTCCATGTTAAGAACAGCTTTCGAAATTTGGCACTTCGGCCATACCGGTTTTTAAATCTTGTTCCCAAAATTTTACTATTTGCAACTTGTGCATGTGCACAATCGATGATGGTCGTAACTCGTGCTACGACCTGTCGCAGCGTAGTATAAACACCCCATATAAGAACGGCTTTCGGAACTAGATTTTGTTCCTTTAACTCGATTTTCTTAGTTCTGCTACGACACTTAATCGGTTCTGTTCGAGAACGAAAAATCCTAGCGTGAAGCAACTTTAATTGTCCCAATTCATTTGGCGAGCTGAATTTCCGCTCACATTAAAAACCTATACGTTCTGTCTAACTGCCCTAGTGGGGAGACAAGTAAATAAGGACCAGTTCAGTTGAAAACAGTTCACGTTTTCTTCAAAACACGTTAAATCAATAATTGTTTTATGGGACAGTACGAAGGACAAGGTTTTTTTTATGACAATGATAAAGTGAAAATAAAGTAGTTTTGATCGATAGAAAATTGTTAAAATTATCAAAAGAAAATTAATTGCATCATTTTTACTTTTTCTGCTGTTTAGCTTCAAGTGAATGTGACGACGTCATAAATGAATCGAGGAGCGTCGGTCGGGCAGACAGGAAACGGACGAAAGACAATTCCAAAAACTAATGGAGATAGAATTTAGTTTTATAAAAGCAGTTTAAGAAGGGTTACTTTTTTTTTTCTACGTCACGGAAAAACCATTTTATTACAGAAAAAAAAAAAAAAAAAAAAAAAAAAAAAAAAAACCATTAACGGCCTGGATGAGAACGAATACATCAAGAATATTGTTAAACAAATAAAGAAAAAAAAATTTCTAGGATTACAATATATTATAGTTGTTAAGGTTATGTGTTATGGTAATCACTCCTCACCTGGTACATTATCCTGGTAGGAAGAAGGTGTATCCGGTGAGCGGTCATTTATTCTGTTTTCATTTGCCAGCAAAGGTGCTCGTTCTCCGTATTGAAGATCCGCCATCATTCAGCACACGATCATGTGACAATGAAGCCACCTTTAATTATCTCCCTTGCATTCAGTCAAGCTCACGTGATCATAGCTGGATCATAATTACTTCCCTTTACATTTCTTTCGACACGTGCTGTAAATATTTTGGCGACTAAATGTGACGTCGGCACTTGCTCACCGGTGATAGCTAAAAAATAGTATTCTGTATTAGTTTTGCCCAGTAACGAAAAATGACCATAAAACGGCGTTTCTCCAGATTAACCCTTTATGAAATGGTGCTATTAAAAAGAAAGGTACTCTTGCATAATTTGACCCGAATTCTCGTGAATTCCCATCAAGCATGGAATCTCCAACTTGGAACGCGCAAAAAAAAAAAAACAAAAAAAAAAAACGATCCTGTGCGCAAAGGATATCCATTGTCTGCACTGTACTGTCCATTTGTACATATCTCTAGGAGAAACCATCATTTACACAAAATCTTTTTTAAAGCAAACATTTGTGTTTACAATTGCACCTCATTTGGGGGGGGGGGCAACAGTTTCTTTTCCTGACAATATGTTTTCATTTCTTTTTCTAACATGCACACACAGATTTATTTCCTTGCCTGTCATGTTTCTGTTTTCGAGTTTGAAAATATATTTGTTTGTCAACTTTTTGGCGGGGAGGGGTAGTCGCTTTCTTCCTATTCGAATGTCATCTGCTTCCATTTACATACCGCTTTTTCATTGGCTAATCAAACGCACAGAAATTGAATTACAAAAATAAATAAATAAGTCACTAATCAGAAAATAAAAAGTCCCCCCCCCTTAATATCACCTTAAAAATTACTAAAAACATAACAGAAAAAAAATTAAATAAATAAAATAAAAAGTCCAGTTAGCGTTTCAATTTGAACAACGCTTGGGCCAAGCGTCGCTTGGCTCGTCCGATCCATGCTTGCCAGGAATTCACGAGAATTCGGGTCAACTTATGCAAGAGCACCAAAAAAGAAAAAACAAAAAAAAACAGCAGAAAATGTTATAATGAACTTATTTGTTAGGGTAAAAAATACAGTACATCAAAATTCATCTAGTATTTTTGTTTTAAAAATAAATTCAAATTTTATCGGTAAACACTTTTTAGTCGACATCACTGTGATGTTTAAGGGAGATTTAAACTTTTTGCTTGAATCAACGTTTGAATTATCTCCCTTGACCTTAATAATGATGAAAACGGCAGATAGAAAGTATTTACCGATAAAATTTAAATTTATTTTTTAAAAACAAAAATACTTGATGATTTTCCGTAAAGTTTACTGCATTTTCTTTACTCCAACAGACAAATATATCAGCGATATTTCATATATGATTGAATCTGAAGAGCCACCAGAATAACTTTTAAAACTGGTTATTTAATTAAGTTTATAGATGTGTTTGGTTGAAAAAAAGTACATTGTGTCTTAAAGAAAAACTTATTGTTTCTAAATGAGCATAAAGTTATACTTTATCAATAAATGATGCCCAGCTGAAACAAATAATATGTAACATTAGTAACATAAATCTCAGAAAGTTTAAATATAGTTGTAACGATGTTATCGTTTCGTTTCGTTACAACCCTAGTTTTGTAACAACGTTATCATTTCGTTTCATGACAATCTTTGTTTTGTAACAACCACGCATGCGCACTGGAAATAAAGGCCTCCATGTTTTATATTTAAAACTAACAACACGCGTCTTTTCGTTTCTCTTTATTAACCAACCACACAACACAAGCTAACACAGCGTGACATGGTGACAGCGGCGAGATAAGGGGAAAAATAAAATAAAACAACGATAAAAGTAAGACATATTTTTTTTTTTCTCTTTTCTTTTCGAACCAAAACTTCGTAAAACACACACACACACGCTCGTTGAAGCTCGCAACAACACTACTACTACTATGGCTAATATATCGATACCAGTTCCCATTCTCGACTGGGACTCACCTAACACTGCAGAGTCATTCAAGATATTCCAACAACGTTTGGAACTTTATTTCACAGCGAAGGGAACTAAAGAAGAAGAGAAAGTGCCTAATTCTACTCGCAACTGGCGAGGAAGGAATTCATAGATACAACAGTTGGTCTATGTCAAACGAAGATCGGAGAGACACCAACAAAATTTTCAACGCATTTTTGGAGCAGCTGGAACCGGCAACCAACCACCGTATATGTAGGCTCGAACTCAGTAGATACCAACAAAAACCTACCAAGACGATAGACATATTTCTAAACAGGTGTCGCTTACAGGCGAAGAAATGCGATTTCACAGCCCATGAAATGAACGAACGTTTAGTAGAAATACTGATAGCCAACACGCCCATACCGGACTTACAAAAAGAACTGTTGAACAAGCCAAAGGGCTACACAATAGAAGAGGCTGTGAAATTAGCACGCACATATGAGGCTTCAGCCGTGTATATAAAAAAAATACACCAACTACATGGCCTGTCACAGATAGACACCATAAATCGCGGTGGTCGCGAACGCCAGGAAGGCAACAGAAATACCAGCAACTTGTGTAAAAATTGTGGACGGGACCACCGTTTTGGCAAGGAGCATTGCCCTGCCAAGAGCGACATATGCAGCTCCTGCGAGAAAATGGGCCATTGGGCCAAATTGTGCTTCTCAGCGAGACTCAGACCCAGGAAACAAGAAAAACCCTGGCACAAAAGCCGCAGCCAGCCAAGACACAGACAACATGGAACAGGCCGAAAAGTCGACAGCGTTGCTGAACATGACAACCGAGCCACAACAAAACTACATGCGGCGATGGAGCACCTCACATTCAGCACTATTATCAGTGAACATCCACTGCACAAACAAAAAACAACACAAAATGAAGCGTTTGTCAATATCAACGTTATATTGACAGACCACCCAGGTACGCACAGCCTCAAACTGAAGGTAGACACGGGTGCACAGGCAAACACACTACCTTTAGTACGCATATTCCGCAGTATGTGCCCCTCCGCCATAAACGAAGACGGAAACCCAATACCTGGATCACTAAACCCAACGAAATGCGTACTGACAGCATACAACAACACTGAAATAAAATGCCATGGCACCACAAACATCAGGTGCAAATACAAGGACTCTTCATGGCTCAACACTCAATTTTATGTGGTCAACACTCCAGGACCAGCTATACTGGGCCTGCCAACATCTGTAGCCTTCAACGTTGTGACAATGAACTGTGCCATATCCGTTCAGCAACAACCTATCAACAGCATAGATGATCTGATGCGTTTATACCCCGACAGATTCGACCGCATTGGCGAGTTCAAGAAAACACACAAGCTCACTGTCAACCCTAACACTCCATGCCACATAGACGCACCAAGAAGAACGCCAATAGCCATGCGGGAGAAGATCAAGGCTGAACTAGACAAGATGGAGTCACAGAATGTCATTCGTCGTATTGAGGAGCCAACTGACTGGGTAAGCTCCCTTACATATGTAACCAAACGCGACAACACAATAAGGGTCTGCTTAGACCCAAGGGCACTAAACAAAGCCCTAATGCGGCCGTATCATCAAATCCCAACAGGTGCAAAATACTTCTCAAAACTGGATGCTAAGGCAGGATACTGGTCTATAAAGCTTGACCAGGAAAGCCAGATCCTGACCACTTTTCAAACACCATTTGGAAGGTACTGCTTCCAACGACTTCCATTTGGTTTAAATGTGAGCCAAGACATCTACCAGCTCGAGATGGACAGAATACTTGAGAAGTGCACAGGAGCATGCGGTATAGCGGATGATATTGTTGTATATGGCTCAACAGAACGTGAACATGACAACAACCTAAGGCACCTCATGGAAGTCGCCACACAAGAGGGCCTCACAATGAATTCCAAGAAATGCGAGATAAAGTGCCAGGAAATCTCCTTCTTCGGAAATATATACACCCATTCTGGAATGAAACCTGACCCAGCAAAGGTACGAGACCTACAGGAAATGCCAGAACCACGCAATAAAACAGAACTGCAACAGTTTCTAGGTGTAATGACATACCTATCCCGCTTTATTAAGGATTTCAGCTCAAAAACCACTGTATTACGTGACTTACTTCACAAAGAGTCAGAATTCCAATGGGAGCCACACCACCAGACGGTTTTCAAAAACCTGAAGAATGAAGTGTCTGAAACGTCCCTGCTTCACTACTTTGACCCCAAGCGCCCAATCTACTTACACTGTGACGCAAGTCTTCATGGAATAGGAGCAGCGCTTCTACAACCAGACTCAGCTGGCAATTTAATGCCTGTCTTATACGCAAGCAAGAGCCTGACACAAACAGAACAACGATACGCATGTATCGAGCGGGAACTACTGGCAATCGTGTTTGGCACACATAGATTCCACACATATTTATACGGTCATGGTTTCCAAATTGTCACTGACCACAAACCTCTTGTCATGATCATTGACAAACCTCTCACCTCAGCTCCAGCTCGCCTACAACGAATGCTCATCCAGCTACAGGGATATAATTTCAGATTATCCTACAACAAGGGATCCGAAAACATATTGACTGATGGGTTATCCCGCCTGCCATCACCTGGTAATTCGGACCCTATCTATCTGGATGTTCGAGTTGACACCATTCGTTTCTCTGCTGACCGCATTGAAAAACTGAGAGACTGCACAACAGCTGACCCTCTGCTTAACCAGCTAAGAAATACCATTGTCATGGGATGGCCTGAGACAATCAAGCAACTGCCTACCGATATCAGAGAATTCTGGAGACTAAGAGATCAGCTATCAATTGATGACGGCCTTATCCTTAAAGGACAACAAATTGTCATTCCTCAGACCCTCCAAGAGGATATCCTAAAGCAACTCCACACCGCTCACTTAGGACAGGAGAAAACCAAACTCCTAGCCAAAGACACTGTCTATTGGAAAAATATAAACAGAGACATCGAACAATTCACAAGCTCATGTAGCATCTGTCAACAACATCAGCCATCACAAATGTCAGAGCCTTTTCTGCAGCACGGCATTCCGACAAAGCCATGGGACGTAGTTGGAACAGACCTTTTCGAGCTCCATGGACATCAATAGCTGATCATAGCAGACTACTACTCCAAGTACCCTGTTATCAAACAGTTACCTGCCCACTCACCAAGCAGTGTTAGGATCAAATATATGATGCTTTTAAACAAAGGCAACACAAGCAAAAGAAATATTTTGACCAGCATGCGCTCAAGGAAGACCTACCACCTTTATATCCTGGCCAGAGGGTAAGAGCACAAAACCCTACACACGGAAACTGGGACTTAGCAACCGTAGCTTCTCAAGCAGATGGTCCCCGATCATATCTCCTACAAACTGCAAATGGATATATGATACGGAGAAACCGGCAGCATATTAGGAGTGCTCCAATAAGGCCAACACCACCACAAACGCCAAAGCATGTAACATTTGCAGAACCACCTGCATGTACAACTCAGTCTCCACAAAGAGACTCCCAACAATACACTCGCAGTGGCAGGATGGTACGACCACCATCAAAAATGAACTTGTGAACATTTTCTAGAGAAGTATAGCAAGCAATTCATGGGGCAGAATAATCCCCTGCTTCACTGTAGCTATTCAGGCAGTCTACCCTGAATTAGCCCTTACCTTGTATCATATAATGAATATGCTCAATATCATAATCTTCATATTGGTAAAGGGGGGATGTAACGATGTTATCATTTCGTTTCGTTACAACCCTAGTTTTGTAACAACGTTATCATTTCGTTTCATGACAATCCTTGTTTTGTTATAACCACGCATGCGCACTGGAAATAAAGGCCTCCATGTTTTATATTTAAAACTAACAACACGCGTCTTTTCGTTTCTCTCTATTAACCAACCACACAACACGAGCTAACACAGCGTGACAATAGTAGCAAGAGATACCTATTTTGTTTAAATGTATGTGGAGTATCATGCAGTGTTCTCTTGAATAAAAGTTAATACATATTTAGTTGTGAAGATGTGGTTTTATTTATGGAAAATAGTGACCCTTTTTCTTGTTCGATATTCTATTTCAGTTAGATGTGATCAGATACAGCTAACTTTATCAAGTTATGTTCTTTGTTCTGATTTCCTAACAAATCAACCACATACCAAAAACTAACATGAATACAATGTATATTGTATAATGCCACAAAATAAAATATAGTTGTCCTCTATAGCTTGTTTCATGTATTACAACATAAAAAATGTATGGAATAGAAACTCGATTTAACACAAGACAAATTATGAACACTTAAGGTTTTGAATAACTTTTATCAACAATAAAAGACTACACTGAATGTGCATGTTCAAAAAGGTTCATTTTCATGTGCTGTCACCTATCAAAATAATACAAAGTAACATGTTAGAATAAACAGAGGGAAAAAAGGAGAATGTTCATAAAGAATATTATTCCTTGTTTCTTTTTGTTGATCAAGTAGCAGTCACAGAGAGGAGTGTTTTCAGCTTTTACTGCGAAAGCGAGATAACTTCTCATTTTACTGCATCTGTGTCCTATCCTTGGTGTCTTGTTTCCTTCTCTCCACTCATTTACAAAAGTTCTGGATTTATATTTCTCCTTGACAGCTCCTACAGACACATTTGTTGTTAAATCTTATTTTTAGTGTGCCACACTTCCATTAGCTAATTAATTTTTATTATTTTTCCCTTTTTGACCAGATGAGTGCATGGAGTCTATGTGTAGTGATGTGTTTACACACTTTGTCTCTAACAGCCGACGAGTCAACAACTGGTTGGGAGCTTTATTACTTTCTTCATGATTCCTCACAATACATCATAGCTGAAAATAGCGGAGCTATTACAAGAAGCTCCGGTGAAAGTACTGGTAACTGGTGGAGTGTTTTTAGGTTTCTTACTATTATGAAATTTTATTAAAGGTGAATTTTTGTTATAGCCTCCTTTAATTGTTGTAAATATGATCATTGTGCTTTGCAAAGTGAACACATCTACCTGAGCATGTGGCAGTAGATTCTTGTAGTGTGTCTGGTGCATCCTGTGTTTAAGATTCTGAAGTATTTTCGTTTTTTGTCTACTGTTTGGTGTTTTTTGTCACCAGTGTTATTGTTGTTATTGGCATCACAGAATTTAACTAGTTTCAGTCTTTCTATTGAGACTGTTTACTTCTTTCTGGATTGTGTTTTCATTTGCTCTGTCTTTGGATAACTCTATGTGGGCCCGAGTATGGAGCTTCCAGTGGCTTTCCAATTCTATTTGTTCAGAGCTACATATAAGTTGCAGACTTCAAATCTTCAGTATGAATGATTTTTTGTGTTGTATGTAGCTGTCCCTCTGAGAGTAAAGTCATATCCAACTTTATTTCTTTGGCAAGTTTCTTTATGTACATCCGGATCTTCCGTTTTTGTGGGAGTAGTTAAGTTTCTGTAACTGTGGCGGCTGGGGAAAAACCTTGGTCATTGGGCATATTTCTAATCCCAAGTAGAATGATTAGTGCATCCGGCCAACTGTTTTTGTACCATGATCACAGTTTTAAGGGTTCAGTGTAACCTTTCAGTAATTCCGTTGCTGTGAGGCTGATATGCTGTTGTGCAGAGTCTATGGAATCCGATAATAGTGGATAGGTCTTTGAACACTTTGCTTTCAGACTGGCTTCCTCAATCTGTCACCATGTTCAATGGAACCCCAAAGTGGGAAATTCATGTGTTTAAGAAGGCTAATGTGATGGTAGAAGCAGCTGTGTTTTGTAAAGTTGTGGCTTCCACCTATCTTGTTGCTCTGTCAATGTATGTAAGTATATATCTAGCTGGAGATGTGTATACACTATCATATGTAGTGGTAGGTGATAATGGACCGATGATATTAATGTGAACTGTCTCAAATCTCCCAGATAATGGCATGATTTCTGTTTTAGTGTGCCTTGAAATTTTGTGTTATTGACATCGAAGACAGCTTTTTGCCCAAGTCTATGTTTGGCCTAAATATCTTAATTTTATAAACTTGGTTGTTGGTGAAGGTTCTGGATGCAGCATGTTATGAAACATGCCAAAGATCTTCCTGCATAGTGGTTTGGGTATGTAGGGTCTGGGAGTAGATGTTGATAAGTAACACCAGATGGATGAACCTTGTATTTCATAAGTTTTCCACTGACTTTTGTATTTTTCAAGTTCATCCGTTTTTTGTGATTTTCTGATGGTAGTACATCACGTAAATCAATGGTCACACATTGGCTGAGATAAATAGTCAACAACAATGTTGTTTTCGCCTCTGAAATACGATACATCTACAATATATTCCATGATGATTGGTAGATATCGTTGTTGTATATCAGATTTCATTGGTGTCTTTTTTTAAATGCGAGGGACATTGGCTTATGATCAGAGAACAGGATAACATTTCTACCTTCTATTTGGGGTTTAAAATGCAGGACTGCCTTGTATACTGCTAATAGTTCTCTATTAAAGGTGGAGTACTTCTTTTGGTTTTCTGATAGCTTTCGCAAGTACAATCCAACAAGAATTGATTCACTATTATTTGCTGCTGTGCTGCACCTACAGCATAGTTGGAGCTATCTGTGACTAGGTGGTATCGTGTGCCATTTGGATCATGGTGTGTCGATACAGATATCTTGGCAAGGATATCTTTTATTTTAGTTAACGATACCTTTTCAGGTAGACCTAATTTATTTTAGCTAACGATACCTTTTCAGGTTGACCTAATTTCAGTGTTTTAGCTGCAGGGTTGTGTTTAATGGCGTCAATCAAAGACAGCAGTACATCTGCAGCCTGTGAAATTTTCTGTAAAAATTCACCATTTTCAAGAATCATTGAATGATTTGGAGTCTGTTGGTTCTGGGAAGATTTTTATATCTTCAACTTTCGGCTTAAGTCCTTCAGAACTTATATTCTAGCCCAAAAATTCAATGTTGCTTTTATAAAATTGGCATTTGTCAACAGAGATCTTAAGATTGTTTTCCTCAAGAAGTGAGAGAACTTTTTTGCAGTCACTGTGGTGTTGTTCTTCTAACTTAGAAAACATTAAAATATCATCGATATATACAAAAACACAGCTAACAACGATGAAATATTTCATAATCCAAATGGCATAAATAAATATTTGAAAAGACAAAATGGCATTATCACTGCACGTTTTTCAATATTTGTTTTTTTAATAAGAATTTGATGATAGGCCTGTAATAGGTCAATCTTTGAAAATAACTTCTCCAAAAGCTTTGATCCGTGGTCACATGGCAATGTTATCAGTTGTTGGTGCCAAACATTATACCATCCTCAGGGGTCTAGCTGAAAACAAGCTTGAGCAGAAAATGTTTGAAGAACTGAATACTCTGATGGAGAAACACATCAGGCCAACCCCCAATGAGATACATGAATGTTTTTTGTTCAACACAAGGGACAAACAAGAAGGCGAGTCCATCAGTGAATATGTGGCCACACTGTGAAAATGTCAGAGCATTGCAATTTCGAACAAAAAGTAAATGAACACATACCTGATCGTTTGGTAGTTGGAGTTAAGGACAAAAGATACAGGAGCACTTGCTTGGCAAAAAGGTGCTAATGTTGAACAAGGCCATTGAAATAGCAATGTCCATGGAATCTGCAAGGAAATATTCCAAGTTAATGCTGAGAGCATCGACGAGTGGAAGTGAAACGTCCGTCCACAGGTTACCATTGAAGAGAGAATGTTATCGTTGTGGAAGCACTGCCCATCAGACGGACAAGTGCCAGTTTAAAAACAAGGAATATTTTGAATGTAGAAAGATAGGACATACTCGTTGGAAATGTAGACAAGATGAGAGCAGGCCATCTTGTTCAACAAAACATGGGAAGGAAAGAAGGATGGTGAACAATGTGGAGGAGAATTGTTGTACAGAGGAAATGGAAATAAATATGGAAAAACTAGATCTGCACACAGTCGCTACACTTCAGACACCGCCAGTGCTAGTGGAACTACTAATTAACCAAGAGAAGGTGGTCATGGAAGTAGACACAAGGGCCTCATGCTCAGTAATGAGTTTAGAAAAATTCTCTTTAGAGAATTGGCCAAATTCAGGATCTAAAAGAAAGTCATGTAAAGTTAAGAACATAAACTGGCAAGTTAGTGAAACCACATGGAACTACAGCTATGGAAGTAATGCAGGAAGGGTTAAAGCATCGACTACCTTTGCTGGTGGTGAAAGGAAATGTACCAAAACTACTTGGCCGCAACTGGTTAAATAAGATAAAGCTAGATTGGAGAGCCATTTTTCCCTTATATCAGGAAGATTTCCCTTCAAGGTTGGAAAAGCTTTACAGAGTTCAATTCAGTGTTTAGTAAAGAAATGGGGTGCTTAAAGGATTTTAAGGTGAAAATACCCATTGATAAGACAGTTAGTCCCAAATTTTGTTGGGCAAGACCAGTGCCTTATGCCATAAAAGCGGATGTGGAGAGAGTTGAATCGCCTAGAAACCCAGGGAATTTACAAAAGAGTGAGCTGCCCCCATTGTACCAGTTGCCAAAAATGATAATGGTGACTTACGGATCTGTGGAGCAAACAGTAAACCAAGCATCGTCATGTGACAACTACCCCATACCTCATACAGAGGATATACTTGCTTCTTTGAGAGGGGGTCAGAAATTTAAAAAGCTTGACTTAAGTCATGCCTATCAGTAATTGGAAATTACTTGAAAAATTGAAGAAACCCAGGAATTACTAACAGTAAACACCTACCAGGGATTATACCAGCCCACCAGACTACAATTTGGGGTGCACAGTGCCACGGGGATTTTTCAAAGACAAATGGACAAAAGGTTGAAGAACATCCCTTTTTGCCAGGTGCATGTAGATGACATTTTAGTTTCAGGTCATGATGACAGTGGTCATCTAAAGAATCTGCAGAGTGGATCAGGCAAGATTAAAAATAAGGCAAGATTAAAAATAAGGCAGGATTAAAAATAAGGCAAGATTAAAAATAAGGCAAGATTAAAAATAAGGCAAGATTAAAAATAAGGCAAGATTAAAAATAAGGCAGGATTAAAAATAAAGATGACATTAATATTTGTATGGGAATAATTTTACTTTATTCACAGACCACAAACCGTTATTAGTGTTATTTGCTGAACACAAACCGATTCCTTCTCTTGTTGCAGCCCAGGTTCAATGTTGTGTCCTCTTTCTAGCAGCCTACAATTATAAGTTAGAGTATTGTGCTAGGTCCCTCAATGGAAATGCAGATTGCCTGAGTCATCTTCCAATCAATGCATAGGATGCCACACCAAACATTAACAGAATACACATGATGAATTTGATTGATGCTACAGTAGCTGTGGCAGCAGTAAGAATGGAGATGAAAAGAGACCTGACTTTGAGTCGGGTGTATGAATAGATCAATGAATGGCTGGATCATGTGCGTCCCAGACACAGCAATGAAGCCCTATTTCAACAAGCGAACAGAATTGACATGTGAAGATGGTGCGGTATTGTGGAGAAGTAGGGTGGTAATTTCAGCCAGACTTCGAGTGAAAGTTTTGCAGCAACTGCATCAGGCACACACAGGGATTGTATGGATGAAGACCCTTGCTCACAGCAATGTGTGGAGGCCAAATTTAGATGCTGACATTGAGAAAACTGGAAAAGTTTGTGGAACTTGCATGCTGAAAGTAACCTCAGCAAGGCGCCCATTCATTGCTGGTAATATCCAACTTCACCATGGGAAAGAATTCACACAGATTATGCGGGTCCATTTTTGGGACACATATTTTTGATAGTAGTGGATGCTCATTCAAAGTGGATGGAGATATGTATAATGAAAACATCTTCTGTGACAGCTGCAATTGAGAAAATGAGAGGGATCTTTGCAACACACAAACTACCTGTATTGGTCATGAGTGACAATGGTCCCTGCTTTACAAATCAAGAATTCAAAGCATTAATGAATGCCAATGAAATTCAGCACATTTTCACAGCTCCTTATCACTCGTCCTCAAATGGACAAGCAGAGCGCAGTGTGTGCACATTCAAGGAAGTGCTTAAGAGGATACAAACAGACCACAAGGCGACACTTGAAACCAAGGTAGACAAATTTTTATCACCTATAGGATAACTCTCATCACATCAACTAGGGTTTTTCCAGCCAAGCTGATGTTCAAACAGTAGTTAAGAATGGCGTTTCATTTGGTAAAGCCAGACATTCACAAAGCTCTGGACATGAAAAATAAAATGGAAAGGGGGGGGGGGCAAAGTAATGGTACCACTTTGTGAATCCAAAGTAGCCGATCATGGGCTCTTGCAGATTTATGGATCTGCTCAACGATGGATTGAAGGTACCATTAACAGACAGTTGAGAGCAGTGAATTTTGTAGTGGAGACCAGTGGAGGGATGGTAAGGATGCATGCGGACCGGCTGGTGAAACTTCCATCAAGGGTAGCAGAGAAAGTGACGCCTGAGTTACAGACAGATAACGCTGCAGGAAATCTTGAGAATTTGGGCATGCCTGAAGTTTTTTGCACACCTGAAGTTCCTCAGGAAAGCTTAGTACCTGAGAGTAGACATATGGATGAAGCTGCAGGGACTCCCGTAGTGGTGGAAAAGCCAGCACCGCCACCCACTCACAGGTCAGGACGTATTCGGAGACCACCCACAAAATTGAACGATTATGTGAATGATTCTAAGTAAAATTGAAGGATGTAATATATTGAGTAGAGTTACTTCCCTTACACCACTAATCCTAATGTGACTAATTATAGTCCTTTACAACCAGAGGGCATAGCCGTTTTTTTCCTGTGTTTTATTCTTGAAAATAAACAGGCTAGGCATGGCCATTTTGGAGGCGACCTTAGCACTCTATGAGTTAACCAGAAGAATTTGGCTTCATGTGTTTTATTCATGCTGTGTGTTCCAGAAAGAACACATTAGCCATAGTGGTGAAGAAAGTCTGCACCTAAAAGAGGGCTGATAGCGATGCGATTACAACAGTCTAAGGATATGAGTGGTGAATGCTTCAAATAACAATGTCCAATTGTATTTCCCCAAAGCATTTTATGGTGTCCCCATTTGCTGCTGAGAGATGTGCAGGTGTGGAATTGAAACATACAAAGCAAATTTTACGGAATTGGGAGATTAAAGAAATGGACAAATAAAGGATAGACCCAAAATGTAATTAAAATGATTCAAATTTTATTAAGAAAATAAAAGTTATGGGTTGCTTTCGTTTTCCAAAGCAAAGGTTTAAAAATCCCTTAGGGAACATAAAATCAAAACATTTAAAATACAAAAAGGAATAATTTGTAAAGATAAAAAAGAACATACAAAAAGGGGAGTCTGTAAGTGAGAGAATAAATTCAGAAATTAATTATATCGAATGGAACGATAAAGTTAAATTTATCATCCAAACGACAGAGGAAATATTTTGGTGTCCCTTTTAAAGTAAAGATACACAAAAGACAGTCTTACTTGTTAAGTAAAATCTGAAAGAAAAAGGTATGCTAAACATGTCTTTTAAAATGTTTGCGCTTTCTTTCTCTTTTTCTTTTTTGTTCTTCTTTTGTGAGGTACTCTTATCGCTGCTGCGTCGAATCTACTCAAAACAGAATAATGGCACGCTGCCCCAACTGTAAAACCCATTCATCTAAGGTCTAAAAATATAAAATACAAACACAGGTATGGTATACCATACCTGTGTTTATATATTATATTTTTCTTTTGCATGACGCCTGCGACTGAGATGCACGAAAATATATATATATATATATATATATATATATATATATATATATATATATCATATTTATTACACCATAGATGAAATTCCAATAGTAATATGTAATTCCAATATATAGAGAGTATGTATAATGGTGGCCGGACCTTAGAAAGGAAATAGTTTTTTGACGGCCATGACACCTTAGACTTAGACCTTAGATGGTTTTCTTTTTTTCTCAGTCAGAGTCCGTCAGTAATTCCTCGTAGTATATTACCAATGTCTGTAAGGATTTTGTGTGTCTGTGTGTTAGGTGTATGCGTGTGTGCAGTTCTCGGTCTCGTAAAAGGACGAACTCGTTCAGAGGAATTTTTTTTTTGTCGTCGTCACTTGTGTTTTCTTTGTCTGTTTCGTCAGTGTCGCTAATGATGATCGTTAACTTGTCAGGGCTGTCAGGTGGTGCACTCGGCGAGTTTGTCAGCATCATCATCGCCTCTAAATCACTATCCATATACTTCTGACCTCGGAGACTGTCAGCCTTGATTGCCAGTTGTTTCGTCAATGTCGGGACTCGGTTCACATAATGTCTTATTTCTCAGTTGATGTAGGAAGGCTAATTGTCAGTCTGTTATCAGGTTTCTGGCATCTGTTACGCACCATACATCTGGGTCAGTCTGCAGGTACTGACAGAGCCCGTAAGGCAAGTACACTTTAGGGCATGTCATCGTGTACGCTGACTCGCCGCGTTCCTGTAGTGTACGCTTCAGGTTGGAGAAGCTGTATTCACTAGTTGGATGGTAGTTGTGTCAGCTTATGATGTGAAAGTGGTCCACGTTTGAGCAGTTTTTCAGCTTGCTGGGTCCGGCTTTGTGGTGCATGATGATATTCGGGCGTTGTTCCAGGACGTTGACTAGGAGTTGGTGCTCTCTGTTGTTTTTGTCGGTTGTTACGGTCTTCTTGAAAGTGTCAAGTTGCGGTCTGTCTGATCTGATACCGAAACTTTTTGGTCATTGCCATCTGTATACTCAAGTGTAGAGCGTGACCTTTCTGCCAGTGGTAGTGTCGGAAAGTATGTAGTCGTTGAAAAGTTGCTTTGCTTCGTGTTGCGTCTCTGCTGCCATGGTGCTGGTCTGTGCCGGTGTTTCAGATTTGTGATATTTATAAGAATTTTTTGTCTAGGTTTGCACATTTTTTCTGTATGACGCAGCATTCAATGTAAATACGTCATTTTAATTTTTTGCTGACGTTTTATGTTTTTATGCTGACTAAGCCCTTTTTTGTAATGGCACCGCCCCTTTTGATTTTGGGCGTGGTCCTTTACTTGTTTATGAACTTGCCATAATTGTATCCGATTGTTCTGCCCGTGGACGTATCTTTAGCTACGAATGTTCCGTGACAGTGTAACATGGATTTCGAGCTTTGTCCGTATAGATGTCTGTTTGGTGCACTATGTGCTGCATTTCATAATGCCAG
Organism: Euprymna scolopes; assembly: GCF_053919585.1. Taxonomy (NCBI): domain Eukaryota; kingdom Metazoa; phylum Mollusca; class Cephalopoda; order Sepiida; family Sepiolidae; genus Euprymna; species Euprymna scolopes. The sequence goes on from NC_136490.1 coordinate 81,551,045, forward strand.
TTGTTATCCACTCCAATCATTGTGCAGTCGTGATCGTTCAGTGGTAGGTTGGTTGGGTGGTCGAACGATTCATATCATACCTCTAATTCTAGCATGTATGTTAGTTCGAAGGTGAAATATAGAATACCCGTTTGTGCTGAAGGTCGCAGCATGTTTTGGACATTTAGTAAAACCATGTGTGGTGGGTCCTCTGCAGTGTATAAGCTTTTGTTGATCACAGTTCTGTTGGCTACAGTGAAGGAACCGCCGGTTTGTATGTATCCCGTTATGGCCCCTGACCGTACTTCCTCTCCAGTCCCTGTCTTTTTTTCTTTTTCTTTTGGTGTTGCGTTTGATTTCCGTCCTTTCATGTGGTCGAAGTTGAGGTCGCACACTTCCATCTGGACGAGGTCCTCTTGCATTTCCGTTCGCCCTCGTTTTCGCGCTGCACTGTGAGCCAAGTTGTCCTCTCCATGTTGAGCGTCCCATAGCATGGAGCTGTAGTTACTGCTACTCCGCAGTTCCATGCTGTTTTTAGTTCTGTATGGTGCTTTCCATCAGACCTGGTTGTGACATAAGGGCGCCCTGTATTGTGTAATTACCTTCGCTTATTATGTTTGTTAATGGGCGTCGTAGGAGGCTTGGGTTTTCCCATTTATGTGTGAACGAATCTCCCTGTCTGATTTTGTGGTGCGGCATGTCCCTCCAGTCATGTAGTAGGTACATGTCTATGTCACAGGAGTTGTTTCCGTCTGCTATTTTTTTGCTTACAGGTAATTTGTTTAGCATACGGATCGGTATTCCGTAATTGTATATGTAGTGTGGTAGGTTAGCCATGGTTCCTACGGTTGGTTGAATGTCTCTGAAAGTATTGTTAGGTATGCCTGTTAAACCTTCCAGGTTGCCGTAACCTATGAATTGGCCTTTGTCTATGTATGCTTGCAACCATGGTTGCGGGTTTGGTACGAAGACTTCCTCGTTATTCTTTGTTAGCCATTCTCCGCAGATGACGTTGGTGATTTCGAAGCCTATACTTTTTACTCTGTATGCTGTGGCTGTGTTCATGATTGCCTCCCATTAGTTTTGTTTTACTCATGTTGTAATAAAGTATGGTACGATGTAGTCCTTTGATTCCGGTTGAGCCCAGGCATATTCGCCGATGTATTGGTATTTTCCGTTACTTTCATATCTTTTGAAGGTATGCGTTCATGTCGCTGGTTTTGATCATGTTTTTGAATGTTCTTTTTAGTGTGTATGTTCGTTGGATGTTTCCTGTTGCTGTGGGCAGGTGGGGTCCGATGTGGATACCCTCCCATCCGTTAGATCCCGATTCCGAGTTTTGTTCATTAGTACCCTCGTACATTTGCGGCCTATGTATATTGTCAGTGCTATCAGCAGCACCCACGGCGGTATTATCTCGGAAATACTTGTCCAATCCCAGTGCGTGTTTGGCCCTGATAGCAGTATGAGCAGCAGTTCCGATGATTCCTGTGTCCTGACTGTTTCGGATGAATTCAGCATCGGCGTTCTCTATAGTGGTGTCTGGATCGTCGTATGCAAGGTTGTGTAATTTTGTTGCTAGATCGAGTTTGTTTCGTGGAGTGTTTTTAATTTTTTTGTGGTCTGTCCTTGGTCCTAGAAATTCGTATCCAGGTACTGTGAATTCTAGTTTTGTGTGACCTCTTTTCTGCAGAGGAGGCATAATGAATTGTTTCTGTGGGGTGTTTTCTTATATAGTTAAATGTAGGTCATTATGTATAACTATTGCGTCATATTTATTTATAGCTCGGATAATATTTTATTGTTATCTAAGGCCTGGTTATTAGTAATGGGACTATTACTTTTACATTGATGGGTCTAAGGTCTGGTGTACATCTACCAGTGAAAAAAAAAAATTCAATACCACGCTGGTAGAATCGTGTAATAAGTGTACACCAGACCTTAGACCCATCAATGTAAAAACATTGTTTCAGCTGCATATACATTTCCCTTTCTCCACCCATGCAAATTCGGTGGATTTATAAGCGAAACTTCACCTGTTCACGTGGACGTCGTAAGAAGCATCTTATGTCATAAGAATGTTATTGTTTTCATCCAATCGGATTACAAGGAAAACAAATTTTTAAAAATGTTTTTTTCTGAAGGTCGTCAAAAGCCGATTGGAAATGTATAAAAAGGGCATTTTTGCCCCCAAACGAATTAGTCGACCACAAGGCATCATCATCATCATCATCATCATCATCATCATCATCATCATCATCATCGACTCCGTCCGCGTGGACATTAAACGCGCGCACATTCGACAATTAATTCCTCCACATGGAGATGGACTTGTTACCCTGATGGACTTTTACCCTTTTCTACCTCTCTGCTAAAGTAAGCGAGGGACTATGTAGAGGATTAGGATATATAAATCCTAATCCTGTTACAAAAGAAAATAATGAAACGAATGGAAAGAAGGAAACAAAGACTCAATTGCTGCAATAGATAAACGTGTCGTTTATTTACTGTTGAAATAATGTTTTAGATATAACACATGTTCATGTCCGCGCGGGTATAACCATCGTTTGTTGCGGAACTGGTGGTGTAGAAAGAAAAGGAAATGTGTGTTCATCTCACGTTCGGGTCACTATCATTTGTTCGTGTGTGGGAAGAGAAGTGAGTGATATAGTGGAAAATTTGAATGATAGTCCAGCGTGTAGACAAAGAAAAAGATAGAGTGTTGACATCAGCTAAACTGTGCGCCATGTTAGCCGTCAGCTACGCGGTGGTGTTTTCTGGCACAAGTAGTAGATAGAGAGAGAGAGAGAAAGAGAGTCAATCCAGGTTATCGAGATAGAAAGCATATAAAGTGTGCGTACTGTCTGTTAGCCCTTTGTCCCACATAGTAGCAAGTGGCGTGAGGCACATGCGTGCGCGTGCCTGCTGAAAAGGCACGATGTCGATCCGTAGACTGTCCAGCTAGGAAGCTGGTCTGAAAAGAGGGCTGGAAACAGCTTGTCTCTTGCTTTTATACTTGTTTCCGGTGGTCTTTTGCGCAAGTGTGGATTTCCTTTGAAAGGAGAAGTGACATTATCCATGCGTGCGTGTATGTGCGTACGTGAATGTGAGTGTATGTACGCGAACGTGAATATATGTACTATAAAAAAAAAGTAGTTACCTCCCTTTGTTCAAACTAATTATATCGACCACTTCTCCTTTCTGAAAGCCCTATTTTGATTGGCTAGGATGAAGCTCCTTGGCCAATCAACAAACATTTAATATAAGCAGAATTCTGGAAAAACAGATTCGCCCTCTTTTTGAATCAATCGTCGGCCTATAGACAACTATGGAAAATCTCTCCTAAATTTGCCGCCGAATTTTGATTGAACTTTTTTAGGGAGCCGTCCAAGACTTTTGGACGATAAAGAACTTTTTATTGGACTTCTAAAGCCGCAAACACAATTAGTTTTGCAAGAACCTTTTCTTTGTAATATTTTCAATTTAATATACATAATTTTCTCCAATTCTTGTGTGAGTTCAGCAATCTTTATTTCTGTATTTCCCACTTCCTACTTCAACAAGACACCAGCTCCCGGCAATCGCCATATTTTGCAAAACTAAATAACGTTTAGCAGCTTGTTGTGAAGAAAAAAAAATAAAAGGGAAGAGAAGATTTGAACTCCTAAAGATATTTGCAAGGAAAATGGAAAAAGGAATACCAATTTGAGAAGTCCCTCTTAAAAAAAAAAAATTTATTTCGTTTCCCAAAAAAGAAAAACGAATAAATAGTAATTCTGCCTTTGTTAAAGGTTTAAAATTCAATGAACATTTTAAAAGAAAAAAAATTTTTTATTTCGTTTCCAAAAAAAAACGAACAAATAGTATTTCTGCCTTTGTTAAAGGTTTAAAATTCAATGAACATTTTAAAGAAAAAAAAAAATTTATTTCGCTTCAAAAAAAAAACAAAAACGAACAAATAATATTTCTGCCTTTGTTAAAGGTTTAAAATTCAATGAACATTTTAAAGGAAAAAAAAAAAAAAATTATTTCGTTTCCAAAAAAAACGAACAAATAGTATTTCTGCCTTTGTTAAAGGTTTAAAATTCAATGAACATTTTAAAAGAAAAAAAAAATTTATTTCGTTTCCAAAAAAAAAAAAGAAAACGAACAAATAAAATTTCTGCCTTTGTTAAAGGTTTAAAATTCAATGAACATTTTAAAGAAAAAAAAAATTTATTTCGTTTCCAAAAAAAAAAAAAAAAACGAACAAATAGTATTTCTGCCTTTGTTAAAGGTTTAAAATTCAATGAACATTTAAAAAAAAAAAAAAAATTTATTTCGCTTCCAAAAAAAAAACAAAAACGAACAAATAATATTTCTGCCTTTGTTAAAGGTTTAAAATTCAATGAACATTTTAAAGGAAAAAAAAAAAAATTATTTCGTTTCCAAAAAAAACGAACAAATAGTATTTCTGCCTTTGTTAAAGGTTTAAAATTCAATGAACATTTTAAAAGAAAAAAAAAATTTATTTCGTTTCCAAAAAAAAAAAAGAAAACGAACAAATAAAATTTCTGCCTTTGTTAAGGGTTTAAAATTCAATGAACATTTAAAAAAAAAAAAAAATTATTTCGTTTCCAAAAAAAAAACGAACAAATAGTATTTCTGCCTTTGTTAAAGGTTTAAAATTCAATGAACATTTTAAAGGAGAAAAAAAAAATTTATTTCGCTTCCAAAAAAAACAAAACAAAAAAACGAACAAATAATATTTCTGCCTTTGTTAAAGGTTTAAAATTCAATGAACATTTTAAAGGAAAAAAAAAAAAAATTATTTCGTTTCCAAAAAAAACGAACAAATAGTATTTCTGCCTTTGTTAAAGGTTTAACATTCAATGAACATTTTAAAAGAAAAAAAAAATTTATTTCGTTTCCAAAAAAAAAAGAAAATGAACAAATAAAATTTCTGCCTTTGTTAAAGGTTTAAAATTCAATGAACATTTTAAAAGAAAAAAAAAAAATTTATTTCGTTTCCAAAAAAAAAAACGAACAAATAATATAATATTTCCTGTTGTATTATTAAAAGTTTGAAACTTTCTACCGACTGAAGTTCGCGTAAAGCAGGCATCATTCGTTCAAGAGCGTGGCGTCGTACATACGAATGTAAATAAACATGGCCTCCTTATATAAGGGCGATAACTCCACTTATGCAAACTTCCGTCCAAGGGCCATAACTCCATTTATGCTAAGTTCCGTCCAAGGGCCATAACTCTTCTCGGCCTATCCACAGTCATTATCAACAATACTCCCACAAAATTTAACTTGTTTAAAAAAAAAAAAACAACTTAAAACCATCATCCTTTCCCAAAACAAAACAACTGTAAAATGGATGATTTCCGGACCTTGAAGGGTGTTAGGGCGTTCATGGACTCCAGAAACGTGTTAAAGGAAGATACACGTACATGTTGGAAGAACGCGAAGGTTTGAGAAAAAAAACCTTCCAGGAGGAAGAAGCTATAATTAAGGAGTTGCAGATTGAGGTCCACTACTTAAATGATAAAATTAAAGGGCTGTGTATAAAAGCAGAACTTGATTTAAGGGAGTGTGGATTTGTTGAGGAGCAAAGGAGGGAAATTGGCTTTCGAGCTAATATTAATGATCGCCTTGCCGACATTGAAAATTCTATTGAAAACCCCACCACATCATGGAAAAATGAAATTACCTCTGTACCTTTGCTTTCTGTCCCCAAGTTGCAGTGTGCCACCTTTAATGGAATCAATCCTTCCAAATTTGAATATAAAAATTTTATTGCTCAATTCAAAAACTGTACTGAGTCTATTGATTCCGGCAGGGCAAAATTAGCCTTATTGAAAGGGTATTTGAGTGAATATGCCTTGCAATTGGTTTCCCATCTGACCTTGGAGGATGGTAATTACGATGTAGCGGTGGATTTGCTGACCAAGGAATTCCTGGATGTCCCCTTTATAATAAGTGAGATCTTCAAGCAGATCATTTCTACTTCTCCTCAATATGACCCTGAATTTGTGGCTGTGAAGCGATACCTTGCTGAGGTGAGAGCGGATTTATCCGAATTGAGGACTTCATATCTGATAGATTTTTTTGAGGAGAACTCTCCCGGAATTTTGCTGGTCAGCCATATCATATACGAAAAGTTGCCAGTTGCCTTGAGAAGGGAAATTAACCACAGAGTGGGCACGAGTTACCCGTCTCTAACACAAATTTTTGAAAATTACAATGAGGCAGTTCGTGCTCTGTCTCGAAATAAAAAACTTTTTCGGGTTACGGAAAACCCCTCGAAGAATGATAAAGGGCAGGTCAAGACCTATGAAAAAAAGAATTGTGATGCTGCTCTACAGAATTTCACTACAAGCTCTTCTGGGGCATATTGCAAACTTTGCACATCACGTGGCCACACTATGCTAAAATGCACCAAGTTTGCATCTTATGAAGGTGCAAGTTGAGAGGTGCAAGCAACTGAAACTGTGTACAGGATGTTCCAGCTTAAAACATAAAAGTGAGAATTGTCCTGGACTCCAGAGCAAGTCACCCCTCACGTGCAGCTTATGCCTTTCAAAGGCGCATATTGCACCCCTGTGCAACACTAAGAGAGTGGTTTCTCTATTCTCTCACGTTTATGAAAACGAAATCATATTGCCTGTTGTAGCTATTTCTTTAAATTATGGATCTGAGAAAGCTACTATTAACTGCCTATTGGACACAGGGAGTCAGCGTTCATATTTTTCTAAGAAAATATTAAAGGAGCTGAAGTATCCTGATGGAAATTCTGATCCAACCGATTATCAAATGAAGACCTATGCGGGTGTGACTGTGAAGCGATTTGAACAGGTTGTCTTGGACGTTACCGTGGGAAAGGGGAAACAACTCCCTATTCCTGTTTTAATCGATGATGGATTCAGTATGCAGTTTGAGTTCGCTAGCTTTGGCCAAGTGAAGTCCAACCTGAATGAGTTGAAACACAGATTGGCATTTTCAAATGAAAAACAGGGTGATTCCATAACAATTCAGGGTATCCTGGGAGTTGACATATTTCAGTTCATGGAGGGTTCCAGAATCATTAAATGTATGAATGGACAGGCCTGGGATTTGCCTCAAGGGATTGCCCCATTTGGTAATGTACAACACTTTTTGTATCCTCATCAAGTCAGTCCTGTGAGATGTGGAATTTCCAAAACAATTGTCAATTATTATACTACAATATCCAAATATGCCCATTGCCCTGAACGACAGTTGAATTCCATATTGGAACCCAAGTCTTCCTACCCGGATCCGTTTCCAGATGTATTTGAGAATTCCAACGTGGAACGGAATTTGGAAAAAATGTTTGCTGTGGACTCAGCTGCTGCTTCCCATGACGAAGAACTAATTGGTGATTATGACAGAAATAGGATTGAAAACTTCAGGAAGTCTATCGAATTCAGGGACAATTCTTATTTTGTGGATCTACCTTGGCATAAAGACAAAATCGATTCCGTTCCCTCTAACTATCAAGTCGCTCTTAAAGTGCTTGACAGAACAATGCTTTCATTGGAGAAAAGGGACTTGGATAAGGCCTATACTGATATTTTTCTTCAGCAAGAGAGCGAAGGGATTATCGAGAGAATTGAAGTCGCCCCACAAGATTTCTGCAAATACATTTGGATACCCCATCGACCGGTCTTTAAGTCGGATCAACAGGTAACCACTAAAATCAGGCCTGTTTTTAACTGTTCGTTGAAGACCGGGGGTGGTTACTCCCTCAATGAAGCATCTTATCCGGGTGTGAACATGATGAATAACATGCTTGAACTGTTGCTCTTATTTCTTACTAACAAATATGTATTATTGGGAGACATAAGAAAGGCATTTCTTATGATCAAACTCCGGTCGGTTGAGGACAAAAACAGATTTTGTTTTTTCGTAAAAGATGGAGACAATTTGCTTTGCTTCCGATATTGTACATTGATATTTGGCTTCAATGCCAGCCCATTCATTTTAAATTACGTTCTCAAACACCATGTCAGCCGTTTTCCGAATGATGCATGTACTGAGATGCTGAAAAATCGATTTTATGTCGACAATTTATGTATGACCAGCAATTCTTCTGAGGAAATAATCAGTCTCTATAAGAGTGCCGTGCCTCGTCTGCAGACGGGAAATTTCCAGTTGAGATCGTGTAACTCCAACTATGAGCCTCTTCGAGACATTATAACGGAGGATGACAGAATCGTGCAGCATGGTTGCGAGTACGAAAAGGTCTTGGGATATAAATATCACCCTGAATTGGATACTATTAGCATTATTAACACTATGGTTCAGAGGAACATACTCTCAAAAAGGGATATTTTGGCCCAGACAGCAAAAATATTTGACCCACTGTCACTATGTGCCCCGGTTACAATTAGGGCAAAAATACTTCTCCGAAGATTGTGGTTGCTCAAGTTGGGTTGGGATGAAAAGGTTCCTACTGACATAATGACTACCTGGTCGAATTTGGCCGAGGACCTTTCTGGTCTAGGTGATCTATTTTTTACAAGACATGCTATAGACACTGGTATCCAACTGAAATTATATTTGTTCTGTAATGCGTCACCACAGGCATATGGATTTGTCATATATGGCGTGCAAAATGGGAAGTCTCACATAATATTTTCCAAGGTTAAAGTGGCCCCGATGAGGACAAAGACATTACCTATGATGGAGTTGCTTGCAGTATATATTGCATTCAAGGCTTTAACTATGATACTGAGATCCTTCTCTGGTGTCAACATAGAGGACGTTTTTGTTTCTGTGGATGCGCAAGTTGTTTTGTCATGGTTGCTCACCGACAATATAAAGGCAAAGAGTCTGTATATCAGAAACAGAATTAAAGATATTCGAGAAATGAAGAAGTTGAGTGAGGAATTTGGGTTGGGCATTCATTACAAATATGTTCCTTCTGCCGACAACCCGGCTGACCTTCTTTCTCGTGGTATCACTCTGGAAAAGTTTAAACAGGGATTGGACTACTGGACATGCGGACCTGCGTGGCTTGTTGAGCAACCTGAGAAGTGGCCTACGAGTACTTTGAGCTGTCTGAGCCCGGAAAATAAGTGTCATGTGGAAAGTGTTTTCCATAATACATTGAGTGAAGCTGTTAGGGAACCACTGATTCCATTTGACAGGTTCTCGGACTTCAACAAGTTGTGTCGATCAACTGCTTTCGTATTCAAGTTTGTGCATCGATGCAGAAAAGTGAAGGAACATTCAGATCCAAAACAGACAGCCACGAATTACCTGATAAAGATGATGCAATTGCAATCGTTTGAAAAGGAAATTGCTTATTTGAAGAATCCTCTTGACAGGGAAATCCCAGTGCTGGTGAAGAATCTTAACGTTTTCATCGATTCTGATGGGATTTTGAGAGTGGATGGTAGAATTGCCAATTCGACAAGATATGACTACAATTTAATCTATCCAATATTGCTTGCAAAACATCACTCTCTTACAAAATTACTGATTATGGATAGCCATAATCGATGCAGGCATTTGGGTATTGGTGCGACAGTGACCAAATTGTGGTTATCTGGATACTGGGTCCCACAGGCAAGACAGTCTGTGAAGACTGTGATTTCTAACTGCAATACCTGTAGGAAATTCAACAGCCTAGCCTTCAAATACCCCAAATTGACAAATTTGCCAAAACACTGTGTTAGATTAATCAATCCTTTCCAACACACAGGCATAGACTACACAGGTCACATCTGGGTACAAAGAGATGGAAAGTCTCATAAAATGTATTTATTAATTTTCACATGTATGAACGTGAGGGCTGTTCACATTGAACTTGTACCTGATATGAGCACACAAGCCTTCATTCAAGCCTTAATTCGGTTTTCAAATACCTATGGAGTTCCCAGTCACATATACAGTGACAATGCACGTTCCTTTAATGCAGCCTTAGGTGGTGATGTAATTAAACATCACATAAACAGTAATGAGTTCTGTAACTCATATTCAAGCGCTGGCATTAAACACATAAAAATACCCTTATACTCCCCTTGGGTTGGAAGTACTTGGGAAAGAATGATCAGAGTGATAAAGTCATGCCTATTCAAAACACTTGGCTGATCTAAAATCAGTTATTTTAACCTTCTAACCCTTCTATCAGACATCAAAAGAGCCGTGAACTCTCAACCTCTGACCTACAGATGCTCTACCGATATTGATCTGCTTCCCTTAACACCCAACTGCTTCACTCATCCAAATATAAACTGTGAGCTCTCCTTCCAATCTGACACACCCAGTTTGGTTGAGACAGAACCAATAACTAGGTCTCTCCTTGTGAGTACCTTGGAAAGCAGAGAGGAATTAATATCTAAATTCAAAGAGATGTGGCACAATGAATATTTGCTAAGTCTGAGGGAGAGTTGCAAGGATTTACATGAAATCGAATTTCACAATAAAATAAATATCAACGACGTAATACTCATCAAGAATCCGGCCAAGTCCAGGCCCTTCTGGAAGCTGGGCAGAGTTATTGAGCTATTTAGTGGCAACGATGGCAAGGTTCGTTCTGCTCGAATAAAAAGAGGTGATGGTGCAGTGAAAACACATAGCCTCAAACATTTATATCTGTTGGAGTTATCACTCACTCATAACCACTTTCCTGACACCCCAGCAGATGAGGAATCTGATGAATTTGCATCCCACCCTATAGAAGAATGTAGGGGCCCATCGGAACCTTCAGAAGAAATGGCCAATTACAGGCCTAAAAGGATCAAGAAATCCACATCTAATCCTGAATACATTTATTATTAAAAAAAAAAAAAAAAATTCCATTGTAAATGGGCCATAATAATGCCCAACACATTAAGGTATATTCTACCTGTTAAATATTTCTATTAAACAGAATATTCTGTGCAATTTAATTTATACATTACATTTATTATTAAAAAAAAAAAGAAAATTTGCATTGTAAATGGGCCATAATAATGCCTAACACATTAAGGTATATTCTACCTGTTAAATATTTCTATTAAACAGAATATTCTGTACAATTTAATTTAAACACTTTACGTAGCAATCACAAATATTGTAACTGATTGCCTTTATATAGCATGCAACGATTTCAATCGTCGCATTATTTGTTGTTGTTGGGAGAGTATAAAAAAAGTAGTTACCTCCCTTTGTTCAAACTAATTATATCGACCACTTCTCCTTTCTGAAAGCCCTATTTTGATTGGCTAGGATGAAGCTCCTTGGCCAATCAACAAACATTTAATATAAGCAGAATTCTGGAAAAACAGATTCGCCCTCTTTTTGAATCAATCGTCGGCCTATAGACAACTATGGAAAATCTCTCCTAAATTTGCCACCGAATTTTGATTGAACTTTTTCAGGGAGCCGTCCAAGACTTTTGGACGATAAAGAACTTTTTATTGGACTTCTAAAGCCGCAAACACAATTAGTTTTGCAAGAACCTTTTCTTTGTAATATTTTCAATTTAATATACATAATTTTCTCCAATTCTTGTGTGAGTTCAGCAATCTTTATTTCTGTATTTCCCACTTCCTACTTCAACAAGACACCAGCTCCCGGCAATCGCCATAGTACGTGTGTGGACGTGGGTGCGTATGTTTGTGTGCGCGTATGTATATGACAAACAATATAGCTTGAAATATGAACGCGTGTTTTTGTGTGAGACTAGAAAAGGCTCGCGCAACTCTTATAGTGTTTAATTTTTCCTAAAAAAAGACTGGTTATTTCTAACCAAGAACTTTTACTTTTCTCCTTCAAAACATTCAATTACCCCAGTCGAAGGATTTTTCTTGACTATTTCAATAAATTTTATTTTCATAAAAAAAAAACAACCTATTCAATTACTTCAGTCACCGTTCACAAAGAAAACAATCCTGTCTGTTCTGTTCATTTATTTACAATAAAAATTTTTTTTTTTTTTTTTTAATTTTGTATTTATTCATTCGTCTCAGTCATCTTTGTTTGCTTAGTGCTTGCTACACCCATCCATGATTTTTATCATGATCATTATTATTGTTTGATTTGCGGGACTAAACATCGACACCCGTTAGTCCCGCGGCACTGTAGCAGTGTCAGAAATTTTGTGAAAATAGCGAATAATTCCACCCCATCTTTCCAAGCTTATAACTCCTCGAAAAATGCAATTCAAGCCCTAATTTTTTTTTTTCAATTAAAGGAGCAAGGACCAAGATTTCATTAAAAAAAAAAAAAAAAAGTTTTTTTTTTTAAAAAAAGGTTTTAAACTTCGGACTTTACAGGTAAAATTCTACGAGAACAATATGTTCTTTTTGTTTTAAATTTAAATATATTATGTATTGACCTTTTCTCTTCAATTTGTGAGTAAATAATTATGTACTTAAGCGAGTCTAAATTAATTATTATTAGACATTTACAAAATGGGAGGCGTGAATTATTCGACCCCCTGTCTTTCCAAGCTTATAACTCCTCGAAAAATGTAATTCAAGCCCTAATTTTTTTTTCAATTAAAGGAGCAAGGACCAAGGTTCCATTAAAAAGAAAAAACAAATAACATGGTTTAAAAAAAAGGTTTTAAACTTCAAACTTTACAGGTAAAATTCTAAAAGAACACGATGTCTTTTTTTTTTTTTAAATTTAAATATATTATGTATTGACCTTTTCTCTTCAATTTGTGAGTAAATTAATTATTTACTTTCCAGGTACTAAATTAAGTATTTACTTTTTAATAGACACTTAAAAATTGGGATATGGGGGGGGTCGTGAATTTAAAAAAAAAAAAACGTTTGTCTAAAATATTATATTCGATTTATTGGAAAGAACATAAAATTTCACACTGACCCTGAAAATATCGTAAAAATAGAATCAATAGAAAAATTTTGATAGATTTTTAAAGTTTAAAGATTGAAAAATATTGAGTTCGGAAAATTCATTACTGTTTTAAAAAAAAAAAAAAAAAAATATTTCTATTACTTTTAAAACAACTGTAATAGTTTATTTTGGAAGTATAATCCATAAAGAAAATAAATAACCCACTTTTAACAGAAATTCCGAGATTTTTATATTGTATTCGCAGTTTCGTGTTAGGGGTGTCAAAAATTCTGATACTGCCGCGGCGCGGCAGTCGCGACACTCATTCTTCTATAATAGTTCATCCTTTTTTTTTTTTTTTTTTTTAAATAAAAATGTCCTAAAGTGGAGAATTTCAGTTGAAATGAATTTAAAAATGAGTTAACGAGAAATTTTTAATACATGGCATTGTGCCAAAAAATGTTTCTTTTTTCTTATTATTTTAACGATATTTTTTGGACTAATAAAAAAATAATTAAAAAAAAAAAAAAAAACGGTACTTGTACAGTTTAGTCAAGACATTAAAAAATGAAAATACCGAAAAAAAAGTTTAAATTGTATGTATCCGTTATGGAACGAAGTTCTCCGAAAAAAAAATTTCACTTAATTTCATCAAGTAGTTTTTTTTTTTTTACAGCGGAAAAACACGTTTTTATTAGAGCGCGTTGGATTAAAAAAAAAAAAATTGTTTGAATTTTAGAAATGTCAAAGGGAGATAACTCCAGTTAAAGCGCTGACACCCCTTCCCATCTTTAATACTAGCTTTTCTTCCTAAAAATCGAATTTTGCTCGGTATCATAACAAATTGTTTTTTCGCTGTAAAAAAAAAACAAAACAAAAAAAGTACTTGATGAAATTAAGTGAAATTTTTTTTCGGAGGACTTCGTTCCATAAAGGATACATACAATTTAAACTTTTTTCGATATTTTAATTTTTAATGTATTGACTAAACTGTACAAGTACCTTTTTGTTGATTAATTAATATCGTTTCATTGTAACAGGTTGTTTACTTTTGTTTTGTGTACGTTAATTAATAAGTTTATTTTGTTACTTAACATTGTTATATTTGAAATTCGTTGATTAGCTTGTTTTCTTTTTGGTGAAATTTCCGGGACTAACTTCAACTTCACCCGGCGATTGCAGGTATAGTATTCGTATAATCATATTTTTTTCTCTCTCTTTTTTTTTTTTTTTTTTCCATTTAACATTCTTTCGTTGTTCTACTGATTATTTAGCGTCCTAAATTATATCTTGCAAAATATGCTTATTTTTCCTATGTCTATGCCGGTTAGATTTAATGATCCGTTCACATAAGCGCCGTTAAATCAATCATTAAGAGAAAAAGTAATCAATAAAGACTTGTTTTTTTTTTTTGTTTACTGAATAAACGCTTCAAAATAAATTAAACCACTAACAACTTAGCCAGCTAGGTAGAAAAATCGATTTTGCCCTTTTAAAAACAACAGTAAATAAGTATAAATGTTTTAAAAAAATATTATGCAGTCTGTAGTCTCGTTTTTGAACAGAATAAACGCTTTAAAATAAGTGAAAACACTAACAACTTAGCCAGTTCGGTAGGAAACGGACACTTAGAAAATCTATTTTAGTTTTTTTAAAACAAGTAAAAATATTGTTTTTTAATATCATGGTGGGTATAGTCTCTTTTAAAAACAATGTCTTCCTCAAGAAAAGTTGTAAAATGTGTTTTCAATCAATATTTATTCAATAAGGGACCAGTTTTCCTACCTAGCAAAAGGGAAAAGGGTTTTTCGGGCACCTGAAAGACACGCGTACCGCTGTTACCTTTGTCGGTCGCACAAGCTGGCAAATTCAAATTTCTGTTTCTTACAGAAAAAATATCTCAAAACCACCTCTTCTTTTGTGAGTCCTTGAGATTAATAATTTCTTAGTTGGTAAAACCTTGTTGCTTTTTAATTAACTGGAAATAAAAATGTAACGTCAGTGTTATGTTTAACGTTAAAAAAGAAAACAGATTTTTGATGGAGTTTGAAGCCCATCATCTTCTGCAAATGCTTCTAACTCGAAACTGAAGAATACAGGTAAAAAAGAAAAACCCCTTCTCCCTCACCCTGCCCTGTTGCTGAAAGGGGCAGAGAAGGTGAAAAAAGATGATAATGGTGATATGTAAGAAATTCTGCAGAAATAAGCAGGTTCTTTATTGGACAGTTAATCCGCCCACAGATTTGTTTTAAAACAATCAGATTGTATGTTATTAGCAACTGCCGAGGATGTTCTTGGCGCCAACATTATCCTTTCAGATCGCCAGAATTCAAAAAGATGCAGGTTAAAATAGACATTGAATTCTTGCTCGAAGCATCGAAATTACTTTGTTACTTTGAGACGTTTTAATGCCCAAATGTGGGGCAAAATGTTATTATCATTTGCAAATAAACTAGGTGAAAACAAGAGGCATGATCTCGTGTCACGTTGGAGCGAGAAGAGAAGATGACAGAAGGGAAAAAGAAGGAAGAAGAATGTTTTGTTGCGTTTAAATACTTTTTGAGCTGGCTCCAGCACAAGATTGCTGCTGCTGGTATTTGGTTTTTGGAAAAGCGTTAAAAAGCCAATCTTCTAAATTTTCTCATTGGTCGCTTATGTCATGTGGTACTGTCTTCAACTACGTTCACCAGAAATATGCCCGTTTTACTTTTGTTGTTGTGAGAAAAGTGTATTTGAAATTATGTCGTTGCTGGAAGAACTTATTTTTGTGTAAATGCGTAGGGAAATTAAAATTAATAAACGTTCGTTTATTTGCACGTGAGTGAGTGTGTATGTGTGTGTGTGTGTGTGTGTGTGTGTGTGACAGCACCTGTGCAGTTTTTCTTCAACCTGTCAACGGAAGTTTCTACCCAGTTTTTATTGAAGACGAACTTTGGGGCAGATAGCTGAAGACGATGCATCTTTTGCAAGATGGATCTTTTTGCTTTAATAAAATTTATTAATGAATTTGAAAAGGTGAGCCTGTTGTAATTCCGTTTGGTTTTCTTCCATTCTGCCAAGGCCAAAACCTATGTGAGGATAATGATGCCATATCACTCTTGGTCAAGAAGTACAGGCGCTCCACTTAAAAAAAGTGAAAAGGAGCCGCGTACCGCTTGCAAGCTGTAGGATTAAAATTACATTTTCAACACTGTTTAGTCACTCGAATTATTTGAAGAGAAACACAGATGTTTTCTTTCTGATGTTTTTTGAGGAACGATCATAAACGTTGGAAGGTCACAATTTAAAGCTTGTTTCATGTATTGCAACATAAAAAAGCATAAAATAGAAACTCAATTTAACACAAAACAAACTCTGAATAATAAGGTTTTGAATAACTTTTACCAACAATAAAAGACTGGATTGAATGTGCATATTCAAAAAGGTTAATTTTCATGTGTTGTCACCTTTCAAAATAATAATGCCGGCTCCTACAGACACATTGATTGTTAAATCTTAATTTTAGCATGCCCTGTTCCCATTGGCTAATTCATTTTTATTATTTTTCTGTTTATGGCTGGATGGGTGCGCAGAGCCTATGTGTAGTGATGTGTTTAAACACTTTGCCTCTGACAGCTAACGAATCAACATCCGGTTGGGAGTTTTATTGCTTTCTTTTTGAATCTCCTCACCCCCTTCACCTCATTAATATACGAATATATTAAGGATTTGCTACTAGAGATATAAACAAAATGGAAATAAACAGAATGTTTTAAACGTGGTGCAATTTTAGAAGCCAATGCTCATAAGGACCGTAAAACCATCTTTCTTCATTGGTACTTGGAAGCTCCCTGTGACTGCTGTGTAAATCTCAAAATGGTCTGGAAGTAGTTCTTTGAGGGTCAATCTGATTCAATCTAATTAGTTATAGTGCGACCAAACTATCTCACAAGGGCTGCTCTCCATGAGAGGAAAGAAATGTTAATGTTTATCGCTACACAATTTTGATCTTGAATTTAAAAAAATCAATAAAAATATCAATAAAAATGATAACATAAACTGAAGGGGGAATGGCAATCATTGAGCAGACTACCTTCAGGCCCATATATATTTTGATCAACCAGATGCACATAATCACTAAGCCAGATGAACTTCTTTTTTAGGCTTAGGAGGCAAATCTTAATGTAGGCATCTGTGTGTTGATAGAAGATGGTGTTAGACTAGGTGTAAAAGTACATTATTTCTTTTGGTTGTAGTTTGACAGTTTGTTGTATGCAAATTTGGGGTGTGGTGTCAACATTGACATCAACCAAAATCAGGTTGGGTGATGTTCCTATTTTAAGATCTGTGGAGTTTGATGAGTATCGATTCTGTTATTTGTGGGTAAAATTTCTGAAATGGATGGTTGCGAGGTGGGGTTAGGAGTTGTATTAGTTGATAGTGATGCTATAAGTCATCTACTAAATGATTTTTCAACAAGGTGAATAGGAGTTATGATTAGAATTAGAGTTAGTGTACTTTCTCAGGATTTTCCTGTTTCAAAGAGCTACTCTGCCTGACCCATCCACACATACAACATACTGACCAAACTGTTTTGATTTGATATTCATACAAGATCTCTAATGATGAGGGCAGCAATTGCTTGATACGTTCAGAAAGTAATTCTGTAATTTTTCATGCTGGTTTTTATGGGCTTCTTCTCTCAAGTCCAATGTTTCACATCAAGGGCTTTGTAGTGACCAGGAAAAATTGGGATGACATCTCTAATAGGCATACGAAAAACACTCATTGTGGGAAATAAATGGTGTCCCTGTTTAGGATATTTTCTCTATAACATGTTGTAGGGTCTCCATATTCAATTTGCCATTAGAGCCTGTATTTTCTGTGATAAGGTGTTTCAGGGTTTTGATGCTGACTTCTGACTGACAATTGCTATAGCGGCAGCTGATGAGAATCAATGATGGATGCTTCAGTTCTTCAAATAGTCTCTGGTTGCAGTAAACTCGAGGCCACTACCTGGAGACAGCTCATTCAGAATACAAAAAGTGATAAACGTGCTATGGGTACAGTCAATTAGGTCCTTCATATATCCTGAGATCTTTTTATAATCAGCTAGTTGGAGTATTGATTATGACCAAATAGTTTACTTCTTTATAATGGAAATAATTGGCACAAATATATTGAAAGGGAAAACAGAATATGCAGGTAGGATAGGTTGAGCACATGATCGAAACTGTTTTGTAGAGTTGGGAGTTATTAGATGTTTCTTGATGTCACTTTTTAGAAGTGTCTGTTGCAAGCGTGGAGTACAGTTATATCTGTACTGTTGTGTGTGAAAGGTAAAAGTAAATCCGTACAAAAATCCAGTATAAGTTACTTATTAAAAATTAAGTAACTTTTACTGGATTTTGGAGCCATGTGCAACTGTACGGATTTACTTTTACCTTTCACATACAATAGTACAATTACAATAGTCTTTAATAAATTTATTTTTATTTTTATATATAGTCTTTATTTAATTCAGTAGAAACAAAAAGAGTTTGTTTCAGTATGAAAAAATCGTCACTGTAAAAGGTTTCCTAGTAAAATTCATAAGGGAGTAAAAAGGGAAGGAATATGAAAGTTATTACCAAAGGCAAAAAATTTTAGATTAAAAAATGCCTAAAGTTTCTGTTGTGTCCCTAGGAAAGGGTCATGTAGAAAGACACAAACGACAGATTTAGGTAGAAAGAATATATTGTACGAGACTATACAACAAGGAAAGGTTGTCGGTTTTTCAAACTGTTGTTAGACTGTTTTGCATGAGGTTGCAATATTTTTCCCACAAGAGTATTAGCCTAATGGTTTATATAATGGTTAGCAGAGTCCATTATGAGTGAATAACAACCCCCTCCCAAGTCTTTACTCTCTAAGGGGTACTTAGTAGCTTTTCCTTTTTGGATAGATAGTTAAAGGATCCATAAATTTCATTTTTCTTCCTGATTGGCATCATTCTGAAGCTGCATGGGATGGTTCGATGTCGAAAGTGTCGTATATTATCTTTAATGACTTCTTCTTTGTGAGGTTCATAATTCGGATCATTAAACAAATGCTTTCTTATTTGGTTAAGATGTCTTTTATGAGTGAATTTAGGACATGAAATAATGTACACCATATTTATGAGTCTTTTGTCTATTGTGCTCAGTTCCCAGAAAGACGTGTTATTTTTGTAAGTTTTGTAGATATCCTGACTCCTAACGCTTCTTAGGCACAAAATAGAAAATTCCTTAATTTTGTTGACTTTACTAACAGTTTTTCTTATCTTCAGCTGGAACATAGTCTCCACTGGTGATAATGCTGATGGAGTGTTTAAATTAGGTGTGATCCTAAAGAGCTGTATAAACTGTTGCAGTGCCGTTTTTGTAGGTGTGCAGTATACGTTCTTGAGTGTTCGTTTCAATGTGTCAACAAAATGCTCTGCCATTCCTTTAGAGCTTGGGTGGTACTGGGGAGTTGTGACATGATTAATTTGGAATTTCTCACACAACTCTTTCATTTTATTTTACTTCAGTCGAAGTTCTCAGAAATCAAGGGGCCCACAACCTGGGGCTAACACTTGAAGTCTATATGAGATATAGATGTTCGAATGTTCCATTTAAGTTCTTTATCTCTCAAACACTGAGTTAGTAAAGAAATTGAGAACATAATTTTCCTCTCTCCAATTAACTATTTTCATACGTTGTAGTATATCTTTCATTATGGTCTCTTGGTCTTACTGGATTCCAGGACAAGAATTTATCTCGTCTGGTAGAGTATCCAACTTCGTGCTACTACTTGAGGTAACATCACTTGGAGAAGGTGCACCATTCCTTGTAAAAGCTAATGTGGGTTAGTCATAGTGAGAAGATATTATTTGGGCAGCGAATACAAAATGTGATTTTGAATATTTGGTCACGGTTTACTTATATGGGAAAAGTATCCTCATGCCAGGTTGTTCTGACAAACGCCTGTACAGAGAGACCTTAGACATTCGAGGACATTCAAGTTCTCTCCAAGTTCTCTTCAAGTTCTCTTTCCTTTGTAGGGGAAATTGTGACTTACCAATAAAGTGTCCGCACATATGTGTATCATATGGAGTCAAACTGCTGGAGGGGGGGGGGAGAAAACAATCAAAATAGTGTCACCCACAGCTTTTATAAATGGGTGGTTTCGCAAAGTAATGGAAAGTTTCATGATTGGAGAACGGGGATGATCACTGGAGAATCCTTGGAAACTATTGTTGTGTGTGACTGCTTGTCTAGCCTTTTTTATTTATCACTTTTTTTTCCCTTTCTTCCTTTTTTTGTGTTTGTAGAAAGCATACTCTTATTACATAGATGTAAATTGAATCCTGTTGTCACTTACTAGGCAGTCGGTAGCTTCAAACCAGGCAAATAATTCATGAAGGAAATTAACAACTACCCATGTAGTGGGTCTCTTACATCTAGTCATTTTGTGTAGCTGTCCACTACAATTAGGTAATACCAATCCTAGTGTCCCTGCGAAATGTATATGAATTCTAGACCAGGGTTGGTCTGTTTTGGGCCATGGTTTAAAAGTGGTTGGAGATGCCTTTGCCATTAAAGCACAACCCCTGCATCAGTTGACCACGTTTTTGATACTTTTGTCCATCATTGGCCAGTATACATAACTACACATGAGGCTCTTCATTCTGTTTATTTCTGGGTGATCTATATGAAAATCTTTTAATACCCTTTTTGTTAATCCTTTTGGTATAACGACCCTCTCGCTGTATAGTAAGATATCAATGCATATTGAAAAACTGTATCTGCTTGTCTGTGTTTTATGATGTTTTTATCGGTAAAAACAGGACAAGACGAATCATCATTAAGACCAAGATGTCTGACTTCTCAAATCTCGATTATTCACGTTTGGTGTGAGAGTTTACATTAACAAGAACTCCCACTGATGCAGGCGACTCCTAACATAACATCTTTTATTTAAGAATGTTTTATGTTCTTCACTGTTCAAGCTATATGATCTCTCTCACTTTTTTTTGTCATATTATCTTTCGGGTTTGTATTACTGTACACATAGATTCGAAAAAGTTGTCAAAAAAACAAATATATAACAAATAAATGTTATCAAAGGCAAGATAAGTTACTTTTCTACCAAACTGGATATAATTTTCGTGTTTTTACTCAATGTAACATGTTTATTCAGCTCGAAAACCATACAGTGTTTACCGATGTATTGGAACATTCAAGATGGCGTCTTATTCTCTCTTTAACAGGGTAAGTGTGGGAAAAGATGTTATAAATAAAAAACCGGATAAAATACTGTTAAAAACTCGCTCAATATATGTTACCGGTTGACATATATTCGGCGGGTTTTTAATAGTATTTTGTATAGTTTTTTATTTATAATACCTTTTTCCATACTTACGGTGTTAAAGAGGGTGTGAGACGCCATCTTGAATTTTCGAATACATCGGTAAACACTATGTTTTTCGAGCTGAATAAATATGTTACATTGAATAAAAACACAAAAAATATATCCCGTTTGGCAGAAAAGTAACCTATCTTGCCTTTGATAACATTTATTTGTTATATATTTGTTTTTTTGACAACTTTCGAATCTATGTATATCTATGTATGTATATACAAACCCTATCTTTCTTTTTCTTTTTTTAAATTGACTTGTATATATATATATACATACTAGCTGTACCCGGCCACGCGTTGCTGTGGCTCAGTTTGTTAAAATGGAACACATTCCTCAAGAAAAATTTTATTATTTTTTGCAATTTTTTTAATCACTAAAAGTAATTTTTTTCCCCAAAAAAGATTAATTTTTTACCATAAATGGTTAAGTGAAAGTTTTTTTTTTCAGGAAAACTTGCACTTTTTTTTTTTTAAAGAAATTTGGCAGCAAACGTTTCTCTTTTAAAACGGAATTTTTATTATAAAAAGAACAGATGAATGATTTACATGAACACTGTAAATAGTTATGTGAATGTAGAGAAAAGTTTGATTCTTTTTTCATGAGAATGTACAATTTTTTTTTTTTAACAGATGTTCAGAAAATAAACAGAAAAATACTTCCATCATTAATTATGCAGAAGAATAAATAAAATGTTGATTTAGTGTTTCAACATTATGCTTATAAATTACGATAAAACTTGCTGAGTATGCGCTGTTTTACGGTTGTTGTAAAAATGGAACGGAAACTTAAATTTCACTCCATTTTAATCTTTCTTAATTTTTTAATTGTGCCCCCCCCCAAACGAATATAATCAAAACAGTAACATTCAACCATTGTACTTTATGTATATGAAACACAAAATATTTAAAAAAAAAAAGAAAAAAAAAAGTTAATAACGAAAGGTAAATAATTCCATTTTTAAACGAAAAAGTCAGTTTGGTATATCTTTTTGTTATTTTTTACATAAGTCCAGCTTATCATTCACATTGGAAATGTCGACATTTATAGGTTGTCGGGTACGTTTACAATGAATAAACACTCCAATCTCATAGATGTATCAGAATTTTTGTAGGAATTTTTGAAACCCCTATCATGAAACTGCGAATAAAATTTCTCTTTTAAAAGTGGGTTGTTTATTTTCTTTATGGATTATACTTCCAAAATAAACTATTAAAGTTGTTTTAAAAGTAATAGAAATATTTTTTTTATTTTTTAAAATACAGTAATGAATTTCACGAACTCAATATTTTTCAATTTTTAAACTTTATAAATCTATCCAAATTTTTCTATTGATTCTATTTTTACGATATTTTCAGGATCAATGTGAACTTTTATGCTCTTTCCAATAAACCGAATATAATATTTTAGACAAACGTTTTTTTTTTACATTCCCCCCCATTTTCAAGTGTCTATTAAAAAGTAAATAACTAATTTACACACCAAAGTTTTATATATCACAAATTGAAGCGAAAAGGCCAATAAATAATATATTCAAATTTGAAACAAAAAAGTAGTGTATTTTAGAAATTTACCTGTAAAGTTCGAAGTTTTTTTTTTAAAACCACGTTGTTTTTTCTTTTTTTTTTAATGAAACGTTGGTCCTTGTTCCTTTAATTGAAAAATAAAATTAGGGCTTGAATTACATTTTTCGAGTAGTTATAAGCTTGGAAAGACAGGGGGTCGAATAATTCACGCGTCCCATTTTGAAATGTCTATTAAAACGTAAATAACTAATTTACTCAAGTGTTATATATCAGAAATTGAAGAGAAAAGTTCAAAAGTACTGGGGCTGCTGTATTGCCATTTGGTGAATGGATTCTGGACCATGCAGTAGCTTCTGGTGGGGCCTCTCGATGCCATACTAGTGGGTAATTGTTACGGCTTTACCTTATCATTAGCTACAAATAAAAAAAAAAATTCTTCGTTTCTTTTTCTCTCTTAATTTCCCCTCTCTGTCCTGCTCTAAGTAAATCTGACGACCTAGTACACAAATTTCAAAATTTCATCATGACAAGTTTCAAGAAAAAATACACGATTAAACCCGGTTCTACAACTTCCAACGTAGACCCCTACTACCATGTCTCCTTCTCCAACATCAGGGGTCTACGTTCTAACCTTCCAGAGGTTGAAACCCAATTACAGGAGACTAAACCAGACCTTTTATTTTTAAGTGAAACTGGCATTGGACAGGCTATTTCCCTAGAAGAGTTTGCAATTAAAGGATACTCTAACTTGACTTCTAAATCTGACCCCCAAGATCGCCATGGGCATGGAATATGTGCCTATATTAAAGATGGCTTTCCATGTGGTAGGGACGTCTCCAGGGAAGATCCTAACTTACCCTATATGTGCTTCCGGGTTGCTTTAGCTCACACTACGGCATTTTTATTTACTCTCTATCGCCCCCACAACAGCGGAGTTACTATCTTTAAAAGCATATCTGAGAAAATTAACCAAGTCCTATCTGCTTATCCTTCAGCTAACATTCACGTATGTGGAGACTTCAATGTTCACAACGTCGAATGGTTGACCCACTCAAACAAGACCGATGATGAGGGAAGGTTCTGTCATGATTTCTCCATTGCCTATGACCTCACTCAGATTGTTCAGGAACCCACCCGTGTGCCCGACAATGACGGCCAGTATGCGAGCCTACTAGACCTTTTTCTCACAACTTGCCCTGAACTATGTTCAGTTTCTGTTCTGTCGCCTCTTGGATCTTCCGACCACTCTGTTGTATCAATTAAGATAAAAATGAAATGTAATAAGTCCCCAGACGTACCTCTCCATCGTACAGTATATCGATACACTAAGGCTGACTGGGATAGCTTCCATACATTTATAACTGATCTACCTTTGCATTCCATATTTAAAAAGGATGTGTCCTCTATAGTATTAGACCTGACGGAATGGTTAATTGTAGGTATTGATCGTTTCATACCCTCGAAAAAGTTTCAGCAAAAACCTAACAGCCAGCCATGGTTCTCTCCAGAATGTGCTGCTGCCATTGCGCACAGAAATCACTTTTTCCACTGTTTCCAACGTAATAGATGTATGGAAACTAAAGCCGCTTTCAGGACTGCCAGCAACCATTGTAAGAAAGTAATAAAGAGCGCAAGGTGGTTGTATGCCCAATCTGTTAAGTCCAAAGTAGCTGAGCAGCGGCTTGGTTCCCACCAGTTTTGGCAAATAGCAAACAGAATTCTGAACAGAAGCGTGTGCTCCATCCCAACTATCATCAATGGACCTGAGGTAATCTCGTCAGCATCAGAAAAAGCCAAACTCTTTGTCAAGAACTTTGCAGCTAATTCTACCTTTTGCGATCAAGGCCGCCAACCCCCAATATTTCCTCCTGTATCTGAAAACACACTATGTGATATACGTATATCTGTACGTGATGTTGCCAAGCTAATCAAAAACCTTGATTCCAGTAAAGCAACTGGCCCTGACGGTATTCCAATTATAGTACTCAAAAAACTTCAACCTGAACTAGCGCCCATACTTACAAAACTATTTAAACGTTGTCTTAAGGAGAATTGCTTCCCATCTCCCTGGAAAATCTCATCAGTATGCCCTGTATTTAAGAATTCAGGTGATCGCTCATCTCCCTCTCAGTACAGGCCAATAAGTCTCCTGTGCGTCATGAGTAAGTTGCTGGAATCTGTGTTAAATACAGAAGTAATCAACCATCTCAACAAAAATAACCTTCTTAGTGACACTCAATATGGTTTCCGTTCTGCTAGATCTACAGCAGATGTGCTTACAGTTATATCTCATAGGATTAGCAAATCTCTCGACGGAGGCAACCTTTTTAGGGCAATTGCTCTTGACATATCTAAGGCCTTTGATAGGGTATGGCATAAAGGTTTACTTCATAAGATCTCTAGCTATGGTATTGCTGGAAATGTCTTCTCAATTATTAAATCATTTCTTTCTGATAGGTTCATAAGAGTAGTAGTTGAGGGGCAAAAATCAGAAGCCCACAGTATTAATGCCGGTGTCCCTCAGGGGTCCATCCTGGGCCCAACTCTTTTCCTGATCTACATTAATGATCTTCCAAATCACATCCTTACATCATTTGTAGACATTTATGCTGACGACACTACCATTTATGGTAGCACATCTAAGACAGTAAACGACCAAGTTCTCTCCAATTCTCTCTCCTCTGATCTTGAGCATGTAGTACAATGGGGAAAGGAGTGGCTGGTTACTTTTAATGCATCTAAAACCAAGCTTCTCTCTTTACATCATCAACATTCTGATCCCCATCTGGCATCAATTGAAATGAATGGCTCTCGTCTTCAGGAGGCCTCAAGTTTTGACAAGCTTCTGGGCTTGACCATTACTCCTGATCTTAAATGGAACACGTATATCAAATCTGTTGCCAAGGCCGCTGGAAAAATACTGGGATCTTTCTATCGATCCAGTAGATATCTCACTGCTGATGCAATTCTCTATTTATATAAGAGCCAGGTACGTCCAAGGATGGAATACTGTTGCCACATCTGGGCAGGAGCTGCTAGAAAGGACTTGTCCTGCCTTGATAGAGTTCAAAATAGACTTCGTAGCCTCGTAGGAGATGTCCTTTTCTCTTCCTTGCAACCTCTATCTCACAGAAGAGATGTTGCGAGTTTGTCTCTGATGTATCGTTATTTTCATAGAAAGTGTTCGACTGAGCTTCAATCTATGGTCCCCCCTCGCAAAACTTTCACAAGAAACACTCGTCTAGCTGTAAACACTATCAATAATTCCCCCCACTCTTTATCTGTGCCTAAACCTAAACGTAGATTCCATGAACAAAGCTTTTTTATTAGAACTGCACGCCTGTGGAATTGTCTTCCGTTTTCCTGCTTTCCGGCTGACTACAATATGGTTGTCTTCAAGTCTAACGTAAATAAGTTCTTGATGAGCCGTTCCATATAAGTTATCAAATTTAACAAATTTTCATTTCTAATGATTATTATATTGTCCAATTTCTACTGTACACTCTTTAACCCTTATCCTTGAGTGGCCTATTGGCCTTGATAATGTGGTGATACCTATGAAAAAAAAAAAAAAAAGAAAAAGTCCAATGTGAACAAGTTCTAATTGAATCGTCCCCCTAAGTAATCCAAGTTACAAAATTCCCACTGTTTACTATGCTAAAATCACAATGATTAATGTATACCTATTAACCCTTATCCTTGAGTGGCCTCTGGGCCTTGATAAGTGGTGACACCCATGTAAAAAAAAAAAAAAAAAAAAAAAAAAAGTCCGAAGTTTAAAACATTAAAAAAAAAAACCCACGTTGTTTTTTTTTTGTTTTTTTTTTTTTTAATGAAACCTTGGTCCTTTAATTGAAAAAAAAATTAGAGCTTGAGTTACATTTTTCGAGGAGTTATAAGCTCGGAAAGACGGGGTGAAATTATTCACTATTTTTCACGAAATTTCTGATACACCTACCAATCTACCGATGTTAGAACGGCTTTTGGAATAGACACCCCTAACCTTGCCAGCATACCCGAAAAGCTATAAAAGTTCACGTGTCGAATGTGAACGATGAGTTGGACGTAATGTAAAAATGTACCGAATTTAAAAGGGAACGAAATTCAAATTTCCGTTCCATTTTTACAACAACCGTAAAGCAGAGCATTCTTTGCAAATTTTACATAACTTACTGTATTAATGCTATTTTTTTTAAGCAAAAAAAAAAAAATATATATATTTATGTTTGGCTATAAATTCCTAAACTCATTTCACCCTAAATAATTTAGGTGACTGAAATAGGAATCTAATTGAATCTTTGGGTTTGTATTACTGTACACATAGATTCGAAAAAGTTGTCAAAAAACAAATATATAACAAATAAATGTTATCAAAGGCAAGATAAGTTACTTTTCTACCTAACTGGATATATTTTTTGTGTTTTTATTCAATGTAACATGTTTATTCAGCTCGAAAAACATGCAGTGTTTACCGATGTATTGGAAAATTCAAAATCGCGCCCAACACTCTCTTTAACATAGTAAGTTTGGGGAAAGGTGTTATAATAATAAACTAGACAAAATACTATTAAAAAAACACCGAATATATGTCAACTTATGTCACGGTAACATATAATGAGCGAATTTCTAACAGTATTTTGTCTAGTTTATTATTTATAACATCTTTTCCTGAACTTACCGTGTTAAAGAGAGTGTCGGCCGCCATTTTGAATTTTCGAATACATCGATAAACACTGTATGCTTTTCGAGCTGAATAAACATGTTACATTGAATAAAAACGCAAAAAATATATCCAGTTAGGTAGAAAAGTAACTTATCTTGCCTTTGATAACATTTATTTGTTATATATTTGTTTTTTGACAACTTTTTCGAATACAGTAATACAAACCCGAATCTTTTATTTCCTGATAGTATGTGAGAAATTTATTTTTCTTCGAATTCATTAATATGGACTTTAGGGGCTTTTTTCGGAATGTTCCTGTAAAAATTATTTTTTATTGTTACAAATTATGATGCTTTATTCATATAAAAAAAGCAAAAATAAATTCTTGCGTTTTTTATTTACTACTGAAAACCATAACTTTACTAAAGGTATTTTTTGTTTAATCAAAATAAAACATTTTCACTAAGAGTTAAGTAAATATAATTAGTTCATTATATTCTGTGATCATTATTTGATAAATACTGAAATTTTCATTAAAATTGGTTAATTTCCTGATTTTTAGTGAATTTTTAAGTAAAGGGAAGGGTCAAAATGTTTATACACTTTGAGCGTCGGCATTCATTGTATGTCCCTACCATTTTTTGATGAATATTTGATAGCAAAGCGATCACGTGCGGTTAATTTAAATCAAATTTCAATCACATGGTTACATTATCAATAATCATGTGATTAAACCCATTGAAAATTTACCGATATTGCAAACACATTATGTTTATATTAAGCCTGTGAGACCAAAATATCCTTTTCTGACATTTAAAAAAAACCCGCGAGGTCAGGAGAAAGAAATGTCCAGAAAATCGCTAGATTTTTAACTTTTATCATCTGAAATTTTCAAAAATCGCTAATTCACCCCCACCCCCCAAAAAACTCCATATTTTAACTTCCTACACTAAAAAAATTATAAATATAGTATATTCAATATATAAAATGTTCCGTGTTTTCTTACTATATGTTTCTGGAATTATATTGAAGCGGTTAGCTCCCCAGAAGGCTTATATATTTTATCAGCTGTTCTTTTCAGAGAGGGTATTTTTTTTTTTTTTGCAAGAAACAAATCATAAACTCAAACTTTTTATAATAAAAGTTAAATTGAAATATACTGCAAATTAAACATCACAATAATGGTGCAACATAATTTGAAATTAGAAAAATAAAAAAAACAAAAAAAACTTTGTTTTAGCATGTTAAAAGTATTTAGGTTGGTGGATAATTAAATTCTACTGTATTGGTATAATTTTTTTTTTTTTTGCTGTTGTTTCTTGCTTTTTACAATTTTCGATTAAATACTTCTAAATTAAGCGGGATTGCTTAGACCATATTTTTAAAATAAACTTCGGAGGTTGGACCCCCCCCCCCCCACCGAAAATGTACTTGGAAAAATCGATTTTATAGCGAGATTTAAGAATGGTTAGCCGAAAAAAAGGTGAAAAACAAAACAAATAATCAATAAATAATTGTTACCAAAGGCAATAAATGCTACTTTTTTTTACTTACATGAATGAGTTTATTTTATGTTTTAAAGTATTTTCAAGCGCTTTTCTTTATTTTTTAATCTAAAATTGTGGGTGTGTGGGTGCGAAATATCTCCAGATTTTCTAGAATTCCCTGCTAGATTGCAAACGAAATCTCCAGATCTAGCAGGAAAACCACTAAATTGGAAACACTGGTCACGTGACAGAAAGCGGTAATAAATAATTGTCCCTAAATAAAAAAAATGGCGTATCGATACAAAGAAAACCACCTATTTATCATAGAAAAATTAAGTATAATGTTATGATTAAAAAGAAATATATAAAAACACACATGGGTATAGTAAACATATTATACCAAAACATGGAAGCCATCCGTCCAGTGGTTTTTTAGACTATTAATTGCGAACGAACCAAGAGTTACATTTATATATATATATATATATATATATATATATATATATATATATATATATATATATATATATATATATAGGTCTAGCTTGATAAGTGGTCTTGACTGACGTCTAAATCTGGTTATTATATAATCTTGAGAAGTGAGGGATTGGTATGCTGTTCTCACAGTTTCTTCCCTTGGTGGATGACTGTTTTCATGGGTCTCCTATTTGTGAGCCTTGACTATTTTGGGTTGCTTGGGTACAATGTGTCGTCGACTGTGTTGGATTATTGTCCCTTCATCTTTAGTCTGTAGAATATAGGAACATGGTGTTGATTCTGTTCCAATGATGACACCTTCTTGGTTTGGAAGGTTGGAGCTTCTGACCCATACTGGTGTACCATTTTGGAGTGGTTGTAGCTCTAGCTTTATGTGATAGACAGTACATAAGTCATTGTCAGGCCTTTTGATTCTTTTTTCTGTCTGAAGCTCTCAAGATCAGGCCATCTGGGGTTTAGTAGATCTGAGTGGGTCAGGACATTTCTCCTCAGGTGTCGGCCCATTAACAACTGACTGAGGCTAAACCCACAGCCCATTAGTGTCGTTCTGTGTGCAAACAAAGAAAGATATGGATCTTTTGTCTTTTTTAGCAATCTTTTCATCGTTTTTATGCTGGCCTCTGCAGTTCCATTACTTAGTAGTAGTGTGGGCTGTTTGTAACATGCTGAAATCCTCAGTCATTTGTGAATTTGGTAAAGTTTTGAAGTATATTGGCTTCCTGCGTCTGTTCCTAGGATGACAGAGACTCTGTATCTGGAAAAAATAGCTTTAAAGCCTTTTATTATTGTACTAGAAGTCATTGACGTAAGCATGACGATCTCTGCATATCGAAAGAAGTAGTCAACAACTATGAAATAGCTGCTGCCTTTCAACGCAAATATATCAGAGGCTAGTGTGCCATGGTCTTGTCAGAAGCTCAGTTCTCATGAGAGGTTCAGGTGGTTGGTGTCTTAGCTTAGTGCATTTCAGCCAGTTTTCTACATTCCTTTTGATTTGGTCAGATAGTCTTGGCCACCATATGGATTGTTGAGCTCTTTGTCTGTACCTGGTAATTCCCTGATGACCAGAGTGGATTTTGGCAATGATGGTTGGTGACAGGATTATGATCCGTCTGCCATACATCAGTAGTTCATTTTCACATGTGATGCTGCCGTGAAGGGCTCAATAGGGTTTTATCAGTGCTGAAACATGGTCCTTTGATGGCTAGCCATTTCTTACATATTGTGATATGTAGTTGCTGGTTTCATCAGTTTTAGTGGCTTCCTCCAACTCTTTTAGACGTTTTCTGTGGCAGGTAAAGATTCCATCATGGTGTGTACAAATGTTGTTGCTAACTCTTTTAGGTCCTTGTCTTGTTTGGTGGGTCCATTGCCAGATACCGCTCTTGACAGAGCATCAGCTGTATATAGTTCCTTACTAGAGACATAGTGAATTGTATATCCATACCTCATTAAACGTATTCAAAACCTTTGTATACTTTCTGAAGTTTACTGAGGTCCTTGCTCCCTAGTAGTGACACCTAGTAGTGGCACCTAGTAGTGGCACCAACAAGATAGTCAGAAAATCGTTCACAAGCCCATGTTATGCTATTTGGGCATAACGAGTTTCAGTCTCTGACATTACTTGTGAAGCACAGGCGATGGAGTGTAATTTTGTGTCATCCTGTCAGTGTAATAATACTACTCCCAGCTGTTAGATGAAGCGTCACTAGAAATCACAGTCTCATTTGATGGATTGTGCAGGCATAGTACAGGTGCTGAACACAATACTTTCTTGATGGAGCTGAATGCATCCTGTTGTGCATTGCCCCAAACGAACACATATTTCTGACTCAATAAATCCCTTAATAGCTTAGTCATGTCTGCTAGGTTTCTGATGAATTTTCCCAATTGATTCACCATCCCTAGGAACCAGCGGGTTACCATCATGTTTGTTGGTGTTGGGAATTTGAATGACCTTGTCTGCAAATTCTGTTGCCACTAACAAAATGGACAGCAATATTACTATCAGTTGATTCCTAACCATCGATGTGTTCTGGAGATCGCAAGAGACGTTGTTGTGACTTTATTGTCTCACTCTGTTGTGCACGTTTGATGGCCCCATCAAAGGTGACGTCCGGAATCATTTGCAGAATTTAGTGATAACTTAGGATCCGTGCACCAAACTTCAATTCTGTCATGAATTAATTCCTCAAGTCTTGAAAATTGCCATATTTAACCAGTGAGCCTTTCCAGATTTGGTTGCGGATCATCAGCACTAAATATTCAGTGCATCACAAAAGTGAGTTCACCCCTCACATTTCTTCAAATATTTAAGTATATCTCTTCATGGGACAACACTGAAAAAATAATTTTTTGACACAATGAAAAGTAGTCTGTCTGCAGCATATATAACAGAGTTAATATATTTTCCCCTCAAAATAACTCAAGATATAGCTATTAAAAGCTGAATCCCTGGCAACAAAAATGAGTACACCCCTTACGAAAAGCTGTCAATATCAACATACAACATGTTAATTCAATATTTTGTGTAGCCACCATCATTATCCAAAACTGCCTTTACTCTCCTGGGCATGGAGTTTACCAGAGTTTCACATGCAGTCACTGGAGTGCTCTTCCACTCTTCAATTATGACGTCACAGAGCTGGTGGATATTTGAGACTTCTGTTTGAGAATGCCCCAAAGATGTTCTATTATGTTCAAGTCTGGAGATATGCTTGGTCATTCCATCACCTTTACCCTTAGTCTCTTCAGTAAAGCAGTGGTTGTCTTGGATGTGTGTTTTGGGTCATTGTCATGCTGGAACACTGCTCTATGACCCAGTTTCTGGAGGAAGGGGATCATGCTCTGACGCAGTATTTGACAGTACATGTTAGAGTTCATGTTTCCCTCAATGAAATGTAACTCTTCAATACCTGCAGCACTCATGCAGCCCCAGACCATGACATTCTCACCAGCATGTTTGACTGTAGGTATGACACACTTATCTTTGTACTCATCACCTGGTCGCCACCACACATGTTTAAGGCCATCAGAATCAAACAAATTAAATTTCGTCTCATCAGACCATAGGAGATGGTTCCAGTAATCTATGGGCTTTGTTGACATGTCTTCAGCAAACTGTTTGCAGGCTTTATTGTGTATTGCCTTCAGGAGAGGCTTCCTCCTGGGGTGATGTAGTGTGTGGCGTCTGGTCTGAACACTAACAGGCTGAGCCCCAACCTCAGAGAGCTCTTTGCCATATGGTGCCATGTTGGAACTTTCAGTGACTGGTAAGAGAGAGTGTGAGAGCTGCACTACAAATTTGAATACACCTGCTCCCTATGAACACATGGCCTAGTTAAACTAATGAGTCACATGACATTTTGGAGGGGGGAAAAAGCAGTATTCAATTTAGACATTTAAGGGTGTAGTTTCTTAGGGGTGTACTCACTTTTGTTGCCAGAGATTTAGCTTTTAATGGCTATATTTTGAGTTATTTTGAGGGGAAAATAAATGAACTCTCTTATATATACTGCAGACAAACTACTTTTCATTGTGTCAAAAAATCATTTTTTCAGTGTTGTCCCATGAAGAGATATACTTAAAAATTTGGAGAAGTGTGAGGGGTGAACTCATTTTTGTGATGCACTGTATGTCCAAGAAATTTCACTGATGATTTGGATATTTCGCATTTTTCTGAGTTGAGTGTTATGCCAGCAGCCTGATTTTTATTTTATTTGTGCATCATGTTCTTGTTAATTTTTACTTTTTTGTCTTATGTTTTATTTTACTTGTGCATCACGTTCTTGTTAATTTTTGCCATAACATATATAACACATCATCTTGCATGCATATCACTCTGATTTCATTCTCTAGTACTTGTGACATGTGCCTCGGTAGATTTCACTGGTTGGTGAAATACCAAATGAGAGGCGGTTGAAT
The DNA here is from genome assembly GCF_053919585.1 of Euprymna scolopes. Lineage (NCBI taxonomy): Eukaryota > Metazoa > Mollusca > Cephalopoda > Sepiida > Sepiolidae > Euprymna > Euprymna scolopes. Next base: position 81,584,323 of record NC_136490.1, read on the forward strand.
TGGTACTGTCCGAATGTGGTAATGAAGGTTGTCAGAGCATGGGATTCTCATGAGAGTGGAGTCTGCCAATATCTGCTGTTATCATCCAATTTGCTCATGATTTTCACTTTCCCTAACTGGGCCAAAAGGTGGTCAACTGTCAAGAGCATGTAGGAGCATGTGGGAAGCATGTGGGGAGCATATGGGGAGCATGTTTTATGCACTTATTGAGCTTTTTGAGATCTGCACATGTACTAATCTTCCCGTTTACTTTTTGGGAAACACTGTTCGGTGGGTTCGTTAATATTATTTATGACCCCCAGCTTTTCCATTCTCTGTGTTTTCTTTATCAAGAGTAGTGCTATGTGTTGTGGTGTGGATAATAAGTTATAAACTCATATTCGGGTGTAACAGTATGTTATATTCCTCCCCAAATGTGCCTAGGCCTGTGAATAATCTGGCATTTCATTTTTAGATCAAATATTTGTTTTTGGCTGTTGATGGCATGTAAGTTTGGGTGGACAGTTACAAGCTTAAGTGTCTCGATGGCTGACCTACCTAATAGCGGCTCATCAAGATTGGGGATAATAAATATCCGCTGTTCTGTTAAAAGTTCTTTATGCAAGACAGTTGCAGTGATCATTCCAATCACTTTGTGGAATATGTCTCGGACCATGAAGGGTTTTCTGAGTATCCGAGAGGTCTAGTAAGCCCCTCTTTCATTTGTAGAGGTGTTCTGGAATTGCAGCCACATCTGCCCCAGAGTCCAGCTTGAATTTCAGTGGCACTCCATTGATGACGATATCAGTTCACCAAAGTTTACTCATGCTGATCTCTGATACTGTCAGGACACTAAGGTATACACTCTAGTCGCTTTCAGAGTTATCCAAGCTCTGTTAAATTTCGTGCAGCCTTCTTGCACAGCAACACTGGGCATAGTGGCCAATCCTATCACAACTGTGCCAGGTGACTGAAATGGCGGGGCACACATATCTCTAATGGTGGGTTTTGTTACCACAGTGGTGGCACTCAGCCTCCAGTCTATGCTGCTGTGTACGCTAATTTTTTTGTCGATTCTCATAGTGCAATTCTCGTCCGAGTCTTGTCATGTGTTTACCATGACCTTGTCTGCGAATTCTGTTGCCACTAACAAAATGGACAGCAATATTACTATCAGTTGATTCCTAACAATCGATGTGTTCTGGAGATCGCAAGAGACGTTGTTGTGACTTTATCGTCTCACTCTGTTGTGCACGTTTGATGGCCCCATCAAAGGTGACGTCCGGAATCATTTGCAGAATTTAGTGATAACTTAGGATCCGTGCACCAAACTTCAATTCTGTCATGAATTAATTCCTCAAGTCTTGAAAATTGCCATATTTAACCAGTGTGTGGAGATCTGTGATGAAAGAATCAATGGATCACCTTCTTCTTGATGTCTTTGATTAAATCTGGTCCGTTCATAAATTACGTTTGTGTCGCTTTTGAATTGGTCATTGAACTTTAATACCACTATATTGAAATTTTGGGCTTCCTCGGGTGAAAGTTTAAATGTAGCAAAAATGTCTTTTGCTTTATTGCCTATACAGTATATCAAGGTGTCCACTTGACAAGGATTTGGTTTCTCATCAAGGCTGGACACTGTCTGGTAACAGCTGAACCATTGGATCCATTTTTCACATGATTGGAGCCTGAAACTCTTTTGTCTTCTGGACAATGCCCTAATGTGGGGCGAAATGATAATAACATTTCGCCCCACATTAGGGCATTTGCAAACACCTATGCCCTTATGTTGAGCGAAATATTATTCATCATGCCCTGGTATGTTCTACCAACTGATTGACTTTCATCATTACTTAAATAATGTCTCTCAGAGACAAATTTAAAGTCTACATCTTGACCTGCACTTTGTCCGACATTCAGATGCTTATTCTCAGTGAACTCCATGATAACTACTGGACTCTCAGCACTCATCCTTGGAAGGCATCACTAACTCATCGACTTGTTGCATTTATTCTTCGAACAGCGTGGAGTCTTGAATACTGCAAATGTGAAAATAAACCATGAACTACTACCCATACGGGTGTTAGTCATTCTGTTACGGCAGATGGCACATCTTTTGCAAGTTTGGATCTTTTTACTTTAATAAAATTTAGTTGAAGTGTAAAGGTGAGCCTGTTGTGATTTCGTTTTGCTTTCTTTCATTCTGTCAAGGGCAAAACCGAGGTGAGAGAATATCTCACAATAAATAACAATTATAAAATTTTGTTAATAGTTTGAAAAAAAAATCAATTACTCCGTGACTGTTAGAAACTTGAAATGAATTCAACAATATTTAAACTATCAAATAGAAAGCCATTTAAATAGTATTTGACGTGTAGGGCTTAGTTTCTATTTAAAATTATATACCCTGATAGGACGATCTAAAATCTGTTTTCAGTCAATTTTTATTCTGTAGTTGCTTAATGTTTCTACTATACCAAAATTACATAATTTTCTGTTGCTAATTTTCCAGTGTCCAATTTTCCGTTGCATCATTTAATTATCTGTGATGTTTGAAAGTATTTTCCTTGGCAAAAATGTTTTGTTTAATTTTTTAATTTAAACATTTTTCGGAACATGCTTTCTTTGAAAGGTTACCTAGAGAATTTATGCAAATTAAAAAAAAAAAAAAAATTTGTTTTACAAATAAAATAAATTTAAATCGTATTTTATGAGAAATTATTCTCACTCGTTTTAACTCCAAAACAGTGGCAAAAATAAGAAAAAATACAACAAAGGCATACCTCAAAATTCAATACAAATTTATTACTTCGGCATTGCAAAAAAGGAATGCCCATTTTGCCTCTGAAAAAGAGCTGTTAACAACCTCGAAAGGTGATAGTTTTTTGTCTTCAACAGTAACTGGATGCAGGTTCATCTGTGTTCAAAGATCGATGATTACAGCTGTTAGAAAGGGTTGATATGATGTATTCTGATGAAAAGATTCAATTTTTGTCTTGAGATGATATTACAGAAGTTCATAATTAATGTTCATTCAAAGGAAAAGTCCTTAATAACGGATCAACAATTCAGATCTTAAAGGCTCTGAGAGACCCATATAATAATAACTGAGCCTAATTATTTAAGCTTAAAGTAAACACAAAATTGTTTTCATATATATTTATGTATACGTATATATTTTTGTTTAACAAATTTTGCCTTCCAAATACCAGACAAACATAGTAATATCTCAGCCTAATCATTTAGACTTAAAATTGAAGTCTCAAGGACACAAAAGTTAGTGGTGTCAAATGCCTCATATGCAGCAAGTTAGTTCCATAGACCCTTCTCGTATGGCTGTCTTTGTGGAACTGAAAAATAACACATGCAAAAAACCTGCCAAGACAAATTGCCCTGCTGCAAATACAATCTACCAATTTCATCAGTCTAAAACAGAGACAATGGGAGCATGATGTAATTGTCAAATTTCTTACACACTGCCAAGGAAAGGAGGAAAAAGTAATGATTATTCATTACTCTTTTCTAATTAGAAAATGAGGTAATTTAAAACTGCCACTAAGAGACAGGTAACAAGGGTTGTCCCGAGGGACATAACTTTAATACAGTTAATTTTTCATTATTGAATGCATATATGTGTGTGTCCACTGCCAATGAATTTATCTATCTATCTATTTATCTATATCTATCTATACTCCTATAAATTCGTTTTTCTTTTGTGTGTATTGATATTCATATTAAAAAGCCTCTTTTCTATTTATTTAAAAAGAATTTTCTTATATATGGGTTGTGGAATTGCATTCATTAGCAAAAGATTTAGCTAATTTGCATATTCTTTTAAACATTCATTTTAATTAATTCCCTATTAGTTGCTTCGGTTTTCTTATGGGATAAACATCTTTAGTTAACTATTATGTGTAATTATATTCATGCAGATATTCTATATGATTTATACTTGCATAATATTTGCGTAAAAAGTTTATAGTAAACACAAAATTGTTTTCATATATATTTATATATACGTATATATTTTTGTTTAACAAATTTTGCCTACCAAACTCCTCGTAGAGTTTTTGGTCTACAGGCATGAAACTTCATATATAAGGTATTTGAATCGATGCAAAACTTTATATTTGGGTTCTAGCGCGGAAAAATAGGCACAAAAGTGTGAAAATTAAAAAAATGAAATTTGCCAAGTGAAGGTCAAACGCCGGCATTACGAACGCATAACGTAGTAGCTATTGGTTCATGTTTTAATTTTTAGCCTTGCAGTAAACATGTTTTCATAGCCCAGACATTGACGGCAGAGGCAAAATAAATCATGAGCGGAACATTTTGGTTTCGATTCCTGCATGAGTTTTTTTTAATACTTTTTAAATCATTACTACATATTGCATCCAATCTATCCATTTATATCTTCTTCTTTCTTTTTACTCCAATAAATTCGTTTTTCTTTTGTGTGTATTGATATTCATATTAAAATACCTCTTTTCTATTTTATTTAAAAAGAAAATACAATTTTGTTATATATAGGTTGTGGAAATGCATTCACTAGCAAAAGATCTAGCTAATTTGCATATTCTTTTAAACATTCATTTTAATTAATTCCCTATTAGTGTTTTTCAGTTTTCTTATGGGATGATCATCTTTAGTTAACTATTACGTGTAATTATATTCATGCAGATATTCTACATGATTTATACTTGCATATTATTTGCGTAAAATCTTTACAGTAAACAAAAAATTGTTTCCATATATATTTATGTATACGCATATATTTTTGTTTCTATCTATCTATCTATCTATCTATCTATCTATCTGCCTGTCTGTCTGTCTGTCTGTCTGTGTGTCTGTGTGTGTACATTTCCCTACACAATAATATAAGTTCATTAGACATGGATCTAACTTAATAACTCAATTTGAGCCCAAAACAATAAACTTTAAGTCGTCATGATAGGGGTCAAAATTTAAAAAATTTACCTTTTTTTTTTGGCTCAGCATACAGCTCCAATCACCCGGGCAACACCAGGCACCCATGCTAGTATATCTATAAAAGTGAATGTGTCTGTGTGTTTGTACATTTTCCTTCGCAATAACTCTGCTAATTTTCAGTCTACACTCAATGTGATTGTTTTTTTTTTGTTTTCAGTCTACACTCGATGTGATTGGTTTTCGGGCGAGAATTTGACTGTTGAAGTGTCAAAGTTCAACGATTTGACCTTTGAGAACTCTACCAAACTCCTCCGACAATTTTGGGTCTACACACTTGAAATTCTAGATATAGGTTCATTGGACATGGATCTAACTTTACAACTTGATTTGAGCTCAAAACAATAAATTTTAAGCAAAGAAGTCTGTTTTTTTTCCCCATTCTTTTCCTGCTTCGCGGTATGTGTTCGAGCCTGCCTTCCTACTACCACTTTTTTTTTGCTCAACATACACCTCCAAACACCCGGGCAACGCCGGGCTGAAATGCTAGTATATCTATAAAAGTGAAAATGTCTGTCTGTCCGTCTGTGTATCTGTGTACATTTTCCTACCAAATAACTCTGTCAATTTTCGGTTTACAGACTCGAAATTTGGCATAAGGGGAATTGGGATTTGGGAAAATCTTTTTAATCGGTTTTCGGCCAGATATTTTGCTGTTAAGGGGTCAAAGTTCAAGATTTGACCTTTTAGAATTCTACCAAACTCCTCCGCCAATTTTGGGTCTAAACACTTGAAATTTTAGATATAAATTACTTGGACAGGGATCTGACTTTATAATTCTATTTGAGCTCAAAACAAAAATTCTAAGGAGTCAAAATTGGGGCCAAACCAACTTTTCTCTATGGTAGTTAAGGAAGACTATTATATAGAAATGCATTACCGTATATATGCACACTTTTTAATATATGCATATGCACATAACCTTATGAATAGTACATAGAGCGCGAGCAAAGCCGGGCAGAACTGCTAGTCTATATATCTATATCTATTATATATATAAAAGTGAGCGTGTCTGTGTGTTTGTGTGTGTCTGTATACATTTTCCAACAAAATAACTTGGTCAATTTTTAGTCTACAGACTCGAAATTTGATATACAGAGTACTGAGATTTGGGAAAATCTTTGTAATCCATTTTCGACCAGAAATTTGGCTGTTAAGGGGTCAAAGATAAACGATTTGACCTTTGAGAACTCTACCAAACTCCTCCGCTAATTTTGGATATAAACACTTGAAATTTTAGATATAGGTTCCTTGGACATGGATCTAACTTAATAACTTGATTCGAGCCCAAAACAATAAAATTTAAAGGGTCATAATAAGGGTCAAAGTTAAAAAAATTGGCCGCTTTTTTTTTTTTGCTCAACATACACCTCTAAACACCCGGGCAACGCCGGGCACCCATGCTAGTATATCTATAAAAGTGAAAGTGTCTGTTTGTCTGTCTGTGTCTGTGTACATTCCCTAGACAATAACTCTGTCAATTTTCAGTCTACAGACTCAGAATTTGATATACAGAGTATTGAGATTTGGGAAAATCTTTGTAATCCATTTTCGGTCAGAAATTTGGCTGTTAAGGGTCAAAGTTCAACGATTTGATCTTTGAGAACTCTACCAAACTCCTCCGACAATTTTGGGTCTAAACAATTGAAATTTTAGATATATATTCCTTGGATATGGATCTAACTTAATAACTTGATTCGAACCCAAAACAATAAATGCTAAGGGGTCATAATAGAAGTCAAATTTTTAAAAAGTTGACGTCTGCGGTCCCTACCAAATTACTTAGACAATTCCTGGTCTAAACATTTGAAATTTTACATAAAGTGTAATCAGAGATAGGACAAGCTTTTTTTATCGGTTTCGGTCGAAAATTTGAGCTACCAACATATAAATGTTTGCATGTCTGCCTAAAACTTTCGACAGAGGCAACAAATTTTCAAAAGATCAGTATCGTTTTGAAGCTCGACCTTTCAGACGACAAATACCGAAAAATTGGTTAAAAACATTAATTTCTTCACCCTCAACTGGGCACTTTTCTACAGGGAGGGGGTCGCTTTTTTCACCGATATTTTCGAAAGTCATCCCCTCTTTTCGATTGTCTAGCCTTAATTTAAACTTATGTTACTTCCAGTTTGGTGGTGGTCATAACAGCAAAGACGTCACGTTTTTTCCCCCATTCTTTTCCTCCTTCACGGTACAGGTTCGAGCCTGCCTTCCTGCTACCACTTTTCTTTTTTTTTTTTTTTTTGCTCAACACACACCTCCAAACACCCGAGTATATAATAAATCTAGTTTGTCTAGATCAGTTATTAACAATAAGAAAGAAAGTGGTTTTATCTTAAATTAATTAACTGTGAATATTGATTTTAAGATTTAATGAGATGCTTTTTTTCAAACTATATTACCCTCAATTAATATCAGTGAAAAAAAAAAAATTTTTTTTAAAAGTGGCCGGACCTCTTTCTTTTCATAATCAATAGATTTGAGTTTAATCTTAATCACCATATTGGGTATTTTAGCTACTTCACTTAGGAAGAAAAAGGAATGAAGGAATGAGAAATACTGTTAACGAGAGAAAACCAAATTCTCCCACAAATTAGCAAGAAACAATTTTCATTTTTAAATTATCTCCCTTTATTTTTTTTAAATTGAGAAGGCTTCCATTTTAACAAGAAACAATAATAAAACTGTAGGGAAACGTGCGACTTACCTAACTAGCACATGTGCATAATTCAACGGGTAGGTCATGGAATGAAATGAATGAAGAAGAAAGAAACAAAAATGGCTGCCTTATCTCTTTATATGCCTGTAATGTGACCACCCGATATGCAAATGAGATGCTCCTGGTTGGAGATAAAAGAGGGTTGACTTTTTAGAGGGAGGTTCATTTTGAAGTTGGATTTCGAAGAAATAAGTTGAATTAGCAGAAGTTTGTTTGGAGTTGAGAGAAGGTGCGTTACGTATACAGAAGTTTGGAAGTTGAAAGTTTGGACAACAGTGTCAACCTTACCCAGGAAATTATTGGTGTGACGGACGGAAGAAATAACACTCAAGTTATTGAATTATAAGCTATTTCGGCTCTCGGTGTGCGGTGACTCGAAAGGCAGAAAATGGACAGATTCGACTTTCGCTTGATACCTGAGTTTGATGGATCTCCCACTGGACCGTCTGTCATCGAATGGGTGGAAAAGGCTGAAAAGATCTGTACACTGTGCAGAATTAAAGAACCAGCCATAGTCATTCCTTTGAGGTTAACCGGAGGGGCCTATGCAGTCTACCAGCAACTTGGGTATGAACCAATCAAACACAGCCTGTATACAGCGTTTGGTACAGATCCGTTTGTTGCATGGCAACAGTTCACGAGCCGGCGACTTCACCTCAAGGAAACAGTTGATGTGTACCTAACCGACCTACGAAAGTTGGCGGTACCATTTAGTGGGGTTAACAATAAGATATTATGATGTGCCTTTTTAGTAGGCTTACCTGAGGAGGTCAGCAAACTGTTGCGGGCATCGTCACATATTGATGAATTGACAACAAATGAGTTATTAGCCCGAGCTCGAAACATCTGTAAGGAACAGGAGCCAATTGCAGCAGCAACTAGTATTCAACATGCAGCAGTCGAACCGCATGGAAGCAATGTAGATTCTCTCCCAGGTAGTAATAAGCGTGTAGGTCCAGTGTGCTATAAATGTGGGGAGGCCAATCATTTTGCTAAGGATTGCCGGAGTGATAGGAAGTGTGTATATCCACGAGCACAGAGAACAGTACAATGCTATTGCTGCAATAAGTATGGGCACATATCTCGCAACTGTTCAGGAAACGACGTTGGGGGCAAGGTACTATCGCCACCCTTGCCCCTTGCGAACCAATAAACACAGGATTACCGGTCATTGGCGTTAAAATTGACGATATGCAGTGTTCAGCACTCATAGACACGGCGTGTTCCCAGTCTATAGTTAGTGCACATTACTGTCAGATGTGGCGGGAGCAACCAGTCGGTATTATGACGATCAATGGTTTATCCCAAGCATGTTGTGGTGAAGGGACAGTCACGATCTGTACTAAGAAGGGTGAAACAGCCAAAGTTGATGTTCTGGTGATGAAAGAAAAACCCCTTGGCTATGACATGTTGATTGGAATTGATGCAATACAAGCACTAGGAGGCATCATAATCACAGCGACTGGAGGTGTAATGCTTGGAGAAGGAAAAGAAGTCTGTGTAGCCATGTCTATTGAAGAAAAGGACTTCTGTGCTACGTTTGACGACAATGAAAAGGCATGGACTGCAAAGTGGAAATGGACTATGAGCCAGGCACCAGATCGGCTGTGCAACACCATTCCAGAGTATGCAGTTTCCACAAAGAATAGGGCCGCATATGAAGAAAAACTTCAGATGTGGATTGATAATGGATGGTTAATACCGTACCCACAGGAACGTTTGGGACCACCCAAAGGATTAATTCCGCTCATGGCTGTTGAACAACCTACTAAAGACAAAATTCGGCTCGTAATGGATTACCGAGAATTGAATCAACATGTTGATGCTTTCACTGGAAACGCAGATGTGTGCGCTGCTAAACTAAGAGAGTGGCGTCAGAAAGGGAGTAATGTAGCACTGCTGGATTTGAAGAGAGCCTACCTGCAGATACGTGTCTGTGAGTCATTATGGCCATTTCAGACAGTGATAATCAAGGGAAAACGATATTGTTTGACATGTTTAGGTTTTGGCCTAAACATAGCACTCTTAATAATGACAACTATTATTAAAATTGTTTTGATGCAGGATGAGACCACAGCAAAAGCTGCTTCAGCTTACATTGACAACATTTATGTTAATGAGGATATAATGTCTGCAGATGTCGTTCGAGCAAAACTGGAATCGTTTGGGTTAATAAATAAAGACACTAAGCGCCTAAAGGACGGGGTGCCCGTGTTAGGCCTAGAGGTCTACGAGAAGAGCAATACTTTGCGATGGAAGTGAGGGAACACGATTCCAGAGTTACCCAGTGTATTGACAAGACGCATTGTGTTTTCTATTTGCAGTAAATTAGTAGGACATCTACCTATCTGTGGATGGCTCTGATCGGCAACAGGAGTATTAAAAAGACGATTAACTGCAGTAACCAAAGGATGGGATGACATGGTGGATGATGATTCTCTCCAGCAAATGATGGCTGAAATGTTTGTCCAGAGTACATAGAAACGACCCTGCCCAGGGTGAGTGGCAAGTATCTGGAAACAAACTGAATGCATGGGTTGACGTAAGTTCACTGGCTACAGATGTCGTGTTGGAACAGTTGGGTGCTATTGTGGAAGATGCGTGCTGGCTTCCTCCGAAAAATGATGCCCAGCATATAAATTTGGCAGAACTTTATGCCACGTTAAAAGGGCTTAATCTTGCATTGCAATGACAGGCTAAGGTTGACTGACTCGTTGTGTGTTTACCACTGGTTGACTGACACCTTGACTGGAAAGGCTCGAGTTAAGACTAGAGCTGCAAGTGAGATGTTAGCACGAAGAAGACTGGCAATAATAAAGCGTATAGTTGACGAATACAGCTTGCAGGTGGACATTACCTTAGTTTCGTCGATGCAGAATTTGGCTGATAGCTTGACTAGAGTACTAAAGAGGTGGATTGATGTAATGAGGCAGGGATCTGATCCTCCACAACAGACATGCGCGGCCATAACAGATCAATTAACACCTGACCAGATCTGTGCAATACATCAGCAGAGTGGACATCCTGGAATTCGGAGGACAACATATTTCATCCAAAGAGTGTGTCCTTCAACTACAAGAGCATCAATCAAGGCAGCTATACGCTCGTGTGAAGAGTGTCAGCAAATTGATCTGGCACCGTCCCAATGGCAAAAAGGGAAGATTGAGCTGGAGGACAACTGGTATCGAGTAGGAATGGATGTAACGCATTATGAGGACAAGCATTTTTTTACCTTGACAGATTGTGGTCCGACACGTTTCACGATATGGTGCCTGTTGACACGACAGGATGCATCTATCATTATACAACAGTTGAGAGCTGTCCTTTTTTAACGTGGTGCCCCACTGGAAATTCTGATTGATAACGCCACTATGTTTCAATGTCAAGAATTTCAGAAATTCAGGCAGGAATGGGGGATTAGAATGCGTTACCAATGTGCATATTTTCCCGAAGGTAACGGTATAGCAGAGCGGTGTCACTGCACCATTAAAAGAATTGTGGCCAGGACACAGTGTTCTATTCCAGAAGCTGTGTACTGGTATAATGTGACACCAAAGGACGATGCAACACCAGAAACTGCACCAGCTAATGGGATTTACCGCTATGAACAATGAATAAAAGGAATTGATGTCACACCATCAGTGGTTAGCGTTGTCAATACACCATATCAAGTGAGAGACCATGTTTGGGTAAAACCCCCAAATGCTAAGTGCACTGTAAAATTTTGCAGAGGAAAAATAGACAAAATCATAAGTCCTCAGACCATGTTGATTAATGGTGTACCACGTCATGTAAAAGATATCCACCCCTGTTATACCTCTTCTGATTCTGAGGATAATGAGGAAGATCCCATACAGTTCAGGGATGATCCTGATCGCTTACTGCCCCTACAGGTGAGCATAGAAACACTACCTACAGAACCAGATGAGGGAATGATGGAACATACTAGTGGCAATAGTGATGAGGACGATGGACATGAGGAAGTAATACCACCAGTTCCTCATCAAAGTACCCGAGAAAGACGAATACTGCCCACCCGTCATGATTGTGAAACACCGCCTATAGCACCACGAGAGGGGATGATGAAACATACTGAGGAAGATGGAACCAAGGAAGTGATGCCTCCGATTATTCGAAGGAGTACCCGACAAAGAGGGATACTGCCCCCTTGCCCTGATTGTGAAACACCGCATAGGGAACCACAAGAGGGGATAATGGAACAGACTGGTGGCAATAACGGTGGTAATGAGGAAGATGGCAATGAGGAAGTGCTTCCTCCGATTCTTCGAAGAAGTACCCAACAAAAACGACTGCCCCCCCTGCCCTGTGTGTGATCATGAGATCAGGGGGGAGTAACTAGCACATGTGCATAATTCAACGGGTCAGTCGTGGAATGAAATGAATGAAGAAGAAAGAAACAAAAATGGCTGCCTTATCTCTTTATATGCCTATAATGTGACCACTAGATATGCAAATGAGATGCTCTTGGTTGGAGATAAAAGAGGGTTGATTTTTTAGTGGGAGGTTCATTTTGAAGTTGGATTTCGAAGAAATAAGTTGAATTAGCAGAAGTTTGTTTGGAGTTGAGAGAAGGTGCGTTACGTATACAGAAGTTTGGAAGTTGGAAGTTTGGACAACAGTGTCAACCTTACCCAGGAAATTATTGGTGTGACAGGCGGAAGAAATAACACTCAAGTTATTGAATTATAAAAACAATCATCAGCAACTCGGAAATTAGAAATAAAACAGTATGAAATTTGAATTTATTGTGACATTTTATCCACACAATTCAGACAAACCCACTCTCCCATGATATCCTGCTGATTTATACCAATACAACTAAAATGATACCAATTAGTAGTAGGTGTTAAGAAGAGGTGCTGCATTTAGTTTTAGCATTTTGAAGTCTTCTAGAGAAGAAGGATGATGGTTGTTACATATTATTAACAAATTGTTGCAAAACCTCTCCAATGCCGACATCAGATGCATCTTCTGATAAAGCTAGGGATGCATCTGTCTGGGGAAAAACCAACATTGTCGCTTTGGTGAAGACATTTTTTACTTTTGAAAATTCATGATCATTCATGGTAATCTCTTCATTTTTCTTCTTTATTTTGAAGTAAATCAGTGAGAGGCTGTGCGATTTCGGCATAGTGGAGTAAAAAACGTCTACAAAAATGAATCAACGTGAGGAATTCTTGGAGTTTACAGAAGAGAAGTTAGATTAGGATAATCAATAATAGATTGAACTTTTCTGACGTCATCCTTATCAATCATATGGCCAAGAAAGGATAATGAAGAAACTCACATTTGCTGAGGTTGATGATTATACTGTATTGCGATAATCTGTGGAATAATTGCTTAAGGTAGTGGATATGCTCATTTTCTAAGGAACTTGTCACTGGTAAATCATTGATATAAATGTATATGAACTGTAATCCGTGCGTATCTGCATCTATAAATCACTGAAAAGACTGACCAGGGTTTCTTAATCCAAACGGCATTCTAGGAAACTAGATGAGGTGGTAATGGCAGTCTTAAGAATATCTTCAGGGTCAACAGAAATTTGGTTGTACATACGCATGAAAAGATTGGTTTTCCATGGAGTAAATTTGAAAAGATTGGTTTTCCATGGAGTAAATTTGAAAAGATTGGTTTTCCATGGAGTAAATTTGAAAAGATTGGTTTTCCATCGAGTAAATTTGAAAAGATTGGTTTTCCATCGAGTAAATTTGAAAAATCCTGACAATGAGGAATAAGATAATCATCCGGCGTAGTGCAGCTATTAAGTGCAAGATAATCCCCGCAAGGACATCAGTCACCGGCTGTCCTCTTGGGCATCATGTGGAGTAGTGATTACCAGTTACTGTTAGAAGGGTGTATAATACCTAAGTCTAGCAGATTAGATTGGTATATGCATCTGTCGAATCTTTCAATATGACTGGAGATATCTTTGCTGATCTGTTGATTTTACCCTGCACGGCAAATCCAGTACTGTTGTCAATTATTTTTCTGCATTTAATATCCTCGAGAATACCAAAAATTTGCTCCTAAAATTGGAACTGGAAGTTTTGTGATAGTAAAGAAAGTGCAACTGAACACCTAGTTCAGTGTCACGGATTTTCTCCGAAGGTTGGAATGGAATGATGAGTGACAGTTTGTAAGCATGATTGGGCCTGTTTTTCTTTTATTAATCAGTTCAGAATAATGCTCACTTCTGCGTCAGTGTCAACAAGAAAATGTATACCAGTGTTCCTATACGTGATGTAAAAGGTGTGACAAGTGTGGATTTTGCCAGGAGTATCTGTTGCTTTTACTGCCATGTGCAAGGCTTATGACATTTGAAAGCTTTTTCGCCAAAACGGGCAGGATAACAGCACAAGCAGCTATCATAGTGGCTGTTGGTTCATCAATGGGGACGGTCCTGTTTGTTAGCACACCAGGGTGGAGAGCAATCACATGGGTCTTGCAGATGTTTGCTCTGCCTCATCTTTAGGTCCTGCAGTTTATCGCTCAGGACTTGGATACATTGTGTTTGTCTGTCCAACACATCGCACGCATCCATAGAATCATCTGTAGATTTAGAAAAGGGGTCGTTCAAGGATTGAACATGCACAGGAGCCACAGATGTCATAACCTCCATAATTTTATCAGCCAAGTTTGTCAGTTCCTTGACCAGAGTGGTCTCTTTGAAAGATGCGAGTATCATCTGTACCCCTGATGACAATCTGTTAGCAAATAACTGCTTCAAAATGCCCGGCTGTAGTGAGATTTCCTCCCATTGGTTGTTTTATCCTCTTCAAAAAGCTATAAAGGTTTTCTGCCTCCCAGCTGCGAGCAGCTAACAGAGACGTTTTTGTTGAAAATCTCTTGTCCTTTTAATAAACTACAATTTGAAAACATATGATATCGACCCGGAGGGGGGGCATTAGCCAATCTTGCATTTCGGCCATATTCTCATGCATTAGTGAGGGCCATCACATGGTTGAGCTTAGTTAACTCGCTATGTATTCTCTGTGTGAAAAATTGTGCCTCCACGTGTTGGTCCTACATCCAAAATGGCAGGATTTTCAATACAGTCTGGGTTGCTCTGGTTGATGATAGAACATAGTTCTTCATTGTATCTCATACTTAAAGGGAATGGTGGCAACAAACAGGTGTTGATAGTCACTGCTGACATCGATTCAGGCAGAATTCAATTGGTTGGTAAGTTGTCCAATGTGCCGTCGATGGGATCATGGAGAACAAATATGCGTAAAAGAAAAAAAAATCTAGAGTAGCCAATTCATGGAAATGTACCAATTTGCTGACATCAGGATCATAAGATGTGGGAAAAATGTGCAATCGTTGGGACCACTAATCTATAGGATGACCATATTATAGTGTGTCACTATTTCATAGGGAGGTCTGTGTTTACATCTGTGGCGCTGAAGTTGAAGTCAACAGTTTGTGGGGTAGCCCGTGTTTGTGTGTGTTGCCAATTTATTGAAGTCCTGGTCACCAGTTTGTAGGGAGGCGTACTTGTGTGTGTTGCCAATTTATTGCAGTCCTGGTCACCAGTTTGTAGGGAGGCCTACTTGTGTGTGTTGCCAATTTACTGAAGTCCTGGTTACCGGTTTGCAGGGAGACCTACTTGTGTGTGTTGCCATTTTATTGAAGTCCTGGTCACCAGTTTGTAGGGCTGCCTACTTTTGTTTTTTGCCAATTTACTGAAGTCCTGGTCACCAGTTTGTAGGGACGCCTACTTGTGTGTGTTGCCAATGTATTGAAGTCCTGGTAACCAGTTTGTAGGGAGGCCTACTTGTGTGTGTTGCCAATTTATTGAAGTCCTGGTCACCAGTTTGTAGGGAGGCCTACTTGTGTGTGTTGCCAATTTACTGAAGTCCTGGTCACCAGTTGGTAGGGAGGCCTACTTGTGTACGTGGCCAATTTATTGAAGTCCTGGTCACCAGTTTGTAGGGAGGCCTACTTGTGTGTGTTGCCAATTTATTGAAGTCCTGGTCACCAGTTTGTAGGGAGGCCTACTTTTGTGTGTTGCCAATTTACTGACGTCCTGTGCACCAGTTGGTAGGGAGGCCTATTTGTGTGTGTTGCCAATTTATTAAAGTCCTGGTCACCAGTTTGTAGGGAGGCCTACTTGTGTGTGTTGCCAATTTATTGAAGTCCTGGTCACCAGTTTGTAGGGAGGCCTACTTGTGTGTGTTGCCATTTTATTGAAGTCCTCGTCACCAGTTTGTAGGGTGGCCTACTTTTGTTTTTTGCCAATTTATTAAAGTCCTGGTTACCGGTTTGCAGGGAGGACTACTTGTGTGTGTTGCCATTTTATTGAAGTCCTGGTCACTAGTTTGTAGGGGAGGCCTACTTGTGTGTGTTGCCAATTTATTGAAGTCCTGGTCACCAGTTTGTAGGGAGGCCTACTTGTGTGTGTTGCCAATTTATTGAAGTCTTGGTCACAAGTTTTAGGGAGGCCTACTTGTGAGTGTGGCCAATTTATTGAAGTCCTGGTCACCAGTTTGTAGGGAGGCCTACTTGTGTGTGTTGCCAATTTACTGAAGTCCTAGTCACCAGTTTGTAGGGAGGCCTACTTGTGTGTGTTGCCAATTTATTGAAGTCCTGGTAACCAGTTTGTAGAGAGGCCTACTTGTGTGTGTTGCCAATTTATTGAAGTACTGGTCACCAGTTTGTAGGGAGGCCAACTTGTGTGTGTTGCCAATTTATTGAAGTCCTGGTCACCAGTTTGTAGGCAGGCCTACTTGTGTGTGTTGCCAATTTATTGAAGTCCTGGTCACCAGTTTGTAGGGAGGCCTACTTGTGTGTGTAGCCAATTTATTGAAGTCCTGGTCACCAGTTTGTAGGGAGGCCTACTTATGTGTGTTGCAATTTATTGAAGTCCTGGTCACCAGTTTGTAGGGAGGCCTACTTGTGTGTGTTGCCAATTTATTGAAGTCCTGGTCACCAGTTTGTAGGGAGGCCTACTTGTGTGTGTTGCCAATGTATTGAAGTCCTGGTCACCAGTTTGTAGGGAGGCCAACTTAAGTGTGTTGCCAATTTACTGAAGTCCTGGTCACAAGTTTGTAGGGTGGCCTATTTGTGTGTGTTGCCAATTTACTGAAGTCCTGGTCACCAGTTTAAAGGGAGGCCTACTTGTGTGTGTTGCCAATTTATTGAAGTCCTAGTCACAAGTTTGTAGGAGGCCTACTTGTGAGTGTTGCCAATTTATTGAAGTCCTGGTCACCAGTTTGTAGGGAGGCCTACTTGTGTGTGTTGCCAATTTATTGAAGTCCTGGTCACCAGTTTGTAGGGAGGCCTACTTGTGTGTGTTGCCAATTTATTGAAGTCCTAGTCACCAGTTTGTAGGGAGGCCAACTTGTGTGTGTTGCCAATTTATTGAAGTCCTGGTCACCAGTTTGTAGGGAAGCCTATTTGTGTGTGTTGCCAATTTATTGAAGTCCTGGTCACCAGTTTGTAGAGAGGCCTACTTGTGTGTGTTGCCAATGTATTGAAGTCCTCGTCACCAGTTTGTAGGGAGGCCTACTTGTGTGTGTTGCTAATTTATTGAAGTCCTGGTAACCAGTTTGTAGGGAGGCCTATTTGTGTGTGTTGCCAATTTATTGAAGTCCTGGTCACCAGTTTGTAGGGAGGCCTACTTGTGTGTGTTGCCAATTTACTGACGTCCTGTGCACGAGTTGGTAGGGAGGCCTACTTGTGTGTGTTGCCAATTTATTAAAGTCCTGGTCACCAGTTTGTAGGGAGGCCTACTTGTGTGTGTTGCCAATTTATTAAAGTCCTGGTCACCAGTTTGTAGGCAGGCCTACTTGTGTGTGTTGCCAATTTATTAAAGTCCTTGTCACCAGTTTGTAGGGAGGCCTACTTTTGTGTGTTGCCAATTTAATGAAGTCTTGGTAACCAGTTTGTAGGGAGGACTACTTGTGTGTGTTGCCAATTTATTGAAGTCCTGGTTACCGGTTTGCAGGGAGGACTACTTGTGTGTGTTGCCATTTTATTGAAGTCCTGGTCACTAGTTTGTAGGGGAGGCCTACTTGTGTGTGTTGCCAATTTATTGAAGTCCTGGTCACCAGTTTGTAGGGAGGCCTACTTGTGTGTGTTGCCAATTTATTGAAGTCCTGGTCACCAGTTTTAGGGAGGCCTACTTGTGTGTGTTGCCAATTTATTGAAGTCCTGGTCACCAGTTTGTAGGGAGGCCTACTTGTGAGTTTGGCCAATTTATTGAAGTCCTGGTCACCAGTTTGTAGGGAGGCCTACTTGTGTGTGTTGCCAATTTACTGAAGTCCTGGTCACCAGTTTGTAGGGAGGCCTACTTGTGTGTGTTGCCAATTTATTGAAGTCCTGGTAACCAGTTTGTAGGGAGGCCTACTTATGTGTGTTGCCAATTTATTGAAGTCCTCGTCACCAGTTTGTAGGGAGGCCAACTTGTGTGTGTTGCCAATTTATTGAAGTCCTGGTCACCAGTTTGTAGGGAGGCCTACTTGTGTGTGTTGCCAATTTATTGAAGTCCTGGTAACCAGTTTGTAGGGAGGCCTACTTGTGAGTGTTGCCAATTTATTGAAGTCCTGGTCACCAGTTTTTAGGGAGGCCAACTTGTGTGTGTTGCCAATTTATTGAAGTCCTGATCACCAGTTTGTAGGGTGGCCTACTTCTGTGTGTTGCCAATTTATTGAAGTCCTGGTAACAAGTTTGTAGAGAGGCCAACTCGTGTAGGTTGCCAATTTATTAAAGTCCTCGTCACCATTTTATAGGGAGGCCTACTTGTGTGTGTTGCCAATTTATTGAAGTCCTCGTCACCAGTTTGTAGGGAGGCCTACTTGTGTGTGTTGCCAATCTATTGAAGTCCTGGTCACCAGTTTGTAGGGAGGCCAACTTAAGTGTGTTGCCAATTTATTGAAGTCCTGGTCACCAGTTTGTAGGGTGGCCTATTGTGTGTGTTGCCAATTTACTGAAGTCCTGGTCACCAGTTTAAAGGGAGGCCTACTTGTGTGTGTTGCCAATTTATTGAAGTCCTGGTCACAAGTTTGTAGGAGGCCTACTTGTGTGTGTTGCCAATTTATTGAAGTCCTGGTCACCAGTTTGTAGGGAGGCCTACTTGTGTGTGTTGCCAATTTATTGAAGTCCGGGTCACCAGTTTGTAGGGAGGCCTACTTGTGTGTGTTGCCAATTTATTGAAGTCCTAGTCACCAGTTTGTAGGGAGGCCAACTTGTGTGTGTTGCCAATTTATTGAAGTCCTGGTCACCAGTTTGTAGGGAGGCGTACTTGTGTGTGTTGCCAATTTATTGAAGTCCTCGTCACCAGTTTGTAGGGAGGCCTACTTGTGTGTGTTGCCAATTTATTGAAGTCCTGGTCACCAGTTTGTAGGGAGGCCAACTTGTGTGTGTTGCCAATTTACTGAAGTCCTGGTCACTAGTTTTTAGGGGGGCCTATTTGTGTGTGTTGCCAATTTACTGAAGTCCTGGCCACCAGTTTGTAGGGAGGCCTGCTTGTGTGTGTTGCCAATTTATTGAAGTCCTGGTCACCAGTTTGTAGGGAGGCCTACTTTTGTGTGTTGCCAATTTACTGACGTCCTGTGCACGAGTTGGTAGGGAGGCCTGCTTATGTGTGTTGCCAATTTATTAAAGTCCTGGTCACCAGTTTGTAGGAAGGCCTACTTGTGTGTGTTGCCAATTTATTAAAGTCCTGGTCACCAGTTTGTAGGGAGGCCTACTTGTGTGTGTTGCCAATTTATTAAAGTCCTGGTCACCAGTTTGTAGGGAGGCCTACTTTTGTGTGTTGCCAATTTAATGAAGTCCTGGTCACCAGTTTGTAGGGAGGACTACTTGTGTGTGTTGCCAATTTATTGAAGTCTTGGTTACCGGTTTGCAGTGAGGACTACTTGTGTGTGTTGCCAATTTATTGAAGTCCTGGTTACCAGTTTGCAGGGAGGACTACTTGTGTGTGTTGCCATTTTATTGAAGTCCTGGTCACCAGTTTGTAGGGCGGCCTACTTTTATTTTTTGCCAATTTACTGAAGTCCTGGTATCCAGTTTGTAGGGAGGCCTACTTGTGTGTGTTGCCAATTTACTGAAGTCCTGGTCACCAGTTTGTAGGGAGGCCTACTTGTGTGTGTTGCCTATTTACTGAAGTCCTGACCACCAGTTTGTGGGTAGGCCTACTTGTGTGTGTTGCCAATTTATTGAAGTCCTGGTCACCAGTTTGTAGGGAGGCCAACTTGTGTGTGTTGCCAATTTATTGAAGTCCTGGTAACCAGTTTGTAGGGTGGCCTATTTGTGTGTGTTGCCAATTTACTTAAGTCCTTGTAACCAGTTTGTAGGGAGGCCAACTTGTGTGTGTTGACAATTTATTCAAGTCCTGGTAACCAGTTTGTATGGTGGCCTACTTGTGTGTGTTGCCAATTTATTGAAGTCCTGGTCACCAGTTTGTAGATAGGCCCACTTGTGTGTGTTGCCAATTTATTGAAGTCCTGGTCACCAGTTTGTAGGGAGGCCTACTTGTGTGTGTTGCCAATTTATTGAAGTCCTGGTCACCAGTTAGTAGGGAGGCCTACTTGTGTGTGTTGCCAATTTATGGAAGTCCTGGTCACCAGTTTGTAGGGAGGCCAACTTGTGTGTGTTGCCAATTTATTGAAGTCCTGGTCACAAGTTTTAGGGGGGCCTATTTGTGTGTGTTGCCAATTTATTAAAGTCCTGGTCACCAGTTTGTAGGGAGGCCTACTAGTGCGTGTTGCCCATTTATTAAAGTCCTGGTCACCAGTTTGTAGGTAGGCCTACTTGTGTGTTTTGCCAATTTATTAAAGTCCTGGTCACCAGTTTGTAGGGAGGCCTACTTTTGTGTGTTGCCAATTTAATGACGTCCTGGTCACCAGTTTGTAGGGAGGACAACTTGTCTCTGTTGCCAATTTATTGAAGTCCTGGTTACCGGTTTGCAGAGAGGACTACTTGTGTGTGTTGCCAATTTATTGAGGTCCTGGTTACCAGTTTGCAGGGAGGACTACTTGTGTGTGTTGCCATTTTATTGAAGTCCTGGTCACCAGTTTGTAGGGCGGCCTACTTTTGTTTTTTGCCAATTTACTGAAGTCCTGGTCACCACTTTGTAGGGAGGCCTACTTGTGTGTGTTGCCAATTTTCTGAAGTCCTGCTAACCAGTTTGTAGGGAGGCCTACTTGTGTGTGTGTCCAATTTATTGAAGTCCTGGTCATCAGTTTGTAGGGTGGCCTACTTGTGTGTGTTACCAATTTACTGAAGTCCTGACCACCAGTTTGTAGGGAGGCATACTTGTGTGTGTTGCCAATTTATTGAAGTCCTGGTCACCAGTTTTTAGGTAGGCCAACTTGTGTGTGTTGCCAATTTATTGAAGTCCTGGTCCCCAGTTTGTAGGGTGGCCTATTTGTGTGTGTTGCCAATTTAATTATGTCCTGCTCACCAGTTTGTAGGGAGGCCTACTTGTGTGTGTGGCCAATTTATTGAAGTCCTGATCACAAGTTTGTAGGAGGCCTACTTGTGTGTGTTGCCAATTTACTGAAGTCCTGGTCACCAGTTTGTAGGGAGGCCTACTTGTGTGTGTTGCCAATTTATTGAAGTCCTGGTCACCAGTTTGTAGGGATGCCTACTTGTGTGTGTTGCCAATTTATTGAAGTCCTGGTCACCAGTTTGTAGATAGGCCAACTTGTGTGTGTTGCCAATTTATTGAAGTCCTGGTCACCAGTTTGTAGGGAGGCCTACTTGTGTGTTGCCAATTTATTGAAGTCCTGGTCACCAGTTTGTAGGGAGGCCTACTTGTGTGTGTTGCCAATTTATTGAAGTCCTGGTCACCAGTTTGTAGGGAGGCCAACTTGTGTGTGTGGCCAATTTACTGAAGTCCTGGTCACTAGTTTGTAGGGAGGCCTATTTGTGTGTGTTGCCAATTTACTGAAGTCATGGTCATTAGTTTGTAGGAAGGCCTACTTGTGTGTGTTGCCAATTTATTGAAGTTCTGGTCACCAGTTTGTAGGGAAGCCTATTTGTGTGTGTTGCCAATTTATTGAAGTCCTGGTCACCAGTTTGTAGGGAGGCCTACTTGTGTATGTTGCCAATTTATTGAAGTCCTGGTTACCGGTTTGCAGGAAGGCCAACTTGTGTGAGTTGCCAATTTATTGAAGTCCGAGTGACCGGTTTGCAGGGAGGACTACTTGTGTGTGTTGCCATTTTATTGAAGTCCTGGTCACCAGTTGTAAGGGAGGCCCACTTGTGTGTGTAGCCAATTTATTGAAGTCCTGGTCACCAGTTTGTAGGGAGGCCTACTTGTGTGTGTGGTCAATTTATTGAAGTCCTGGTCACCAGTTTGTAGGGAGGCCTACTTATGTGTGTTGCCAATTTATTGAAGTCCTGGTTACCAGTTTGTAGGGAGGCCTACTTGTGTGTGTGGCCAATTTATTGAAGTCCTGGTCACCAGTTTGTAGGGAGGCCTACTTTTGTGTGTTGCCAATTTATTGAAGTCCTCGTCACCAGTGTATAGGGAGGCCTACTTGTGTGTGTGGCCAATTTATTGAAGTCCTGGTCACCAGTTTGAAGGAAGGTCTACTTGTGAGTGTGGCCAATTTATTGAAGTCCTGGTCACCAGTTTGTAGGAAGGCCTACTTGTGTGTGTTGCCAATTTACTGAAGTCCTGGTAACCAGTTTGTAGGGAGGCCTATTTGTGTATGGCCAATTTATTGAAGTCCTGGTCACTAGTTTGTAGGGAGGCCTTCTTATGTGTGTTGCCAATTTATTGAAGTCCTGGTCACCAGTTTGTAGGGAGGACTACTTGTGTGTGTTGCCACTTTATTGAAGTCCTGGTCACCAGTTTATAGGGAGGCCTACTTGTGTGTGTGGCCAATTTATTGAAGTCCTGGTTACCAGTTTGTAGGGAGGCCTACTTATGTGTGTTGACAATTTCTTGAAGTCCTGGTCACCAGTTTGTAGGGAGGCCTACTTGTGTGTGTTGCCAATTTACTGAAGTCCTGGTAACCAGTTTGTAGGGAGGCCTACTTGTGTGTGTATCCAATTTACTTAAGTCCTGACAACCAGTTTGTAGGGAGGCCTACTTGTGTGTGTTGCCAATCTATTGAAGTCCTGGTCACCAGTTTGTAGGGAGGCCAACTTAAGTGTGTTGCCAATTTATTGAAGTCCTGGTCACCAGTTTGTAGGGTGGCCTATTGTGTGTGTTGCCAATTTACTGAAGTCCTGGTCACCAGTTTAAAGGGAGGCCTACTTGTGTGTGTTGCCAATTTATTGAAGTCCTGGTCACAAGTTTGTAGGAGGCCTACTTGTGTGTGTTGCCAATTTATTGAAGTCCTGGTCACCAGTTTGTAGGGAGGCCTACTTGTGTGTGTTGCCAATTTATTGAAGTCCGGGTCACCAGTTTGTAGGGAGGCCTACTTGTGTGTGTTGCCAATTTATTGAAGTCCTAGTAACCAGTTTGTAGGGAGGCCAACTTGTGTGTGTTGCCAATTTATTGAAGTCCTGGTCACCAGTTTGTAGGGAGGCGTACTTGTGTGTGTTGCCAATTTATTGAAGTCCTGGTCACCAGTTTGTAGGGAGGCCTACTTGTGTGTGTTGCCAATTTATTGAAGTCCTGGTCACCAGTTTGTAGGGAGGCCAACTTGTGTGTGTTGCCAATTTACTGAAGTCCTGGTCACTAGTTTTTAGGGGGGCCTATTTGTGTGTGTTGCCAATTTACTGAAGTCCTGGCCACGAGTTTGTAGGGAGGCCTGCTTGTGTGTGTTGCCAATTTATTGAAGTCCTGGTCACCAGTTTGTAGGGAGGCCTACTTTTGTGTGTTGCCAATTTACTGACGTCCTGTGCACGAGTTGGTAGGGAGGCCTGCTTGTGTGTGTTGCCAATTTATTAAAGTCCTGGTCACCAGTTTGTAGGAAGGCCTACTTGTGTGTGTTGCCAATTTATTAAAGTCCTGGTCACCAGTTTGTAGGGAGGCCTACTTGTGTGTGTTGCCAATTTATTAAAGTCCTGGTCACCAGTTTGTAGGGAGGCCTACTTTTGTGTGTTGCCAATTTAATGAAGTCCTGGTCACCAGTTTGTAGGGAGGACTATTTGTGTGTGTTGCCAATTTATTGAAGTCTTGGTTACCGGTTTGCAGTGAGGACTACTTGTGTGTGTTGCCAATTTATTGAAGTCCCGGTTACCAGTTTGCAGGGAGGACTACTTGTGTGTGTTGCCATTTTATTGAAGTCCTGGTCACCAGTTTGTAGGGCGGCCTACTTTTATTTTTTGCCAATTTACTGAAGTCCTGGTATCCAGTTTGTAGGGAGGCCTACTTGTGTGTGTTGCCAATTTACTGAAGTCCTGGTCACCAGTTTGTAGGGAGGCCTACTTGTGTGTGTTGCCAATTTACTGAAGTCCTGACCACCAGTTTGTGGGTAGGCCTACTTGTGTGTGTTGCCAATTTATTGAAGTCCTGGTCACCAGTTTGTAGGGAGGCCAACTTGTGTGTGTTGCCAATTTATTGAAGTCCTGGTAACCAGTTTGTAGGGTGGCCTATTTGTGTGTGTTGCCAATTTACTTAAGTCCTTGTAACCAGTTTGTAGGGAGGCCAACTTGTGTGTGTTGACAATTTATTCAAGTCCTGGTAACCAGTTTGTATGGTGGCCTACTTGTGTGTGTTGCCAATTTATTGAAGTCCTGGTCACAAGTTTGTAGATAGGCCCACTTGTGTGTGTTGCCAATTTATTGAAGTCCTGGTCACCAGTTTGTAGGGAGGCCTACTTTTGTGTGTTGCCAATTTATTGAAGTCCTGGTCACCAGTTAGTAGGGAGGCCTACTTGTGTGTGTTGCCAATTTATGGAAGTCCTGGTCACCAGTTTGTAGGGAGGCCAACTTGTGTGTGTTGCCAATTTATTGAAGTCCTGGTCACAAGTTTTAGGGGGGCCTTTTTGTGTGTGTTGCCAATTTATTAAAGTCCTGGTCACCAGTTTGTAGGGAGGCCTACTAGTGCGTGTTGCCCATTTATTAAAGTCCTGGTCACCAGTTTGTAGGTAGGCCTACTTGTGTGTTTAGCCAATTTATTAAAGTCCTGGTCACCAGTTTGTAGGGAGGCCTACTTTTGTGTGTTGCCAATTTAATGACGTCCTGGTCACCAGTTTGTAGGGAGGACAACTTGTCTGTGTTGCCAATTTATTGAAGTCCTGGTTACCGGTTTGCAGAGAGGACTACTTGTGTGTGTTGCCAATTTATTGAGGTCCTGGTTACCGGTTTGCAGGGAGGACTACTTGTGTGTGTTGCCATTTTATTGAAGTCCTGGTCACCAGTTTGTAGGGCGGCCTACTTTTGTTTTTTGCCAATTTACTGAAGTCCTGGTCACCACTTTGTAGGGAGGCCTACTTGTGTGTGTTGCCAATTTTCTGAAGTCCTGCTAACCAGTTTGTAGGGAGGCCTACTTGTGTGTGTGTCCAATTTATTGAAGTCCTGGTCATCAGTTTGTAGGGTGGCCTACTTGTGTGTGTTACCAATTTACTGAAGTCCTGACCACCAGTTTGTAGGGAGGCATACTTGTGTGTGTTGCCAATTTATTGAAGTCCTGGTCACCAGTTTTTAGGTAGGCCAACTTGTGTGTGTTGCCAATTTATTGAAGTCCTGGTCCCCAGTTTGTAGGGTGGCCTATTTGTGTGTGTTGCCAATTTAATTATGTCCTGGTCACCAGTTTGTAGGGAGGCCTACTTGTGTGTGTGGCCAATTTATTGAAGTCCTGATCACAAGTTTGTAGGAGGCCTACTTGTGTGTGTTGCCAATTTACTGAAGTCCTGGTCACCAGTTTGTAGGGAGGCCTACTTGTGTGTGTTGCCAATTTATTGAAGTCCTGGTCACCAGTTTGTAGGGATGCCTACTTGTGTGTGTTGCCAATTTATTGAAGTCCTGGTCACCAGTTTGTAGATAGGCCAACTTGTGTGTGTTGCCAATTTATTGAAGTCCTGGTCACCAGTTTGTAGGGAGGCCTACTTGTGTGTTGCCAATTTATTGAAGTCCTGGTCACCAGTTTGTAGGGAGGCCTACTTGTGTGTGTTGCCAATTTATTGAAGTCCTGGTCACCAGTTTGTAGGGAGGCCAACTTGTGTGTGTGGCCAATTTACTGAAGTCCTGGTCACTAGTTTGTAGGGAGGCCTATTTGTGTGTGTTGCCAATTTACTGAAGTCATGGTCATTAGTTTGTAGGAAGGCCTACTTGTGTGTGTTGCCAATTTATTGAAGTTCTGGTCACCAGTTTGTAGGGAAGCCTATTTGTGTGTGTTGCCAATTTATTGAAGTCCTGGTCACCAGTTTGTAGGGAGGCCTACTTGTGTATGTTGCCAATTTATTGAAGTCCTGGTTACCGGTTTGCAGGAAGGCCAACTTGTGTGAGTTGCCAATTTATTGAAGTCCGAGTGACCGGTTTGCAGGGAGGACTACTTGTGTGTGTTGCCATTTTATTGAAGTCCTGGTCACCAGTTGTAAGGGAGGCCCACTTGTGTGTGTAGCCAATTTATTGAAGTCCTGGTCACCAGTTTGTAGGGAGGCCTACTTGTGTGTGTGGTCAATTTATTGAAGTCCTGGTCACCAGTTTGTAGGGAGGCCTACTTATGTGTGTTGCCAATTTATTGAAGTCCTGGTTACCAGTTTGTAGGGAGGCCTACTTGTGTGTGTGGCCAATTTATTGAAGTCCTGGTCACCAGTTTGTAGGGAGGCCTACTTTTGTGTGTTGCCAATTTATTGAAGTCCTCGTCACCAGTGTATAGGGAGGCCTACTTGTGTGTGTGGCCAATTTATTGAAGTCCTGGTCACCAGTTTGTAGGGAGGTCTACTTGTGAGTGTGGCCAATTTATTGAAGTCCTGGTCACCAGTTTGTAGGAAGGCCTACTTGTGTGTGTTGCCAATTTACTGAAGTCCTGGTAACCAGTTTGTAGGGAGGCCTATTTGTGTATGGCCAATTTATTGAAGTCCTGGTCACTAGTTTGTAGGGAGGCCTTCTTATGTGTGTTGCCAATTTATTGAAGTCCTGGTCACCAGTTTGTAGGGAGGACTACTTGTGTGTGTTGCCACTTTATTGAAGTCCTGGTCACCAGTTTGTAGGGAGGCCTTCTTGTGTGTGTGGCCAATTTATTGAAGTCCTGGTTACCAGTTTGTAGGGAGGCCTACTTATGTGTGTTGACAATTTCTTGAAGTCCTGGTCACCAGTTTGTAGGGAGGCCTACTTGTGTGTGTTGCCAATTTACTGAAGTCCTGGTCACCAGTTTGTAGGGAGGCCTACTTGTGTGTGTATCCAATTTACTTAAGTCCTGACCACCAGTTTGTAGGGAGGCCTACTTGTGTGTGTTGCCAATCTATTGAAGTCCTGGTCACCAGTTTGTAGGGAGGCCAACTTAAGTGTGTTGCCAATTTATTGAAGTCCTGGTCACCAGTTTGTAGGGTGGCCTATTGTGTGTGTTCCCAATTTACTGAAGTCCTGGTCACCAGTTTAAAGGGAGGCCTACTTGTGTGTGTTGCCAATTTATTGAAGTCCTGGTCACAAGTTTGTAGGAGGCCTACTTGTGTGTGTTGCCAATTTATTGAAGTCCTGGTCACCAGTTTGTAGGGAGGCCTACTTGTGTGTGTTGCCAATTTATTGAAGTCCGGGTCACCAGTTTGTAGGGAGGCCTACTTGTGTGTGTTGCCAATTTATTGAAGTCCTAGTCACCAGTTTGTAGGGAGGCCAACTTGTGTGTGTTGCCAATTTATTGAAGTCCTGGTCACCAGTTTGTAGGGAGGCGTACTTGTGTGTGTTGCCAATTTATTGAAGTCCTCGTCACCAGTTTGTAGGGAGGCCTACTTGTGTGTGTTGCCAATTTATTGAAGTCCTGGTCACCAGTTTGTAGGGAGGCCAACTTGTGTGTGTTGCCAATTTACTGACGTCCTGGTCACTAGTTTTTAGGGGGGCCTATTTGTGTGTGTTGCCAATTTACTGAAGTCCTGGCCACCAGTTTGTAGGGAGGCCTGCTTGTGTGTGTTGCCAATTTATTGAAGTCCTGGTCACCAGTTTGTAGGGAGGCCTACTTTTGTGTGTTGCCAATTTACTGACGTCCTGTGCACGAGTTGGTAGGGAGGCCTGCTTGTGTGTGTTGCTAATTTATTAAAGTCCTGGTCACCAGTTTGTAGGAAGGCCTACTTGTGTGTGTTGCCAATTTATTAAAGTCCTGGTCACCAGTTTGTAGGGAGGCCTACTTGTGTGTGTTGCCAATTTATTAAAGTCCTGGTCACCAGTTTGTAGGGAGGCCTACTTTTGTGTGTTGCCAATTTAATGAAGTCCTGGTCACCAGTTTGTAGGGAGGACTACTTGTGTGTGTTGCCAATTTATTGAAGTCTTGGTTACCGGTTTGCAGTGAGGACTACTTGTGTGTGTTGCCAATTTATTGAAGTCCTGGTTACCAGTTTGCAGGGAGGACTACTTGTGTGTGTTGCCATTTAATTGAAGTCCTGGTCACCAGTTTGTAGGGCGGCCTACTTTTATTTTTTGCCAATTTACTGAAGTCCTGGTATCCAGTTTGTAGGGAGGCCTACTTGTGTGTGTTGCCAATTTACTGAAGTCCTGGTCATCAGTTTGTAGGGAGGCCTACTTGTGTGTGTTGCCAATTTACTGAAGTCCTGACCACCAGTTTGTGGGTAGGCCTACTTGTGTGTGTTGCCAATTTATTGAAGTCCTGGTCACCAGTTTGTAGGGAGGCCAACTTGTGTGTGTTGCCAATTTATTGAAGTCCTGGTAACCAGTTTGTAGGGTGGCCTATTTGTGTGTGTTGCCAATTTACTTAAGTCCTTGTAACCAGTTTGTAGGGAGGCCAACTTGTGTGTGTTGACAATTTATTCAAGTCCTGGTAACCAGTTTGTATGGTGGCCTACTTGTGTGTGTTGCCAATTTATTGAAGTCCTGGTCACCAGTTTGTAGATAGGCCCACTTGTGTGTGTTGCCAATTTATTGAAGTCCTGGTCACCAGTTTGTAGGGAGGCCTACTTGTGTGTGTTGCCAATTTATTGAAGTCCTGGTCACCAGTTAGTAGGGAGGCCTACTTGTGTGTGTTGCCAATTTATGGAAGTCCTGGTCACCAGTTTGTAGGGAGGCCAACTTGTGTGTGTTGCCAATTTATTGAAGTCCTGGTCACAAGTTTTAGGGGGGCCTATTTGTGTGTGTTGCCAATTTATTAAAGTCCTGGTCACCAGTTTGTAGGGAGGCCTACTAGTGCGTGTTGCCCATTTATTAAAGTCCTGGTCACCAGTTTGTAGGTAGGCCTACTTGTGTGTTTTGCCAATTTATTAAAGTCCTGGTCACCAGTTTGTAGGGAGGCCTACTTTTGTGTGTTGCCAATTTAATGACGTCCTGGTAACCAGTTTGTAGGGAGGACAACTTGTCTGTGTTGCCAATTTATTGAAGTCCTGGTTACCGGTTTGCAGAGAGGACTACTTGTGTGTGTTGCCAATTTATTGAGGTCCTGGTTACCGGTTTGCAGGGAGGACTACTTGTGTGTGTTGCCATTTTATTGAAGTCCTGGTCACCAGTTTGTAGGGCGGCCTACTTTTGTTTTTTGCCAATTTACTGAAGTCCTGGTCACCACTTTGTAGGGAGGCCTACTTGTGTGTGTTGCCAATTTTCTGAAGTCCTGCTAACCAGTTTGTAGGGAGGCCTACTTGTGTGTGTGTTTAATTTATTGAAGTCCTGGTCATCAGTTTGTAGGGTGGCCTACTTGTGTGTGTTACCAATTTACTGAAGTCCTGACCACCAGTTTGTAGGGAGGCATACTTGTGTGTGTTGCCAATTTATTGAAGTCCTGGTCACCAGTTTTTAGGTAGGCCAACTTGTGTGTGTTGCCAATTTATTGAAGTCCTGGTCCCCAGTTTGTAGGGTGGCCTATTTGTGTGTGTTGCCAATTTAATTATGTCCTGGTCACCAGTTTGTAGGGAGGCCTACTTGTGTGTGTGGCCAATTTATTGAAGTCCTGATCACAAGTTTGTAGGAGGCCTACTTGTGTGTGTTGCCAATTTACTGAAGTCCTGGTCACCAGTTTGTAGGGAGGCCTACTTGTGTGTGTTGCCAATTTATTGAAGTCCTGGTCACCAGTTTGTAGGGATGCCTACTTGTGTGTGTTGCCAATTTATTGAAGTCCTGGTCACCAGTTTGTAGATAGGCCAACTTGTGTGTGTTGCCAATTTATTGAAGTCCTGGTCACCAGTTTGTAGGGAGGCCTACTTGTGTGTTGCCAATTTATTGAAGTCCTGGTCACCAGTTTGTAGGGAGGCCTACTTGTGTGTGTTGCCAATTTATTGAAGTCCTGGTCACCAGTTTGTAGGGAGGCCAACTTGTGTGTGTGGCCAATTTACTGAAGTCCTGGTCACTAGTTTGTAGGGAGGCCTATTTGTGTGTGTTGCCAATTTACTGAAGTCATGGTCATTAGATTGTAGGAAGGCCTACTTGTGTGTGTTGCCAATTTATTGAAGTTCTGGTCACCAGTTTGTAGGGAAGCCTATTTGTGTGTGTTGCCAATTTATTGAAGTCCTGGTCACCAGTTTGTAGGGAGGCCTACTTGTGTATGTTGCCAATTTATTGAAGTCCTGGTTACCGGTTTGCAGGAAGGCCAACTTGTGTGAGTTGCCAATTTATTGAAGTCCGAGTGACCGGTTTGCAGGGAGGACTACTTGTGTGTGTTGCCATTTTATTGAAGTCCTGGTCACCAGTTGTAAGGGAGGCCCACTTGTGTGTGAAGCCAATTTATTGAAGTCCTGGTCACCAGTTTGTAGGGAGGCCTACTTGTGTGTGTGGCCAATTTATTGAAGTCCTGGTCACCAGTTTGTAGGGAGGCCTACTTATGTGTGTGGCCAATTTATTGAAGTCCTGGTTACCAGTTTGTAGGGAGGCCTACTTGTGTGTGTTGCCAATTTATTGAAGTCCTGGTCACCAGTTTGTAGGGAGGCCTACTTTTGTGTGTTGCCAATTTATTGAAGTCCTCGTCACCAGTGTATAGGGAGGCCTACTTGTGTGTGTGGCCAATTTATTGAAGTCCTGGTCACCAGTTTGTAGGGAGGTCTACTTGTGAGTGTGGCCAATTTATTGAAGTCCTGGTCACCAGTTTGTAGGAAGGCCTACTTGTGTGTGTTGCCAATTTACTGAAGTCCTGGTAACCAGTTTGTAGGGAGGCCTATTTGTGTATGGCCAATTTATTGAAGTCCTGGTCACTAGTTTGTAGGGAGGCCTTCTTATGTGTGTTGCCAATTTATTGAAGTCCTGGTCACCAGTTTGTAGGGAGGACTACTTGTGTGTGTTGCCACTTTATTGAAGTCCTGGTCACCAGTTTGTAGGGAGGCCTACTTGTGTGTGTGGCCAATTTATTGAAGTCCTGGTTACCAGTTTGTAGGGAGGCCTAGTTATGTGTGTTGACAATTTCTTGAAGTCCTGGTCACCAGTTTGTAGGGAGGCCTACTTGTGTGTGTTGCCAATTTACTGAAGTCCTGGTCACCAGTTTGTAGGGAGGCCTACTTGTGTGTGTATCCAATTTACTTAAGTCCTGACCACCAGTTTGTAGGGAGGCCTACTTGTGTGTGTGGCCAATTTATTGAAGTCCTGGTCACCAGTTTGTAGGGAGGCCTACTTATGTGTGTTTCCAATTTATTGAAGTCCTGGTCACCAGTTTGTAGGGAGGCCTACTTGTGTGTGTTGCCAATTTATTGAAGTCCTGGTCACCAGTTTGTAGGGAGGCCTACTTTTGTGTGTTGCCAATTTAATGAAGTCCTGGTCACCAGTTTGTAGGGAGGACTACTTGTGTGTGTTGCCAATTTATTGAAGTCTTGGTTACCGGTTTGCAGTGAGGACTACTTGTGTGTGTTGCCAATTTATTGAAGTCCTGGTTACCAGTTTGCAGGGAGGACTACTTGTGTGTGTTGCCATTTTATTGAAGTCCTGGTCACAAGTTTGTAGGGATGCCTACTTTTGTTTTTTGCCAATTTACTGAAGTCCTGGTATCCAGTTTGTAGGGAGGCCTACTTGTGTGTGTTGCCAATTTACTGAAGTCCTGGTCACCAGTTTGTAGGGAGGCCTACTTTTGTGTGTTGCCAATTTACTGAAGTCCTGACCACCAGTTTGTGGGTAGGCCTACTTGTGTGTGTTGCCAATTTATTGAAGTCCTGGTCACCAGTTTGTAGGGAGGCCAACTTGTGTGTGTTGCCAATTTATTGAAGTCCTGGTAACCAGTTTGTAGGGTGGCCTATTTGTGTGTGTTGCCAATTTACTTAAGTCCTTGTAACCAGTTTGTAGGGAGGCCAACTTGTGTGTGTTGACAATTTATTCAAGTCCTGGTAACCAGTTTGTCTGGTGGCCTACTTGTGTGTGTTGCCAATTTATTGAAGTCCTGGTCACCAGTTTGTAGATAGGCCCACTTGTGTGTGTTGCCAATTTATTGAAGTCCTGGTCACCAGTTTGTAGGGAGGCCTACTTGTGTGTGTTGCCAATTTATTGAAGTCCTGGTCACCAGTTAGTAGGGAGGCCTACTTGTGTGTGTTGCCAATTTATGGAAGTCCTGGTCACCAGTTTGTAGGGAGGCCAACTTGTGTGTGTTGCCAATTTATTGAAGTCCTGGTCACAAGTTTTAAGGGGGGCCTATTTGTGTGTGTTGCCAATTTATTAAAGTCCTGGTCACCAGTTTGTAGGGAGGCCTACTAGTGTGTGTTGCCCATTTATTAAAGTCCTGGTCACCAGTTTGTAGGAAGGCCTACTTGTGTGTGTTGCCAATTTATTAAAGTCCTGGTCACCAGTTTGTAGGGAGGCCTATTTTTGTGTGTTGCCAATTTAATGACGTTCTGGTCACCAGTTTGTAGGGAGGACAACTTGTCTGTGTTGCCAATTTATTGAAGTCCTGGTTACCGGTTTGCAGAGAGGACTACTTGTGTGTGTTGCCAATTTATTGAGGTCCTGGTTACCGGTTTGCAGGGAGGACTACTTGTGTGTGTTGCCATTTTATTGAAGTCCTGGTCACCAGTTTGTAGGGCGGCCTACTTTTGTTTTTTGCCAATTTACTGATGTCCTGGTCACCACTTTGTAGGGAGGCCTACTTGTGTGTGTTGCTAATTTACTGAAGTCATGCTAACCAGTTTGTAGGGAGGCCTACTTGTGTGTGTGTCCAATTTATTGAAGTCCTGGTCATCAGTTTGTAGGGTGGCCTACTTGTGTGTGTTGCCAATTTACTGAAGTCCTGACCACCAGTTTGTAGGGAGGCATACTT
The DNA here is from genome assembly GCF_053919585.1 of Euprymna scolopes. NCBI lineage: Eukaryota > Metazoa > Mollusca > Cephalopoda > Sepiida > Sepiolidae > Euprymna > Euprymna scolopes. The sequence continues at coordinate 81,617,262 of NC_136490.1, forward strand.
GTGTGTGTTGCCAATTTATTGCAGTCCTGGTCACCAGTTTTTAGGTAGGCCAACTTGTGTGTGTTGCCAATTTATTGAAGTCCTAGTCCCCAGTTTGTAGGGTGGCCTATTTGTGTGTGTTGCCAATTTACTTAAGTCCTGGTCACCAGTTTGTAGGGAGGCCTACTTGTGTGTGTGGCCAATTTATTGAATCCTGGTCACCAGTTTGTAGGGAGGCCTACTTGTGTATGTTGCCAATTTATTGAAGTCCTGGTTACCGGTTTGCAGGAAGGCCAACTTGTGTGAGTTGCCAATTTATTGAAGTCCGAGTGACCGGTTTGCAGGGAGGACTACTTGTGTGTGTTGCCATTTTATTGAAGTCCTGGTCACCAGTTGTAAGGGAGGCCCACTTGTGTGTGTAGCCAATTTATTGAAGTCCTGGTCACCAGTTTGTAGGGAGGCCTACTTGTGTGTGTGGCCAATTTATTGAAGTCCTGGTCACCAGTTTGTAGGGAGGCCTACTTATGTGTGTTGCCAATTTATTGAAGTCCTGGTTACCAGTTTGTAGGGAGGCCTACTTGTGTGTGTGGCCAATTTATTGAAGTCCTGGTCACCAGTTTGTAGGGACGCCTACTTTTGTGTGTTGCCAATTTATTGAAGTCCCTGTCACCAGTGTATAGGGAGGCCTACTTGTGTGTGTGGCCAATTTATTGAAGTCCTGGTCACCAGTTTGTAGGGAGGTCTACTTGTGAGTGTGGCCAATTTATTGAAGTCCTGGTCACCAGTTTGTAGGGAGGCCTACTTGTGTGTGTTGCCAATTTACTGAAGTCCTGGTAACCAGTTTGTAGGGAGGCCTATTTGTGTATGGCCAATTTATTGAAGTCCTGGTCACTAGTTTGTAGGGAGGCCTTCTTATGTGTGTTGCCAATTTATTGAAGTCCTGGTCACCAGTTTGTAAGGAGGACTACTTGTGTGTGTTGCCACTTTATTGAAGTCCTGGTCACCAGTTTGTAGGGAGGCCTACTTGTGTGTGTGGCCAATTTATTGAAGTCCTGGTTACCAGTTTGTAGGGAGGCCTACTTATGTGTGTTGACAATTTCTTGAAGTCCTGGTCACCAGTTTGTAGGGAGGCCTACTTGTGTGTGTGGCCAATTTATTGATGTCCTGGTCACCAGTTTGTAGGTAGGCCTACTTATGTGTGTTGCCAATTTATTGAAGTCCTGGTCACCAGTTTGTAGGGAGGCCTACTTGTGTGTGTTGCCAATTTACTGAAGTCCTGGTCACCAGTTTGTAGGGAGGCCTACTTGTGTGTGTATCCAATTTACTTAAGTCCTGACCACCAGTTTGTAGGGAGGCCTACTTGTGTGTGTGGCCAATTTATTGAAGTCCTGGTCACCAGTTTGTAGGGAGGCCTACTTATGTGTGTTGCCAATTTATTGAAGTCCTGGTCACCAGTTTTTAGGGAGGCCTACTTGTGTGTGTTGCCAATTTATTAAAGTCCTGGTCACCAGTTTGTAGGGAGGCCTACTTGTGTGTGTGGCCAATTTATTGAAGTCCTGGTCAGTAGTTTGTAAGGAGGCCTACTTGTGTGTGTTGCCAATTTACTGAAGTCCTTGTCACCAGTTTGTAGGGAGGCCTACTTGTGTGTGTGGCCAATTTATTGAAGTCCTGGTCACCAGTTTGTAGGGAGGCCTACTTTTGTGTGTTGCCAATTTAATGAAGTCCTGGTCACCAGTTTGTAGGGAGGACTACTTATGTGTGTTGCCAATTTATTGAAGTCTTGGTTACCGGTTTGCAGTGAGGACTACTTGTGTGTGTTGCCAATTTATTGAAGTCCTGGTTACCAGTTTGCAGGGAGGACTACTTGTGTGTGTTGCCATTTTATTGAAGTCCTGGTCACCAGTTTGTAGGGCGGATTACTTTTGTTTTTTGCCAATTTACTAAAGTCCTGGTATCCAGTTTGTAGGGAGGCCTACTTGTGTGTGTTGCCAATTTACTGAAGTCCTGGTCACCAGTTTGTAGGGAGGCCTACTTGTGTGTGTTGCCAATTTACTGAAGTCCTGACCACCAGTTTGTGGGTAGGCCTACTTGTGTGTGTTGCCAATTTATTGAAGTCCTGGTCACCAGTTTTTAAGTAGGCCAACTTGTGTGTGTTGCCAATTTATTGAAGTCCTGGTCCCCAGTTTGTAGGGTGGCCTATTTGTGTGTGTTGCCAATTTACTTAAGTCCTGGTCACCAGTTTGTAGGGAGGCCTACTTGTGTGTGTGGCCAATTTATTGAAGTCCTGGTCACAAGTTTGTAGGAGGCCTACTTGTGTGTGTTGCCAATTTATTGAAGTCCTGGTCACCAGTTTGTAGGGAGGCCTACTTGTGTGTGTTGCCAATTTATTGAAGTCCTGGTCACCAGTTTGTAGGGAGGCCAACTTGTGTGTGTGGCCAATTTACTGAAGTCCTGGTCACTAGTTTGTAGGGAGGCCTATTTGTGTGTGTTGCCAATTTACTGAAGTCCTGGTCATTAGTTTGTAGGAAGGCCTACTTGTGTGTGTTGCCAATTTATTGAAGTTCTGGTCACCAGTTTGTAGGGAAGCCTATTTGTGTGTGTTGCCAATTTATTGAAGTCCTGGTCACCAGTTTGTAGGGAGGCCTACTTGTGTATGTTGCCAATTTATTGAAGTCCTGGTTACCGGTTTGCAGGAGGCCAACTTGTGTGAGTTGCCAATTTATTGAAGTACGAGTGACCGGTTTGCAGGGAGGACTACTTGTGTGTGTTGCCATTTTATTGAAGTCCTGGTCACCAGTTGTAAGGGAGGCCCACTTGTGTGTGTAGCCAATTTATTGAAGTCCTGGTCACCAGTTTGTAGGGAGGCCTACTTGTGTGTGTGGCCAATTTATTGAAGTCCTGGTCACCAGTTTGTAGGGAGGCCTACTTATGTGTGTTGCCAATTTATTGAAGTCCTGGTTACCAGTTTGTAGGGAGGCCTACTTGTGTGTGTGGCCAATTTATTGAAGTCCTGGTCACCAGTTTGTAGGGAGGCCTACTTTTGTGTGTTGCCAATTTATTGAAGTCCTCGTCACCAGTGTAAAGGGAGGCCTACTTGTGTGTGTGGCCAATTTATTGAAGTCCTGGTCACCAGTTTGTAGGGAGGTCTACTTGTGAGTGTGGCCAATTTATTGAAGTCCTGGTCACCAGTTTGTAGGGAGGCCTACTTGTGTGTGTTGCCAATTTACTGAAGTCCTGGTAACCAGTTTGTAGGGAGGCCTATTTGTGTATGGCCAATTTATTGAAGTCCTGGTCACTAGTTTGTAGGGAGGCCTTCTTATGTGTGTTGCCAATTTATTGAAGTCCTGGTCACCAGTTTGTAGGGAGGACTACTTGTGTGTGTTGCCACTTTATTGAAGTCCTGGTCACCAGTTTGTAGGGAGGCCTACTTGTGTGTGTGGCCAATTTATTGAAGTCCTGGTTACCAGTTTGTAGGGAGGCCTACTTATGTGTGTTGACAATTTATTGAAGTCCTGGTCACCAGTTTGTAGGGAGGCCTACTTGTGTGTGTGGCCAATTTATTGATGTCCTGGTCACCAGTTTGTAGGTAGGCCTACTTATGTGTGTTGCCAATTTATTGAAGTCCTGGTCACCAGTTTGTAGGCAGGCCTACTTGTGTGTGTTGCCAATTTACTGAAGTCCTGGTCACCAGTTTGTAGGGAGGCCTACTTGTGTGTGTATCCAATTTACTTAAGTCCTGACCACCAGTTTGTAGGGAGGCCTACTTGTGTGTGTGGCCAATTTTTTGAAGTCCTGGTCACCAGTTTTAGGGAGGCCTACTTATGTGTGTTGCCAATTTATTGAAGTCCTGGTCACCAGTTAATAGGGAGGCCTACTTGTGTGTGTTGCCAATTTATTGAAGTCCTGGTCACCAGTTTGTAGGGAGGCCTACTTGTGTGTGTGGCCAATTTATTGAAGTCCTGGTCAGTAGTTTGTAAGGAGGCCTACTTGTGTGTGTTGCCAATTTACTGAAGTCCTTGTCACCAGTTTGTAGGGAGGCCTACTTGTGTGTGTGGCCAATTTATTGAAGTCCTGGTCACCAGTTTGTAGGGAGGCCTACTTATGTGTGTCGCCAATTTATTGAAGTCCTTGTCACCAGTGTATAGGGAGGCCTACTTGTGTGTGTGGCCAATTTATTGAAGTCCTGGTCACCAGTTTGTAGGGAGGTCTACTTGTGAGTGTGGCTAATTTATTGAAGTCCTGGTCACCAGTTTGTAGGGGGGCCTACTTGTGTGTGTTGCCAATTTACTGAAGTCCTGGTAACCAGTTTGTAGGAAGGCCTATTTGTGTATGGCCAATTTATTGAAGTCCTGGTCACTAGTTTGTAGGGAGGCCTTCTTATGTGTGTTGCCAATTTATTGAAGTCCTGGTAACCAGTTTGTAGGGAGGACTACTTGTGTGTGTTGCCACTTTATTGAAGTCCTGGTCACCAGTTTGTAGGGAGGCCTACTTGTGTGTGTGGCCAATTTATTGAAGTCCTGGTCACCAGTTTGTAGGGAGGCCTACTTATGTGTGTTGACAATTTCTTGAAGTCCTGGTCACCAGTTTGTAGGGAGGCCTACTTGTGTGTGTGGCCAACTTATTGATGTCCTGGTCACCAGTTTGTAGGTAGGCCTACTTATGTGTGTTGCCAATTTATTGAAGTCCTGGTCACCAGTTTGTAGGGAGGCCTACTTGTGTGTGTTGCCAATTTACTGAAGTCCTGGTCACCAGTTTGTAGGGAGGCCTACTTGTGTGTGTATCCAATTAACTTAAGTCCTGACCACCAGTTTGTAGGGAGGCCTACTTGTGTGTGTGGCCAATTTTTTGAAGTCCTGGTCACCAGTTTGTAGGGAGGCCTACTTATGTGTGTTGCCAATTTATTGAAGTCCTGGTCACCAGTTTGTAGGGAGGCCTACTTGTGTGTGTTGCCAATTTATTGAAGTCCTGGTCACCAGTTTGTAGGGAGGCCTACTTGTGTGTGTGGCCAATTTATTGAAGTCCTGGTCAGTAGTTTGTAAGGAGGCCTACTTGTGTGTGTTGCCAATTTACTGAAGTCCTTGTCACCAGTTTGTAGGGAGGCCTACTTGTGTGTGTGGCCAATTTATTGAAGTCCTGGTCACCAGTTTGTAGGGAGGCCTACTTGTGTGTGTTGCCAATTTATTGAAGTCCTGGTCACCAGTTTGTAGGGAGGCCTACTTGTGTGTGTTGCCAATTTACTGAAGTCCTGGTCACCAGTTTGTAGGGAGGCCTACCTGTGTGTGTTACCAATTTACTGAAGTCCTGGTCACCAGTTTGTAGGGAGGCCTACTTGTGTGTGTGGCCAATTTATTGAAGTCCTGGTAACCAGTTTGTGGGGAGGCCTACTTGTGTGTGTTGCCAATTTATGGAAGTCCTGGTCACCAGTTTGTAGAGAGGTCTACTTGTGTGTGTAGCCAATTTATTGAAGTCCTGGTCACCAGTTTGTAGGGAGGCCTACTTGTGTGTGTTGCCAATTTACTGAAGTCCTGGTCACCAGTTTGTAGGGTGGCCTACTTGTGTGTGTGGCCAATTTATTGAAGTCCTGGTCACTAGTTTGTAGGGAGGCCTTCTTATGTGTGTTGCCAATTTATTGAAGTCCTGGTCACCAGTTTGTAGGGAGGCCTACTTGTGTGTGTTGCCAATTTATTGAAGTCCTGGTAACCAGTTTATAGGGTGGCCAATTTGTGTGTGTTGCCAATTTACTTAAGTCCTTGTCACCAGTTTGTAGGGAGGCCTACTTGTGTGTGTTGCCAATTTATTGAAGTCCTGGTCACCAGTTTGTAGGGAGGCCTACTTGTGTGTGTTGCCAATTTATTCAAGTCCTGCTCACCAGTTTGTAGGGAGGCCTACTTGTGTGTGTTGCCAATTTATTTAAGTCCTGGTCACCAGTTTGTGGGGAGGCCAACTTGTGTGTGTTGCCAATTTACTGAAGTCCTGGTCACTAGTTTGTAGGGAGGCCTATTTGTGTGTGTTGCCAATTTACTGAAGTCCTGGTCACTAGTTTGTAGGGAGGCCTACTTGTGTGTTGCCAATATATTGAAGTCCTGGTAACCAGTTTGTAGGGAGGCCTATTTGTGTTTGTTGCCAATTTATTGACGTCCTGGTCACCAGTTTGTAGGGTGGCCTGTTTGTGTGTGTTTCCAATTTACTGAAGTCCTGGTCACTAGTTTGTAGGGAGGCCTACTTGTGTGTGTTGCCAATTTATTAAAGTCCTAGTCACCAGTTTGAAGAGAGGCCTACTTTTGTGTGTTGCCAATTTAATGAAGTCCTGGTCACCAGTTTGTAGGGAGGACTACTTGTGTATGTTGCCAATGTATTGAAGTCCTGGTTACCGGTTTGCAGGGAGGACTACTCGTGTGTGTTGCCAATTTATTGAAGTCCGAGATACCGGTTTGCAGGGAGGACTACTTGTGTGTGTTGCCAATTTTATTGAAGTCCTGGTCACCAGTTTGTAGGGTGGCCTACTTTGGTTTTTTGCCAATTTACTGAAGTCCTGGTCACCAGTTTGTAGGGAGGCCTACTTGTGTGTGTTGCCAATTTACTGAAGTCCTGGTCACAAGTTTGTAGGGAGGCCTACTTGTGTGTGTTGCCATTTTACTGATGTCCTTGTCACCAGTTTGTAGGGAGGCCTACTTTTGTGTGTTGCCAATTTACTGAAGTCCTGGTTACCAGTTTGTAGGGAGGCCTACATGTGTGTCTTGCCAATTTATTGAAGTCCTGGTCACCAGTTTGTAGGGAGGCCTACTTGTGTGTCTTGCCAATTTACTGACGTCCTGGTCACCAGTTTGTAGGGAGGCCTACTTGTGTGTGTTGCCAATTTATTGAAGTCCTGGTCACCAGTTTGTAGGGAGGCATACTTATGTGTGTGGGAAATTTATTGAAGTCCTGGTAACCAGTTTGTAGGGAGGCCTACTTTTGTGTGTGGCCAATTTATTGAAGTCCTCGTCACCAGTTTGTAGGGAGGCCTACTAATGTGTGTTGCTAATTTATTGAAGTCCTGGTCACCAGTTTGTAGGGAGGCCTACTTGTGTGTGTAGTTAATTTATTGAAGTCCTGGTCACCAGTTTGTAGGGAGGCCTACTTATGTGTGTTGCAATTTATTGAAGTCCTGGTCACCAGTTTGTAGGGAGGCCTACTTGTGTGTGTTGCCAATTTATTGAAGTCCTGGTCACCAGTTTGTAGGGAGGCCTACTTGTGTGTGTTGCCAATTTATGGAAGTCCTGGTCACCAGTTTGTAGGGAGGCCAACTTGTGTGTGTTGCCAATTTATTGAAGTCCTGGTCACTAGTTTGTAGGGGGGCCTATTTGTGTGTGTGGCCAATTTATTGAAGTCCTGGTCACCAGTTTGTAGGGAGGCCTACTTATGTGTGTTGCCAATTTATTGAAGTCCTGGTCACCAGTTTGTAGGGAGGCCTACTTGTGTGTGTTGCCAATTTATTGAAGTCATGGTCACCAGTTTGTAGGGAGGCCTACTTGTGTGTGTGGCCAATTTGTTGAAGTCCTGGTCACCAGTTTGTAGGGAGGCCTACTTATGTGTGTTGCCAATTTATTGAAGTCTAGGGTACCAGTTTGTAGGGAGGCCTACTTGTGTGTGTGGCCAATTTATTGAAGTCCTGGTAACCAGTTTGTAGGGAGGCCTACTTTTGTGTGTTGCCAAGTTATTGAATCCTGGTCACCAGTTTGTAGGGAGGCCTATTTGTGTGTTTTGCCAATTTATTGAAGTCCTGGTCACCAGTTTGTAGGGAGGCCTACTTGTGTGTGTGCCCAATTTATTGAAGTCCTCGTCACCAGTTTGTAGGGAGGCCTACTTATGTGTGTTGCCAATTTATTGAAGTCCTGGTCACCAGTTTGTAGGGAGGCCTACTTGTGTGTGTGGCTAATTTATTGAAGTCCTGGTAACCAGTTTGTAGGGAGGCCTACTTATGTGTGTTGCCAATTTATTGAAGTCCTGCTCACCAGTTTGTGGAGAGGCCTACTTGTGTGTGTTGCCAATATACTGAAGTCTTGGTCACCAGTTTGTAGGAAGGCCTACTTGTGTGTGTGGCCAATTTATTGAAGTCCTGGTCACCAGTTTGTAGGGAGGCCTACTTTTGTGTGTTGCCAATTTATTGAAGTCCTGGTCACCAGTTTGTAGGGAGGTCTACTTGTGAGTGTGGCCAATTTATTGAAGTCCTGGTCACCAGTTTGTAGGGAGGCCTACTTGTGTGTGTTGCCAATTTACTGAAGTCCTGGTCACCAGTTTGTAGGGAGGCCTACTTATGTGTGTTGCAATTTATTGAAGTCCTGGTCACCAGTTTGTAGGGAGGCCTACTTGTGTGTGTTGCCAATTTATTGAAGTCCTGGTCACCAGTTTGTAGGGAGGCCTACTTGTGTGTGTTGCCAATTTATGGAAGTCCTGGTCACCAGTTTGTAGGGAGGCCAACTTGTGTGTGTTGCCAATTTATTGAAGTCCTGGTCACTAGTTTGTAGGGGGGCCTATTTGTGTGTGTTGCCAATTTACTGAAGTCCTGGTCACTAGTTTGTAGGGAGGCCTACTTGTGTGTGTTGCCAATTTACTGAAGTCCTTGTCACCAGTTTGTAGGGAGGCCTACTTGTGTGTGTGGCCAATTTATTGAAGTCCTGGTCACCAGTTTGTAGGGAGGCCTACTTATGTGTGTTGCCAATTTATTGAAGTCCTGGTCACCAGTTTGTAGGGAGGCCTACTTGTGTGTGTTGCCAATTTATTGAAGTCCTGGTCACCAGTTTGTAGGGAGGCCTACTTGTGTGTGTGGCCAATTTGTTGAAGTCCTGGTCACCAGTTTGTAGGGAGGCCTACTTATGTGTGTTGCCAATTTATTGAAGTCTAGGTTACCAGTTTGTAGGGAGGCCTACTTGTGTGTGTGGCCAATTTATTGAAGTCCTGGTAACCAGTTTGTAGGGAGGCCTACTTTTGTGTGTTGCCAAGTTATTGAATCCTGGTCACCAGTTTGTAGGGAGGCCTACTTATGTGTGTTGCCAATTTATTGAAGTCCTGGTCACCAGTTTGTAGGGAGGCCTATTTGTGTGTTTTGCCAATTTATTGAAGTCCTGGTCACCAGTTTGTAGGGAGGCCTACTTGTGTGTGTGGCCAATTTATTGAAGTCCTCGTCACCAGTTTGTAGGGAGGCCTACTTATGTGTGTTGCCAATTTATTGAAGTCCTGGTCACCAGTTTGTAGGGAGGCCTACTTGTGTGTGTGGCTAATTTATTGAAGTCCTGGTAACCAGTTTGTAGGGAGGCCTACCTATGTGTGTTGCCAATTTATTGAAGTCCTGCTCACCAGTTTGTGGAGAGGCCTACTTGTGTGTGTTGCAAATATACTGAAGTCTTGGTCACCAGTTTGTAGGAAGGCCTACTTGTGTGTGTGGCCAATTTATTGAAGTCCTGGTCACCAGTTTGTAGGGAGGCCTACTTTTGTGTGTTGCCAATTTATTGAAGTCCTGGTCACCAGTTTGTAGGGAGGTCTACTTGTGAGTGTGGCCAATTTATTGAAGTCCTGGTCACCAGTTTGTAGGGAGGCCTACTTGTGTGTGTTGCCAATTTACTGAAGTCCTGGTCACTAGTTTGTAGGGAGGCCTTCTTATGTGTGTTGCCAATTTATTGAAGTCCTGGTCACCAGTTTGTAAGGAGGCCTACTTGTGTGTGTTGCCAATTTATTGACCTCCTGGTCACCAGTTTGTAGGGAGGGCTACTTGTGTGTGTGGCCAATTTATTGATGTCCTGGTCACCAGTTTGTAGGTAGGCCTACTTATGTGTGTTGCCAATTTATTGAAGTCCTGGTCACCAGTTTGTAGGGAGGCCTACTTGTGTGTGATTCCAATTTATTGAAGTCCTGGTCACCAGTTTGTAGGGAGGCCTACTTGTGGGTGTGGCCAATTTATTGAAGTCCTGCTTACCAGTTTGTAGGGAGGCCTACTTATGTGTGTTGACAATTTCTTGAAGTCCTGGTCACCAGTTTGTAGGGAGGCCTACTTGTGTGTGTTGCCAATTTATTGATGTCCTAGTCACCAGTTTGTAGGTAGGCCTACTTATGTGTGTTGCCAATTTGTTGAAGTCCTGGTCACCAATTTGTAGGGAGGCCTACTTGTGTGTGTTGCCAATTTACTGAAGTCCTGGTCACCAGTTTGTAGGGAGGCCTACTTGTGTGTGTTGCCAATTTACTGAAGTCTTGGTCACAAGTTTGTAGGGAGGCCTACTTGTGTGTGTTGCCATTTTACTGATGTCCTTGTCACCAGTTTGTAGGGAGGCCTACTTTTGTGTGTTGCCAATTTACTGAAGTCCTGGTTACCAGTTTGTAGGGAGGCCTACATGTGTGTCTTGCCAATTTATTGAAGTCCTGGTCACCAGTTTGTAGGGAGGCCTACTTGTGTGTCTTGCCAATTTACTGACGTCCTGGTCACCAGTTTGTAGGGAGGCCTACTTGTGTGTGTTGCCAATTTATTGAAGTCCTGGTCACCAGTTTGTAGGGAGGCATACTTATGTGTGTGGGAAATTTATTGAAGTCCTGGTAACCAGTTTGTAGGGAGGCCTACTTTTGTGTGTGGCCAATTTATTGAAGTCCTCGTCACCAGTTTGTAGGGAGGCCTACTAATGTGTGTTGCTAATTTATTGAAGTCCTGGTCACCAGTTTGTAGGGAGGCCTACTTGTGTGTGTAGTTAATTTATTGAAGTCCTGGTCACCAGTTTGTAGGGAGGCCTACTTATGTGTGTTGCAATTTATTGAAGTCCTGGTCACCAGTTTGTAGGGAGGCCTACTTGTGTGTGTTGCCAATTTATTGAAGTCCTGGTCACCAGTTTGTAGGGAGGCCTACTTGTGTGTGTTGCCAATTTATGGAAGTCCTGGTCACCAGTTTGTAGGGAGGCCAACTTGTGTGTGTTGCCAATTTATTGAAGTCCTGGTCACTAGTTTGTAGGGGGGCCTATTTGTGTGTGTGGCCAATTTATTGAAGTCCTGGTCACCAGTTTGTAGGGAGGCCTACTTATGTGTGTTGCCAATTTATTGAAGTCCTGGTCACCAGTTTGTAGGGAGGCCTACTTGTGTGTGTTGCCAATTTATTGAAGTCATGGTCACCAGTTTGTAGGGAGGCCTACTTGTGTGTGTGGCCAATTTGTTGAAGTCCTGGTCACCAGTTTGTAGGGAGGCCTACTTATGTGTGTTGCCAATTTATTGAAGTCTAGGGTACCAGTTTGTAGGGAGGCCTACTTGTGTGTGTGGCCAATTTATTGAAGTCCTGGTAACCAGTTTGTAGGGAGGCCTACTTTTGTGTGTTGCCAAGTTATTGAATCCTGGTCACCAGTTTGTAGGGAGGCCTATTTGTGTGTTTTGCCAATTTATTGAAGTCCTGGTCACCAGTTTGTAGGGAGGCCTACTTGTGTGTGTGCCCAATTTATTGAAGTCCTCGTCACCAGTTTGTAGGGAGGCCTACTTATGTGTGTTGCCAATTTATTGAAGTCCTGGTCACCAGTTTGTAGGGAGGCCTACTTGTGTGTGTGGCTAATTTATTGAAGTCCTGGTAACCAGTTTGTAGGGAGGCCTACTTATGTGTGTTGCCAATTTATTGAAGTCCTGCTCACCAGTTTGTGGAGAGGCCTACTTGTGTGTGTTGCCAATATACTGAAGTCTTGGTCACCAGTTTGTAGGAAGGCCTACTTGTGTGTGTGGCCAATTTATTGAAGTCCTGGTCACCAGTTTGTAGGGAGGCCTACTTTTGTGTGTTGCCAATTTATTGAAGTCCTGGTCACCAGTTTGTAGGGAGGTCTACTTGTGAGTGTGGCCAATTTATTGAAGTCCTGGTCACCAGTTTGTAGGGAGGCCTACTTGTGTGTGTTGCCAATTTACTGAAGTCCTGGTCACCAGTTTGTAGGGAGGCCTACTTATGTGTGTTGCAATTTATTGAAGTCCTGGTCACCAGTTTGTAGGGAGGCCTACTTGTGTGTGTTGCCAATTTATTGAAGTCCTGGTCACCAGTTTGTAGGGAGGCCTACTTGTGTGTGTTGCCAATTTATGGAAGTCCTGGTCACCAGTTTGTAGGGAGGCCAACTTGTGTGTGTTGCCAATTTATTGAAGTCCTGGTCACTAGTTTGTAGGGGGGCCTATTTGTGTGTGTTGCCAATTTACTGAAGTCCTGGTCACTAGTTTGTAGGGAGGCCTACTTGTGTGTGTTGCCAATTTACTGAAGTCCTTGTCACCAGTTTGTAGGGAGGCCTACTTGTGTGTGTGGCCAATTTATTGAAGTCCTGGTCACCAGTTTGTAGGGAGGCCTACTTATGTGTGTTGCCAATTTATTGAAGTCCTGGTCACCAGTTTGTAGGGAGGCCTACTTGTGTGTGTTGCCAATTTATTGAAGTCCTGGTCACCAGTTTGTAGGGAGGCCTACTTGTGTGTGTGGCCAATTTGTTGAAGTCCTGGTCACCAGTTTGTAGGGAGGCCTACTTATGTGTGTTGCCAATTTATTGAAGTCTAGGTTACCAGTTTGTAGGGAGGCCTACTTGTGTGTGTGGCCAATTTATTGAAGTCCTGGTAACCAGTTTGTAGGGAGGCCTACTTTTGTGTGTTGCCAAGTTATTGAATCCTGGTCACCAGTTTGTAGGGAGGCCTACTTATGTGTGTTGCCAATTTATTGAAGTCCTGGTCACCAGTTTGTAGGGAGGCCTATTTGTGTGTTTTGCCAATTTATTGAAGTCCTGGTCACCAGTTTGTAGGGAGGCCTACTTGTGTGTGTGGCCAATTTATTGAAGTCCTCGTCACCAGTTTGTAGGGAGGCCTACTTATGTGTGTTGCCAATTTATTGAAGTCCTGGTCACCAGTTTGTAGGGAGGCCTACTTGTGTGTGTGGCTAATTTATTGAAGTCCTGGTAACCAGTTTGTAGGGAGGCCTACCTATGTGTGTTGCCAATTTATTGAAGTCCTGCTCACCAGTTTGTGGAGAGGCCTACTTGTGTGTGTTGCAAATATACTGAAGTCTTGGTCACCAGTTTGTAGGAAGGCCTACTTGTGTGTGTGGCCAATTTATTGAAGTCCTGGTCACCAGTTTGTAGGGAGGCCTACTTGTGTGTGTTGCCAATTTATTGAAGTCCTGGTCACCAGTTTGTAGGGAGGCCTACTTATGTGTGTTGCCAATGTATTGAAGTCCTGGTCACCAGTTTGTAGGGAGGCCTACTTGTTTGTGTTGCCAATTTATTGAAGTCCTAGTCACCAGTTTGTAGGGAGGCCTACTTGTGTGTGTGGCCAATTTATTGAAGTCCCCGTCACCAGTTTGTAGGGAGGCCTACTTGTGCGTGTTGCCAATTTATTGAAGTCCTGGTCACCAGTTTGTAGGGAGGCCTACTTGTGTGTGTTGCCAATTTATTGAAGTCCTTGTAACCAGTTTGTAGGGAGGCCTACTTATGTGTGTTGCCAATTTATTGAAGTCCTCGTCACCAGTTTGTAGGGAGGCCTACTTATGTGTGTTGCCAATTTATTGAAGTCCTGGTCACCAGTTTGTAGAGAGGCCTACTTGTGTGTGTGGCCAATTTATTGAAGTCCTGGTCACCAGTTTGTAGGGAGGCCTACTTATGTGTGTTGCCAATTTATTGAAGTCCTGGTCACCAGTTTGTAGGGAGGCCTACTTTTGTGTGTTGCCAATTTATTGAAGTCCTCGTCACCAGTTTGTAGGGAGGCCTACTTGTGTGTGTTGCCAATTTATTGAAGTCCTCGTCACCAGTTTGTAGGGAGGCCTACTTGTGTGTGTTGCCAATTTATTGAAGTCCTGGTCACCAGTTTGTAGGGAGGCCTACTTGTGTGTGTTGCCAATTTATTGAAGTCCTGGTCACCAGTTTGTAGGGAGGCCTACTTGTGTGTGTTGCCAATTTATTGAAGTCCTCGTCACCAGTTTGTAGGGAGGCCTACTTGTGTGTGTTGCCAATTTATTGAAGTCCTGGTCACCAGTTTGTAGGGAGGCCTACTTGTGTGTGTTGCCAATTTATTGAAGTCTTCGTCACCAGTTTGTAGGGAGGCCTACTTATGTGTGTTGCCAATTTATTGAAGTCCTGGTCACCAGTTTGTAGGGAGGCCTACTTGTGTGTGTTGCCAATTTATTGAAGTCCTCGTCACCAGTTTGTAGGGAGGTCTACTTATGTGTGTTGCCAATTTATTTTAGTCCTAGTCACCAGTTTGTAGGGAGGCCTACTTGTGTGTGTTGCCAATTTATTGAAGTCCTCGTCACCAGTTTGTAGAGAGGCCTACTTGTGTGTGTGGCCAATTTATTGAAGTCCTCGTCACCAGTTTGTAGGTAGGCCTACTTGTGTGTGTTGCCAATTTATTGAAGTCCTCGTCACCAGTTTGTAGGGAGGCCTACTTATGTGTGTTGCCAATTTTTTGAAGTCCTCGTCACCAGTTTGTAGGGAGGCCTACTTGTGTGTGTTGCCAAGTTACTGAAGTCCTGACCACCAGTTTGTAGGGAGGCCTACTTGTGTGTGTTGCCAATTTATTGAAGTCCTCGTCGCCAGTTTGTAGGGAGGCCTACTTGTGTGTGTTGCCAATTTATTGAAGTCCTGGTCACCAGTTTGTAGGGTGGCCTACTTGTGTGTGTTGCCAATTAATTGAAGTCCTCGTCACCAGTTTGTAGGGAGGCCAACTTGTGTGTGTTGCCAATATATTGAAGTCCTGGTCACCAGTTTGTAGGGAGGCCTACTTGTGTGTGTTGCCAATTTATTAAAGTCCTGGTCACCAGTTTTTAGGGAGGCCTACTTGTGTGTGTTGCCAATTTATTGAAGTCCTCGTCACCAGTTTGTAGGGAGGCCTACTTGTGTGTGTTGCCAATTTATTGAAGTCCTGGTCACCAGTTTGTAGGGAGGCCTACTTGTGTGTGTTGCCAATTTATTGAAGTCCTGGTCACCAGTTTGTAGGGAGGCCTACTTGTGTGTGTTGCCAATTTATTGAAGTCCTCGTCACCAGTTTGTAGGGAGGCCTACTTGTGTGTGTTGCCAATTTATTGAAGTCCTCGTCACCAGTTTGTAGGGAGGCCTACTTGTGTGTGTTGCCAATTTATTGAAGTCCTGGTCACCAGTTTGTAGGGAGGCCTACTTGTGTGTGTTGCCAATTTATTGAAGTCCTCGTCACCAGTTTGTAGGAAGGCCTACTTGTGTGTGTGGCCAATTTGCTGAATTCCTGTTCACTAGTTTGTAGGGAGGCCTACTTGTGTGTGTTGCCAATTTATTGAAGTCCTCGTCACCAGTTTGTAGGAAGGCCTACTTGTGTGTGTGGCCAATTTGCTGAATTCCTGGTCACTAGTTTGTAGGGAGGCCTACTTGTGTGTGTTGCCAATTTATTGAAGTCCTCGTCACCAGTTTGTAGGGAGGCCTACTTGTGTGTGTTGCCAATTTATTGAAGTCCTCGTCACCAGTTTGTAGGGAGGCCTACTTGTGTGTGTTGCCAATTTATTGAAGTCCTCGTCACCAGTTTGTAGGGAGGCCTACTTGTGTGTGTTGCCAATTTATTGAAGTCCTCGTCACCAGTTTGTAGGGAGGCCTACTTGTGTGTGTTGCCAATTTATTGAAGTCCTCGTCACCAGTTTGTAGGGAGGCCTACTTGTGTGTGTTGGCAATTCATTGAAGTCCTCGTCACCAGTTTGTAGGGAGGCCTACTTGTGTGTTGCCAATTTATTGAAGTCCTCGTCACCAGTTTGTAGGGAGGCCTACTTGTGTGTGTTGCCAATTTATTGAAGTCCTCGTCCCCAGTTTGTAGGGAGGCCTACTTGTGTGTGTTGCCAATTTATTGAAGTCCTCGTAACCAGTTTGTAGGGAGGCCTACTTATGTGTGTTGCCAATTTATTGAAGTCCTCGTCACCAGTTTGTAGGGAGGCCTACTTGTGTGTGTTGCCAATTTATTGAAGTCCTGGTCACCAGTTTGTAGGGAGGCCTACTTGTGTGTGTTGCCAATTTATTGAAGTCCTGGTCACCAGTTTGTAGGGAGGCCTACTTGTGTGTGTTGCCAATTTATTGAAGTCCTCATCACCAGTTTGTAGGGAGGCCTACTTGTGTGTGTTGCCAATTTATTGAAGTCCTCGTCACCAGTTTGTAGGGAGGCCTACTTGTGTGTGTTGCCAATTTATTGAAGTCCTCGTCACCAGTTTGTAGGGAGGCCTACTTGTGTGTGTTGCCAATTTATTGAAGTCCTGGTCACCAGTTTGTAAGGAGGCCTACTTGTGTGTGTTGCCAATTTATTGAAGTCCTCGTCACCAGTTTGTAGGGAGGCCTATTTGTGTGTGTTGCCAATTTATTGAAGTCCTCGTCACCAGTTTGTAGGGAGGCCTACTTGTGTGTGTTGCCAATTTATTGAAGTCCTCGTCACCAGTTTGTAGGGAGGCCTACTTGTGTGTGTTGCCAATATATTGAAGTCCTCGTCACCAGTTTGTAGGGAGGCCTACTTATGTGTGTTGCCAATTTATTGAAGTCCTGGTCACCAGTTTTTTAGGGAGGCCTACTTGTGTGTGTGGCCAATTTGTTGAAGTCCTGGTCACTAGTTTGTAGGGAGGCCTTCTTATGTGTGTTGCTAATTTATTGAAGTCCTGGTCACCAGTTTGTAAGGAGGCCTACTTATGTGTGTTGCCAATTTATTGAAGTCCTTGTCACCAGTTTGTAGGGAGGCCTACTTGTGTGTGTTGCCAATTTATTGAAGTCCTGGTCACCAGTTTGTAGGGAGGCCTACTTGTGTGTGTGGCCAATTTATTGAAGTTCTTGTCACAAGTATGTAGGGAGGCCTACTTATGTGTGTTGCCAATTTATTGAAGTCCTGGTTACCAGTTTGTAGGGAGGCCTACTTGTGTGTGTGGCCAATTTATTGAAGTCCTGGTCACCAGTTTGTAGGGAGGCCTACTTTTGTGTGTTGCCAATTTATTGAAGTCCTGGGCACCAGTTTGTAGGGAGGCCTACTTATGTGTGTTGCCAATTTATTGAAGTCCTGGTCACCAGTTTGTAGGGAGGCCTACTTGTGTGTGTTGCCAATTTATTGAAGTCCTCGTCACCAGTTTGTAGGGAGGTCTACTTATGTGTGTTGCCAATTTATTGAAGTCCTGGTCACCAGTTTGTAGGGAGGCCTACTTGTGTGTGTTGCCAATTTATTGAAGTCCTCGTCACCAGTTTGTAGGGAGGCCTACTGGTGTGTGTTGCCAATTTATTAAAGTCCTGGTCACCAGTTTGTAGGGAGGCCTACTTATGTGTGTTGCCAATTTATTGAAGTCCTGGTCACCAGTTTGTAGGGAGGCCTACTTGTGTGTGTTGCCAAGTTACTGAAGTCCTGACCACCAGTTTGTAGGGAGGCCTACTTGTGTGTGTTGCAAATTTATTGAAGTCCTCGTCACCAGTTTGTAGGGAGGCCTACTTGTGTGTGTTGCCAATTTATTGAAGTCCTGGTCACCAGTTTGTAGGAGGCCTACTTGTGTGTGTTGCCAATTTATTGAAGTCCTCGTCACCAGTTTGTAGGGAGGCCTACTTATGTGTGTTGCCAATTTATTGAAGTCCTGGTCACCAGTTTGTAGGGAGGCCTACTTGTGTGTGTTGCCAATTTATTGAAGTCCTCGTCACCAGTTTGTAGGGAGGCCTACTTTTGTGTGTTGCCAATTTATTGAAGTCCTCGTCACCAGTTTGTAGGGAGGCCTACTTGTGTGTGTTGCCAATTTATTGAAGTCCTGGTCACCAGTTTGTAGGGAGGCCTACTTGTGTGTGTTGCAAAGTTACTGAAGTCCTGACCACCAGTTTGTAGGGAGGCCTACTTTTGTGTGTTGCCAATTTATTGAAGTCCTCGTCACCAGTTTGTAGGGAGGCCTACTTGTGTGTGTTGCCAATTTATTGAAGTCCTGGTCACCAGTTTGTAGGGAGGCCTACTTGTGTGTGTTGCCAATTTATTGAAGTCCTCGTCACCAGTTTGTAGGGAGGCCTACTTATGTGTGTTGCAATTTATTGAAGTCCTGGTCACCAGTTTGTAGGGAGGCCTACTTGTGTGTGTTGCCAATTTATTGAAGTCCTCGTCACCAGTTTGTAGGTAGGCCTACTTGTGTGTGTTGCCAATTTATTGAAGTCCTCGTCACCAGTTTGTAGGGAGGCCTACTTATGTGTGTTGCCAATTTATTGAAGTCCTCGTCACCAGTTTGTAGGGAGGCCTACTTGTGTGTGTTGCAAGTTACTGAAGTCCTGACCACCAGTTTGTAGGGAGGCCTACTTGTGTGTGTTGCCAATTTATTGAAGTCCTCGTCACCAGTTTGTAGGGAGGCCTACTTGTGTGTGTTGCCAATTTATTGAAGTCCTGGTCACTAGTTTGTAGGGAGGCCTACTTGTGTGTGTTGCCAATTTATTGCAGTCCTCGTCACCAGTTTGTAGGGAGGCCTACTTGTGTGTGTTGCCAATTTATTGAAGTCCTCGTCACCAGTTTGTAGGGAGGCCTACTTGTGTGTGTTGCCAATTTATTGAAGTCCTCGTCACCAGTTTGTAGGGAGGCCTACTTGTGTGTGTTGCCAATTTATTGAAGTCCTCGTCACCAGTTTGTAGGGAGGCCTACTTGTGTGTGTTGCCAATTTATTGAAGTCCTCGTCACCAGCTTGTAGGGAGGCCTACTTGTGTGTTGCCAATTTATTGAAGTCCTCGTCACCAGTTTGTAGGGAGGCCTACTTGTGTGTGTTGCCAATTTATTGAAGTCCTCGTCCCCAGTTTGTAGGGAGGCCTACTTGTGTGTGTTGCCAATTTATTGAAGTCCTCGTAACCAGTTTGTAGGGAGGCCTACTTATGTGTGTTGCCAATTTATTGAAGTCCTGGTCACCAGTTTGTAGGGAGGCCTACTTGTGTGTGTTGCCAATTTATTGAAGTCCTGGTCACCAGTTTGTAGGGAGGCCTACTTGTGTTTGTTGCCAATTTATTGAAGTCCTCGTCACCAGTTTGTAGGGAGGCCTACTTGTGTGTGTTGCCAATTTATTGAAGTCCTCATCACCAGTTTGTAGGGAGGCCTACTTGTGTGTGTTGCAAATTTATTGAAGTCCTCGTCACCAGTTTGTAGGGAGGCCTACATGTGTGTGTTGCCAATTTATTGAAGTCCTCGTCACCAGTTTGTAGGGAGGCCTACTTGTGTGTGTTGCCAATTTATTGAAGTCCTGGTAACCAGTTTGTAAGGAGGCCTACTTGTGTGTGTTGCCAATTTATTGAAGTCCTCGTCACCAGTTTGTAGGGAGGCCTATTTGTGTTTGTTGCCAATTTATTGAAGTCCTCGTCACCAGTTTGTAGGGAGGCCTACTTGTGTGTGTTGCCAATTTATTGAAGTCCTCGTCACCAGTTTGTAGGGAGGCCTACTTGTGTGTGTTGCCAATATATTGAAGTCCTCGTCACCAGTTTGTAGGGAGGCCTACTTGTGTGTGTTGCCAATTTATTGAAGTCCTCGTCACCAGTTTGTAGGGAGGCCTACTTGTGTGTGTGGCCAATTTATTGAAGTCCTGGTCACCAGTTTGTAGGGAGGCCTACTTATGTGTGTTGCCAATTTATTGAAGTCCTGGTTACCAGTTTGTAGGGAGGCCTACTTGTGTGTGTGGCCAATTTATTGAAGTCCTGGTCACCAGTTTGTAGGGAGGCCTACTTTTGTGTGTTGCCAATTTATTGAAGTCCTCGTCACCAGTGTAAAGGGAGGCCTACTTGTGTGTGTGGCCAATTTATTG
Source organism: Euprymna scolopes (assembly GCF_053919585.1). Taxonomy (NCBI): domain Eukaryota; kingdom Metazoa; phylum Mollusca; class Cephalopoda; order Sepiida; family Sepiolidae; genus Euprymna; species Euprymna scolopes. The sequence goes on from NC_136490.1 coordinate 81,636,970, forward strand.
AAGTCCTGGTCACCAGTTTGTAGGGAGGTCTACTTGTGAGTGTGGCCAATTTATTGAAGTCCTGGTCACCAGTTTGTAGGGAGGCCTACTTGTGTGTGTGGCCAATTTATTGAAGTCCTGGTCACCAGTTTGTAGGGAGGCCTACTTTTGTGTGTTGCCAATTTATTGAAGTCCTGGGCACCAGTTTGTAGGGAGGCCTACTTATGTGTGTTGCCAATTTATTGAAGTCCTGGTCACCAGTTTGTAGGGAGGCCTACTTGTGTGTGTTGCCAATTTATTGAAGTCCTCGTCACCAGTTTGTAGGGAGGCCTACTTGTGCGTGTTGCCAATTTATTGAAGTCCTGGTCACCAGTTTGTAGGGAGACCTACTTGTGTGTGTTACCAATTTATTGAAGTCCTGGTCACCAGTTTGTAGGGAGGCCTACTTGTGTGTGTTGCCAATTTATTGAAGTCCTCGTCACCAGTTTGTAGGGAGGCCTACTTGTGTGTGTTGCAAATTTATTGAAGTCCTGGTCACCAGTTTGTAGGGAGGCCTACTTATGTGTGTTGCCAATTTATTGAAGTCCTCGTCACCAGTTTGTAGGGAGGCCTACTTATGTGTGTTGCCAATTTATTGAAGTCCTGGTCACCAGTTTGTAGGGAGGCCTACTTGTGTGTGTGGCCAATTTATTGAAGTCCTGGTCACCAGTTTGTAGGGAGGCCTACTTATGTGTGTTGCCAATTCATTGAAGTCCTGGTCACCAGTTTGTAGGGAGGTCTACTTGTGTGTGTTACCAATTTACTGAAGTCCTGGTCACCAGTTTGTAGGGAAGCCTACTTGTGTGTGTTGCCAATTTATTGAAGTCCTCGTCACCAGTTTGTAGGGAGGCCTACTTGTGTGTGTTGCCAATTTATTGAAGTCCTGGTCACCAGTTTGTAGGGAGGCCTACTTGTGTGTGTTGCCAATTTATTGAAGTCCTCGTCACCAGTTTGTAGGGAGGCCTACTTGTGTGTGTTGCCAATTTATTGAAGTCCTCGTCAACAGTTTGTAGGGAGGCCTACTTGTGTGTGTTGCCAATTTACTGAAGTCCTGGTCACCAGTTTGTAGGGAGGCCTACTTGTGTGTGTTGCCAATTAATTGAAGTCCTGGTCACCAGTTTGTAGGGAGGCCTACTTGTGTGTGTTGCCAATTTATTGAAGTCCTCGTCACCAGTTTGTAGGGAGGCCTACTTGTGTGTGTTGCCAATTTATTGAAGTCCTGGTCACCAGTTTGTAGGGAGGCTTACTTGTGTGTGTTGCCAATTTATTGAAGTCTTCGTCACCAGTTTGTAGGGAGGCCTACTTGTGTGTGTTGCCAATTTATTGAAGTCCTGGTCACCAGTTTGTAGGGAGGCCTACTTGTGTGTGTTGACAATTTATTGAAGTCCTCGTCACCAGTTTGTAGGGAGGTCTACTTATGTGTGTTGCCAATTTATTGAAGTCCTGGTCACCAGTTTGTAGGGAGGCCTACTTGTGTGTGTTGCCAATTTATTGAAGTCCTCGTCACCAGTTTGTAGGGAGGCCTACTGGTGTGTGTTGCCAATTTATTGAAGTCCTGGTCACCAGTTTGTAGGGAGGCCTACTTTTGTGTGTTTCCAATTTATTGAAGTCCTGGTCACCAGTTTGTAGGGAGGCCTACTTGTGTGTGTTGCCAAGTTACTGAAGTCCTGACCACCAGTATGTAGGGAGGCCTACTTGTGTGTGTTGCCAATTTATTGAAGTCCTCGTCACCAGTTTGTAGGGAGGCCTACTTGTGTGTGTTGCCAATTTATTGAAGTCCTGGTCACCAGTTTGTAGGGAGGCCTACTTGTGTGTGTTGCCAATTTATTGAAGTCCTCGTCACCAGTTTGTAGGGAGGCCTACTTATGTGTGTTGCCCATTTATTGAAGTCCTGGTCACCAGTTTGTAGGGAGGCCTACTTGTGTGTGTTGCCAATTTATTGAAGTCCTCGTCACCAGTTTGTAGGGAGGCCTACTTGTGTGTGTTGCCAATTTATTGAAGTCCTCGTCACCAGTTTGTAGGGAGGCCTACTTGTGTGTGTTGCCAATTTATTGAAGTCCTGGTCACCAGTTTGTAGGGAGGCCTACTTGTGTGTGTTGACAATTTATTGAAGTCCTCGTCACCAGTTTGTAGGGAGGTCTACTTATGTGTGTTGCCAATTTATTGAAGTCCTGGTCACCAGTTTGTAGGGAGGCCTACTTGTGTGTGTTGCCAATTTATTGAAGTCCTCGTCACCAGTTTGTAGGGAGGCCTACTGGTGTGTGTTGCCAATTTATTGAAGTCCTGGTCACCAGTTTGTAGGGAGGCCTACTTATGTGTGTTTCCAATTTATTGAAGTCCTGGTCACCAGTTTGTAGGGAGGCCTACTTGTGTGTGTTGCCAAGTTACTTAAGTCCTGACCACCAGTTATTAGGGAGGCCTACTTGTGTGTGTTGCCAATTTATTGAAGTCCTCGTCACCAGTTTGTAGGGAGGCCTACTTATGTGTGTTGCCAATTTATTGAAGTCCTCGTCACCAGTTTGTAGGGAGGCCTACTTGTGTGTGTTGCCAAGTTACTGAAGTCCTGACCACCAGTTTGTAGGGAGGCCTACTTGTGTGTGTTGCCAATTTATTGAAGTCCTTGTCACCAGTTTGTAGGGAGGCCTACTGGTGTGTGTTGCCAATTTATTGTAGTCCTGGTCACCAGTTTGTAGGGTGGCCTACTTGTGTGTGTTGCCAATTTATTGAAGTCCTCGTCACAAGTTTGTAGGAAGGCCAACTTGTGTGTGTTGCCAATTTATTGAAGTCCTGGTCACCAGTTTGTAGGGAGGCCTACTTGTGTGTGTTGCCAATTTATTTAAGTCCTGGTCACCAGTTTGTAGGGAGGCCTACTTGTCTGTGTTGCCAATTTATTGAAGTCCTGGTCACCAGTTTGTAGGGAGGCCTACTTGTGTGTGTTGCCAATTTATTGAAGTCCTGGTCACCAGTTTGGAGGGAGGCCTACTTGTGTGTGTTGCCAATTTATTGAAGTCCTGGTCACCAGTTTGTAGGGAGGCCTACTTGTGTGTGTTGCCAATTTATTGAAGTCCTCGTCACCAGTTTGTAGGAAGGCCTACTTGTGTGTGTGGCCAATTTGCTGAATTCCTGGTCACTAGTTTGTAGGGAGGCCTACTTGTGTGTGTTGCCAATTTATTGCAGTCCTCGTCACCAGTTTGTAGGGAGGCCTACTTGTGTGTGTTGCCAATTTATTGAAGTCCTCGTCACCAGTTTGTAGGGAGGCCTACTTGTGTGTGTTGCCAATTTATTGAAGTCCTCGTCACCAGTTTGTAGGGAGGCCTACTTGTGTGTGTTGCCAATTTATTGAAGTCCTCGTCACCAGTTTGTAGGGAGGCCTACTTGTGTGTGTTGCCAATTTATTGAAGTCCTCGTCACCAGTTTGTAGGGAGGCCTACTAGTGTGTTGCCAATTTATTGAAGTCCTCGTCACCAGTTTGTAGGGAGGCCTACTTGTGTGTGTTGCCAATTTATTGAAGTCCTCGTCCCCAGTTTGTAGGGAGGCCTACTTGTGTGTGTTGCCAATTTATTGAAGTCCTCGTAACCAGTTTGTAGGGAGGCCTACTTATGTGTGTTGCCAATTTATTGAAGTCCTGGTCACCAGTTTGTAGGGAGGCCTACTTGTGTGTGTTGCCAATTTATTGAAGTCCTGGTCACCAGTTTGTAGGGAGGCCTACTTGTGTGTGTTGCCAAGTTACTGAAGTCCTGACCACCAGTTTGTAGGGAGGCCTACTTGTGTGTGTTACCATTTTATTGAAGTCCTCGTCACCAGTTTGTAGGGAGGCCTACTTGTGTGTGTTGCCAATTTATTGAAGTCCTGGTCACCAGTTTGTAGGGAAGCCTACTTGTGTGTGTTGCCAATTTATTGAAGTCCTCGTCACCAGTTTGTAGGGAGGCCTACTTATGTGTGTTGCCAATTTATTGAAGTCCTGGTCACCAGTTTGTAGGGAGGCCTACTTGTGTGTGTTGCCAATTTATTGAAGTCCTCGTCACCAGTTTGTAGGGAGGCCTACTTGTGTGTGTTGCCAATTTATTGAAGTCCTCGTCACCAGTTTGTAGGGAGGCCTACTTGTGTGTGTTGCCAATTTATTGAAGTCCTCGTCACCAGTTTGTAGGGAGGCCTACTTGTGTGTGTTGCCAAGTTACTGAAGTCCTGACCACCAGTTTGTAGGGAGGCTTACTTGTGTGTGTTGCCAATTTATTGAAGTCCTCGTCACCAGTTTGTAGGGAGGCCTACTTGTGTGTGTTGCCAATTTATTGAAGTCCTGGTCACCAGTTTGTAGGGAGGCCTACTTGTGTGTGTTGCCAATTAATTGAAGTCCTCGTCACCAGTTTGTAGGGAGGCCTACTTATGTGTGTTGCAATTTATTGAAGTCCTGGTCACCAGTTTGTAGGGAGGCCTACTTGTGTGTGTTGCCAATTTATTGAAGTCCTCGTCACCAGTTTGTAGGTAGGCCTACTTGTGTGTGTTGCCAATTTATTGAAGTCCTCGTCACCAGTTTGTAGGGAGGCCTACTTATGTGTGTTGCCAATTTATTGAAGTCCCCGTCACCAGTTTGTAGGGAGGCCTACTTGTGTGTGTTGCCAAGTTACTGAAGTCCTGACCACCAGTTTGTAGGGAGGCCTACTTGTGTGTGTTGCCAATTTATTGAAGTCCTCGTCACCAGTTTGTAGGGAGGCCTACTTGTGTGTGTTGCCAATTTATTGTAGTCCTGGTCACCAGTTTGTAGGGTGGCCTACTTGTGTGTGTTGCCAATTTATTGAAGTCCTCGTCACAAGTTTGTTGGAAGGCCAACTTGTGTGTGTTGCCAATTTATTGAAGTCCTGGTCACCAGTTTGTAGGGAGGCCTACTTGTGTGTGTTGCCAATTTATTTAAGTCCTGGTCACCAGTTTGTAGGGAGACCTACTTGTCTGTGTTGCCAATTTATTGAAGTCCTGGTCACCAGTTTGTAGGGAGGCCTACTTGTGTGTGTTGCCAATTTATTGAAGTCCTGGTCACCAGTTTGTAGGGAGGCCTACTTGTGTGTGTTGCCAATTTATTGAAGTCCTGGTCACCAGTTTGTAGGGAGGCCTACTTGTGTGTGTTGCCAATTTATTGAAGTCCTCGTCACCAGTTTGTAGGGAGGCCTACTTGTGTGTGTTGCCAATTTATTGAAGTCCTCGTCACCAGTTTGTAGGGAGGCCTACTTGTGTGTGTTGCCAATTTATTGAAGTCCTCGTCACCAGTTTGTAGGGAGGCCTACTTGTGTGTGTTGGCAATTCATTGAAGTCCTCGTCACCAGTTTGTAGGGAGGCCTACTTGTGTGTTGCCAATTTATTGAAGTCCTCGTCACCAGTTTGTAGGGAGGCCTACTTGTGTGTGTTGCCAATTTATTGAAGTCCTCGTCCCCAGTTTGTAGGGAGGCCTACTTGTGTGTGTTGCCAATTTATTGAAGTCCTTGTAACCAGTTTGTAGGGAGGCCTACTTATGTGTGTTGCCAATTTATTGAAGTCCTGGTCACCAGTTTGTAGGGAGGCCTACTTGTGTGTGTTGCCAATTTATTGAAGTCCTGGTCACCAGTTTGTAGGGAGGCCTACTTGTGTGTGTTGCCAATTTATTGAAGTCCTGGTCACCAGTTTGTAGGGAGGCCTACTTGTGTGTGTTGCCAATTTATTGAAGTCCTCATCACCAGTTTGTAGGGAGGCCTACTTGTGTGTGTTGCCAATTTATTGAAGTCCTCGTCACCAGTTTGTAGGGAGGCCTACTTGTGTGTGTTGCCAATTTATTGAAGTCCTCGTCACCAGTTTGTAGGGAGGCCTACTTGTGGGTGTTGCCAATTTATTGAAGTCCTGGTCACCAGTTTGTAAGGAGGCCTACTTGTGTGTGTTGCCAATTTATTGAAGTCCTCGTCACCAGTTTGTAGGGAGGCCTATTTGTGTGTGTTGCCAATTTATTGAAGTCCTCGTCACCAGTTTGTAGGGAGGCCTACTTGTGTGTGTTGCCAATTTATTGAAGGCCTCGTCACCAGTTTGTAGGGAGGCCTACTTGTGTGTGTTGCCAATATATTGAAGTCCTCGTCACCAGTTTGTAGGGAGGCCAACTTGTGTGTGTTGCCAATTTATTGAAGTCCTCGTCACCAGTTTGTAGGGAGGCCTACTTGTGTGTGTGGCCAATTTATTGTAGTCCTGGTCACCAGTTTGTAGGGTGGCCTACTTGTGTGTGTTGCCAATTTATTGAAGTCCTCGTCACAAGTTTGTAGGAAGGCCAACTTGTGTGTGTTGCCAATTTATTGAAGTCCTGGTCACCAGTTTGTAGGGAGGCCTACTTGTGTGTGTTGCCAATTTATTTAAGTCCTGGTCACCAATTTGTAGGGAGGCCTACTTGTCTGTGTTGCCAATTTATTGAAGTCCTGGTCACCAGTTTGTAGGGAGGCCTACTTGTGTGTGTTGCCAATTTATTGAAGTCCTGGTAACCAGTTTGTAGGGAGGCCTACTTGTGTGTGTTGCCAATTTATTGAAGTCCTGGTCACCAGTTTGTAGGGAGGCCTACTTGTGTGTGTTGCCAATTTATTGAAGTCCTCGTCACCAGTTTGTAGGAAGGCCTACTTGTGTGTGTGGCCAATTTGCTGAATTCCTGGTCACTAGTTTGTAGGGAGGCCTACTTGTGTGTGTTGCCAATTTATTGCAGTCCTCGTCACCAGTTTGTAGGGAGGCCTACTTGTGTGTGTTGCCAATTTATTGAAGTCCTCGTCACCAGTTTGTAGGAAGGCCTACTTGTGTGTGTTGCCAATTTATTGAAGTCCTCGTCACCAGTTTGTAGGGAGACCTACTTGTGTGTGTTGCCAATTTATTGAAGTCCTCGTCACCAGTTTGTAGGGAGGCCTACTTGTGTGTGTTGCCAATTTATTGAAGTCCTCGTCACCAGTTTGTAGGGAGGCCTACTTGTGTGTTGCCAATTTATTGAAGTCCTCGTCACCAGTTTGTAGGGAGGCCTACTTGTGTGTGGCCAATTTATTGAAGTCCTCGTCCCCAGTTTGTAGGGAGGCCTACTTGTGTGTGTTGCCAATTTATTGAAGTCCTCGTAACCAGTTTGTAGGGAGGCCTACTTATGTGTGTTGCCAATTTATTTAAGTCCTGGTCACCAGTTTATAGGGAGGCCTACTTGTGTGTGTTGCCAATTTATTGAAGTCCTGGTCACCAGTTTGTAGGGAGGCCTACTTGTGTGTGTTGCCAATTTATTGAAGTCCTGGTCACCAGTTTGTAGGGAGGCCTACTTGTGTGTGTTGCCAATTTATTGAAGTCCTCATCACCAGTTTGTAGGGAGGCCTACTTGTGTGTGTTGCCAATTTATTGAAGTCCTCGTCACCAGTTTGTAGGGAGGCCTACTTGTGTGTGTTGCCAATTTATTGAAGTCCTCGTCACCAGTTTGTAGGGAGGCCTACTTGTGGGTGTTGCCAATTTATTGAAGTCCTGGTCACCAGTTTGTAAGGAGGCCTACTTGTGTGTGTTGCCAATTTATTGAAGTCCTCGTCACCAGTTTGTAGGGAGGCCTATTTGTGTGTGTTGCCAATTTATTGAAGTCCTCGTCACCAGTTTGTAGGGAGGCCTACTTGTGTGTGTTGCCAATTTATTGAAGTCCTCGTCACCAGTTTGTAGGGAGGCCTACTTGTGTGTGTTGCCAATATATTGAAGTCCTCGTCACCAGTTTGTAGGGAGGCCAACTTGTGTGTGTTGCCAATTTATTGAAGTCCTCGTCACCAGTTTGTAGGGAGGCCTACTTGTGTGTGTGGCCAATTTATTGAAGTCCTGGTCACTAGTTTGTAGGGAGGCCTTCTTATGTGTGTTGCCAATTTATTGAAGTCCTGGTCACCAGTTTGTAAGGAGGCCTACTTATGTGTGTTGCCAATTTATTGAAGTCCTTGTCACCAGTTTGTAGGGAGGCCTACTTGTGTGTGTTGCCAATTTATTGAAGTCCTGGTCACCAGTTTGTAGGGAGGCCGCCTTGTGTGTGTGGCCAATTTATTGAAGTTCTGGTCACAAGTATGTAGGGAGGCCTACTTATGTGTGTTGCCAATTTATTGAAGTCCTGGTTACCAGTTTGTAGGGAGGCCTACTTGTGTGTGTGGCCAATTTATTGAAGTCCTGGTCACCAGTTTGTAAGGAGGCCTACTTTTGTGTGTTGCCAATTTATTGAAGTCCTGGGCACCAGTTTGTAGGGAGGCCTACTTATGTGTGTTGCCAATTTATTGAAGTCCTGGTCACCAGTTTTTAGGGAGGCCTACTTGTGTGTGTTGCCAATTTATTGAAGTCCTGGTCACCAGTTTGTAGGGAGGCCTACTTGTGCGTGTTGCCAATTTATTGAAGTCCTGGTCACCAGTTTGTAGGGAGGCCTACTTGTGTGTGTTGCCAATTTATTGAAGTCCTGGTCACCAGTTTTTAGGGAGGCCTACTTGTGTGTGTTGCCAATTTATTGAAGTCCTCGTCACCAGTTTGTAGGGAGGCCTACTTGTGTGTGTTGCCAATTTATTGAAGTCCTGGTCACCAGTTTGTAGGGAGGCCTACTTATGTGTGTTGCCAATTTATTGAAGTCCTCGTCACCAGTTTGTAGGGAGGCCTACTTATGTGTGTTGCCAATTTATTGAAGTCCTGGTCACCAGTTTGTAGGGAGGCCTACTTGTGTGTGTTGCTAATTTATTGAAGTCCTGGTCACCAGTTTGTAGGGAGGCCTACTTATGTGTGTTGCCAATTTATTGAAGTCCTGGTCACCAGTTTGTAGGGAGGTCTACTTGTGTGTGTTACCAATTTACTGAAGTCCTGGTCACCAGTTTGTAGGGAGGCCTACTTGTGTGTGTTGCCAATTTATTGAAGTCCTCGTCACCAGTTTGTAGGGAGGCCTACTTGTGTGTGTTGCCAATTTATTGAAGTCCTGGTCACCAGTTTGTAGGGAGGCCTACTTGTGTGTGTTGCCAATTTATTGAAGTCCTCGTCACCAGTTTGTAGGGAGGCCTACTTGTGTGTGTTGCCAATTTATTGAAGTCCTCGTAACCAGTTTGTAGGGAGGCCTACTTGTGTGTGTTGCCAATTTATTGAAGTCCTCGTCACCAGTTTGTAGGGAGGCCTACTTGTGTGTGTTGCCAATTTATTGAAGTCCTGGTCACCAGTTTGTAGGGAGGCCTACTTGTGTGTGTTGCCAATTTATTGAAGTCCTCGTCACCAGTTTGTAGGGAGGCCTACTTGTGTGTGTTGCCAATTTATTGAAGTCCTGGTCACCAGTTTGTAGGGAGGCCTACTTGTGTGTGTTGCCAATTTATTGAAGTCTTCGTCACCAGTTTGTAGGGAGGCCTACTTGTGTGTGTTGCCAATTTATTGAAGTCCTGGTCACCAGTTTGTAGGGAGGCCTACTTGTGTGTGTTGACAATTTATTGAAGTCCTCGTCACCAGTTTGTAGGGAAGAATACTTATGTGTGTTGCCAATTTATTGAAGTCCTGGTCACCAGTTTGTAGGGAGGCCTACTTGTGTGTGTGGCCAATTTATTGAAGTCCTGGTCACCAGTTTGTAGGGAGGCCTACTTGTGTGTGTTGCCAATTTATTGAAGTCCTGGTCACCAGTTTGTAGGGAGGCCTACTTGTGTGTGTTGCCAATTTATTGAAGTCCTCGTCACCAGTTTGTAGGGAGGCCTACTTATGTGTGTTGCAATTTATTGAAGTCCTGGTCACCAGTTTGTAGGGAGGCCTACTTGTGTGTGTTGCCAATTTATTGAAGTCCTCGTCACCAGTTTGTAGGGAGGCCTACTTGTGTGTGTTGCCAATTTATTGAAGTCCTCGTCACCAGTTTGTAGGGAGGCCTACTTGTGTGTGTTGCCAATTTATTGAAGTCCTCGTCACCAGTTTGTAGGGAGGCCTACTTGTGTGTGTTGGCAATTCATTGAAGTCCTCGTCACCAGTTTGTAGGGAGGCCTACTTGTGTGTTGCCAATTTATTGAAGTCCTCGTCACCAGTTTGTAGGGAGGCCTACTTGTGTGTGTTGCCAATTTATTGAAGTCCTCGTCCCCAGTTTGTAGGGAGGCCTACTTGTGTGTGTTGCCAATTTATTGAAGTCCTCGTAACCAGTTTGTAGGGAGGCCTACTTATGTGTGTTGCCAATTTATTGAAGTCCTGGTCACCAGTTTGTAGGGAGGCCTACTTGTGTGTGTTGCCAATTTATTGAAGTCCTGGTCACCAGTTTGTAGGGAGGCCTACTTGTGTGTGTTGCCAATTTATTGAAGTCCTGGTCACCAGTTTGTAGGGAGGCCTACTTGTGTGTGTTGCCAATTTATTGAAGTCCTCATCACCAGTTTGTAGGGAGGCCTACTTGTGTGTGTTGCCAATTTATTGAAGTCCTCGTCACCAGTTTGTAGGGAGGCCTACTTGTGTGTGTTGCCAATTTATTGAAGTCCTCGTCACCAGTTTGTAGGGAGGCCTACTTGTGGGTGTTGCCAATTTATTGAAGTCCTGGTCACCAGTTTGTAAGGAGGCCTACTTGTGTGTGTTGCCAATTTATTGAAGTCCTCGTCACCAGTTTGTAGGGAGGCCTATTTGTGTGTGTTGCCAATTTATTGAAGTCCTCGTCACCAGTTTGTAGGGAGGCCTACTTGTGTGTGTTGCCAATTTATTGAAGTCCTCGTCACCAGTTTGTAGGGAGGCCTACTTGTGTGTGTTGCCAATTTATTGAAGTCCTCGTCACCAGTTTGTAGGGAGGCCTACTTGTGTGTGTTGCCAATTTATTGAAGTCCTCGTCACCAGTTTGTAGGGAGGCCTACTTGTGGGTGTTGCCAATTTATTGAAGTCCTGGTCACCAGTTTGTAAGGAGGCCTACTTGTGTGTGTTGCCAATTTATTGAAGTCCTCGTCACCAGTTTGTAGGGAGGCCTATTTGTGTGTGTTGCCAATTTATTGAAGTCCTCGTCACCAGTTTGTAGGGAGGCCTACTTGTGTGTGTTGCCAATTTATTGAAGTCCTCGTCACCAGTTTGTAGGGAGGCCTACTTGTGTGTGTTGCCAATATATTGAAGTCCTCGTCACCAGTTTGTAGGGAGGCCAACTTGTGTGTGTTGCCAATTTATTGAAGTCCTCGTCACCAGTTTGTAGGGAGGCCTACTTGTGTGTGTGGCCAATTTATTGAAGTCCTGGTCACTAGTTTGTAGGGAGGCCTTCTTATGTGTGTTGCCAATTTATTGAAGTCCTGGTCACCAGTTTGTAAGGAGGCCTACTTATGTGTGTTGCCAATTTATTGAAGTCCTTGTCACCAGTTTGTAGGGAGGCCTACTTGTGTGTGTTGCCAATTTATTGAAGTCCTGGTCACCAGTTTGTAGGGAGGCCGCCTTGTGTGTGTGGCCAATTTATTGAAGTTCTGGTCACAAGTATGTAGGGAGGCCTACTTATGTGTGTTGCCAATTTATTGAAGTCCTGGTTACCAGTTTGTAGGGAGGCCTACTTGTGTGTGTGGCCAATTTATTGAAGTCCTGGTCACCAGTTTGTAAGGAGGCCTACTTTTGTGTGTTGCCAATTTATTGAAGTCCTGGGCACCAGTTTGTAGGGAGGCCTACTTATGTGTGTTGCCAATTTATTGAAGTCCTGGTCACCAGTTTTTAGGGAGGCCTACTTGTGTGTGTTGCCAATTTATTGAAGTCCTGGTCACCAGTTTGTAGGGAGGCCTACTTGTGCGTGTTGCCAATTTATTGAAGTCCTGGTCACCAGTTTGTAGGGAGGCCTACTTGTGTGTGTTGCCAATTTATTGAAGTCCTGGTCACCAGTTTTTAGGGAGGCCTACTTGTGTGTGTTGCCAATTTATTGAAGTCCTCGTCACCAGTTTGTAGGGAGGCCTACTTGTGTGTGTTGCCAATTTATTGAAGTCCTGGTCACCAGTTTGTAGGGAGGCCTACTTATGTGTGTTGCCAATTTATTGAAGTCCTCGTCACCAGTTTGTAGGGAGGCCTACTTATGTGTGTTGCCAATTTATTGAAGTCCTGGTCACCAGTTTGTAGGGAGGCCTACTTGTGTGTGTTGCCAATTTATTGAAGTCCTGGTCACCAGTTTGTAGGGAGGCCTACTTATGTGTGTTGCCAATTTATTGAAGTCCTGGTCACCAGTTTGTAGGGAGGTCTACTTGTGTGTGTTACCAATTTACTGAAGTCCTGGTCACCAGTTTGTAGGGAGGCCTACTTGTGTGTGTTGCCAATTTATTGAAGTCCTCGTCACCAGTTTGTAGGGAGGCCTACTTGTGTGTGTTGCCAATTTATTGAAGTCCTGGTCACCAGTTTGTAGGGAGGCCTACTTGTGTGTGTTGCCAATTTATTGAAGTCCTCGTCACCAGTTTGTAGGGAGGCCTACTTGTGTGTGTTGCCAATTTATTGAAGTCCTCGTAACCAGTTTGTAGGGAGGCCTACTTGTGTGTGTTGCCAATTTATTGAAGTCCTGGTCACCAGTTTGTAGGGAGGCCTACTTGTGTGTGTTGCCAATTTATTGAAGTCCTGGTCACCAGTTTGTAGGGAGGCCTACTTGTGTGTGTTGCCAATTTATTGAAGTCCTCGTCACCAGTTTGTAGGGAGGCCTACTTGTGTGTGTTGCCAATTTATTGAAGTCCTGGTCACCAGTTTGTAGGGAGGCCTACTTGTGTGTGTTGCCAATTTATTGAAGTCTTCGTCACCAGTTTGTAGGGAGGCCTACTTGTGTGTGTTGCCAATTTATTGAAGTCCTGGTCACCAGTTTGTAGGGAGGCCTACTTGTGTGTGTTGACAATTTATTGAAGTCCTCGTCACCAGTTTGTAGGGAAGAATACTTATGTGTGTTGCCAATTTATTGAAGTCCTGGTCACCAGTTTGTAGGGAGGCCTACTTGTGTGTGTGGCCAATTTATTGAAGTCCTGGTCACCAGTTTGTAGGGAGGCCTACTTGTGTGTGTTGCCAATTTATTGAAGTCCTGGTCACCAGTTTGTAGGGAGGCCTACTTGTGTGTGTTGCCAATTTATTGAAGTCCTCGTCACCAGTTTGTAGGGAGGCCTACTTATGTGTGTTGCAATTTATTGAAGTCCTGGTCACCAGTTTGTAGGGAGGCCTACTTGTGTGTGTTGCCAATTTATTGAAGTCCTCGTCACCAGTTTGTAGGGAGGCCTACTTGTGTGTGTTGCCAATTTATTGAAGTCCTCGTCACCAGTTTGTAGGGAGGCCTACTTGTGTGTGTTGCCAATTTATTGAAGTCCTCGTCACCAGTTTGTAGGGAGGCCTACTTGTGTGTGTTGGCAATTCATTGAAGTCCTCGTCACCAGTTTGTAGGGAGGCCTACTTGTGTGTTGCCAATTTATTGAAGTCCTCGTCACCAGTTTGTAGGGAGGCCTACTTGTGTGTGTTGCCAATTTATTGAAGTCCTCGTCCCCAGTTTGTAGGGAGGCCTACTTGTGTGTGTTGCCAATTTATTGAAGTCCTCGTAACCAGTTTGTAGGGAGGCCTACTTATGTGTGTTGCCAATTTATTGAAGTCCTGGTCACCAGTTTGTAGGGAGGCCTACTTGTGTGTGTTGCCAATTTATTGAAGTCCTGGTCACCAGTTTGTAGGGAGGCCTACTTGTGTGTGTTGCCAATTTATTGAAGTCCTGGTCACCAGTTTTTAGGGAGGCCTACTTGTGTGTGTTGCCAATTTATTGAAGTCCTCATCACCAGTTTGTAGGGAGGCCTACTTGTGTGTGTTGCCAATTTATTGAAGTCCTCGTCACCAGTTTGTAGGGAGGCCTACTTGTGTGTGTTGCCAATTTATTGAAGTCCTCGTCACCAGTTTGTAGGGAGGCCTACTTGTGGGTGTTGCCAATTTATTGAAGTCCTGGTCACCAGTTTGTAAGGAGGCCTACTTGTGTGTGTTGCCAATTTATTGAAGTCCTCGTCACCAGTTTGTAGGGAGGCCTATTTGTGTGTGTTGCCAATTTATTGAAGTCCTCGTCACCAGTTTGTAGGGAGGCCTACTTGTGTGTGTTGCCAATTTATTGAAGTCCTCGTCACCAGTTTGTAGGGAGGCCTACTTGTGTGTGTTGCCAATATATTGAAGTCCTCGTCACCAGTTTGTAGGGAGGCCAACTTGTGTGTGTTGCCAATTTATTGAAGTCCTCGTCACCAGTTTGTAGGGAGGCCTACTTGTGTGTGTGGCCAATTTATTGTAGTCCTGGTCACCAGTTTGTAGGGTGGCCTACTTGTGTGTGTTGCCAATTTATTGAAGTCCTCGTCACAAGTTTGTAGGAAGGCCAACTTGTGTGTGTTGCCAATTTATTGAAGTCCTGGTCACCAGTTTGTAGGGAGGCCTACTTGTGTGTGTTGCCAATTTATTTAAGTCCTGGTCACCAGTTTGTAGGGAGGCCTACTTGTCTGTGTTGCCAATTTATTGAAGTCCTGGTCACCAGTTTGTAGGGAGGCCTACTTGTGTGTGTTGCCAATTTATTGAAGTCCTGGTCACCAGTTTGTAGGGAGGCCTACTTGTGTGTGTTGCCAATTTATTGAAGTCCTGGTCACCAGTTTGTAGGGAGGCCTACTTGTGTGTGTTGCCAATTTATTGAAGTCCTCGTCACCAGTTTGTAGGGAGGCCTACTTGTGTGTGTTGCCAATTTATTGAAGTCCTCGTCACCAGTTTGTAGGGAGGCCTACTTGTGTGTGTTGCCATTTTATTGAAGTCCTCGTCACCAGTTTGTAGGGAGGCCTACTTATGTGTGTTGCCAATTTATTGAAGTCCTCGTCACCAGTTTGTAGGGAGGCCTACTTGTGTGTGTTGCCAATTTATTGAAGTCCTCGTCCCCAGTTTGTAGGGAGGCCTACTTGTGTGTGTTGCCAATTTATTGAAGTCCTCGTAACCAGTTTGTAGGGAGGCCTACTTATGTGTGTTGCCAATTTATTGAAGTCCTGGTCACCAGTTTGTAGGGAGGCCTACTTGTGTGTGTTGCCAATTTATTGAAGTCCTGGTCACCAGTTTGTAGGGAGGCCTACTTGTGTGTGTTTCCAATTTATTGAAGTCCTGGTCACCAGTTTGTAGGGAGGCCTACTTGTGTGTGTTGCCAATTTATTGAAGTCCTCATCACCAGTTTGTAGGGAGGCCTACTTGTGTGTGTTGCCAATTTATTGAAGTCCTCGTCACCAGTTTGTAGGGAGGCCTACTTGTGTGTGTTGCCAATTTATTGAAGTCCTCGTCACCAGTTTGTAGGGAGGCCTACTTGTGGGTGTTGCCAATTTATTGAAGTCCTGGTCACCAGTTTGTAAGGAGGCCTACTTGTGTGTGTTGCCAATTTATTGAAGTCCTCGTCACCAGTTTGTAGGGAGGCCTATTTGTGTGTGTTGCCAATTTATTGAAGTCCCTGTCACCAGTTTGTAGGGAGGCCTACTTGTGTGTGTTGCCAATTTATTGAAGTCCTCGTCACCAGTTTGTAGGGAGGCCTACTTGTGTGTGTTGCCAATATATTGAAGTCCTCGTCACCAGTTTGTAGGGAGGCCAACTTGTGTGTGTTGCCAATTTATTGAAGTCCTCGTCACCAGTTTGTAGGGAGGCCTACTTGTGTGTGTGGCCAATTTATTGAAGTCCTGGTCACTAGTTTGTAGGGAGGCCTTCTTATGTGTGTTGCCAATTTATTGAAGTCCTGGTCACCAGTTTGTAAGGAGGCCTACTTATGTGTGTTGCCAATTTATTGAAGTCCTGGTCACCAGTTTGTAGGGAGGCCTACTTGTGTGTGTGGCCAATTTATTGAAGTCCTGGTCACCAGTTTGTAGGAAGGCCTACTTATGTGTGTTGCCAATTTATTGAAGTCCTGGTCACCAGTTTGTAGGGAGGTCTACTTGTGTGTGTTACCAATTTACTGAAGTCCTGGTCACCAGTTTGTAGGGAGGCCTACTTGTGTGTGTTGCCAATTTATTGAAGTCCTCGTCACCAGTTTGTAGGGAGGCCTACTTGTGTGTGTTGCCAATTTATTGAAGTCCTGGTCACCAGTTTGTAGGGAGGCCTACTTGTGTGTGTTGCCAATTTATTGAAGTCCTCGTCACCAGTTTGTAGGGAGGCCTACTTGTGTGTGTTGCCAATTTATTGAAGTCCTCGTCACCAGTTTGTAGGGAGGCCTACTTGTGTGTGTTGCCAATTTATTGAAGTCCTGGTCACCAGTTTGTAGGGAGGCCTACTTGTGTGTGTTGCCAATTTATTGAAGTCCTGGTCACCAGTTTGTAGGGAGGCCTACTTGTGTGTGTTGCCAATTTATTGAAGTCCTCGTCACCAGTTTGTAGGGAGGCCTACTTGTGTGTGTTGCCAATTTATTGAAGTCCTGGTCACCAGTTTGTAGGGAGGCCTACTTGTGTGTGTTGCCAATTTATTGAAGTCTTCGTCACCAGTTTGTAGGGAGGCCTACTTGTGTGTGTTGCCAATTTATTGAAGTCCTGGTCACCAGTTTGTAGGGAGGCCTACTTGTGTGTGTTGACAATTTATTGAAGTCCTCGTCACCAGTTTGTAGGGAGGCCTACTTATGTGTGTTGCCAATTTATTGAAGTCCTGGTCACCAGTTTGTAGGGAGGCCTACTTGTGTGTGTTGCCAATTTATTGAAGTCCCTGTCACCAGTTTGTAGGGAGGCCTACTGGTGTGTGTTGCCAATTTATTGAAGTCCTGGTCACCAGTTTGTAGGGAGGCCTACTTATGTGTGTTGCCAATTTATTGAAGTCCTGGTCACCAGTTTGTAGGGAGGCCTACTTGTGTGTGTTGCCAAGTTACTGAAGTCCTGACCACCAGTTTGTAGGGAGGCCTACTTGTGTGTGTTGCCAATTTATTGAAGTCCTCGTCACCAGTTTGTAGGGAGGCCTACTTGTGTGTGTTGCCAATTTATTGAAGTCCTGGTCACCAGTTTGTAGGGAGGCCTACTTGTGTGTGTTGCCAATTTATTGAAGTCCTCGTCACTAGTTTGTAGGGAGGCCTACTTATGTGTGTTGCCAATTTATTGAAGTCCTGGTCACCAGTTTGTAGGGAGGCCTACTTGTGTGTGTTGCCAATTTATTGAAGTCCTCGTCACCAGTTTGTAGGGAGGCCTACTTGTGTGTGTTGCCAATTTATTGAAGTCCTCGTCACCAGTTTGTAGGGAGGCCTACTTGTGTGTGTTGCCAATTTATTGAAGTCCTGGTCACCAGTTTGTAGGGAGGCCTACTTGTGTGTGTTGCAAAGTTACTGAAGTCCTGACCACCAGTTTGTAGGGCGGCCTACTTGTGTGTGTTGCCAATTTATTGAAGTCCTCGTCACCAGTTTGTAGGGAGGCCTACTTGTGTGTGTTGCCAATTTATTGAAGTCCTGGTCACCAGTTTGTAGGGAGGCCTACTTGTGTGTGTTGCCAATTTATTGAAGTCCTGGTCACCAGTTTGTAGGGAGGCCTACTTATGTGTGTTGCAATTTATTGAAGTCCTGGTCACCAGTTTGTAGGGAGGCCTACTTGTGTGTGTTGCAAATTTATTGAAGTCCTCGTCACCAGTTTGTAGGTAGGCCTACTTGTGTGTGTTGCCAATTTATTGAAGTCCTCGTCACCAGTTTGTAGGGAGGCCTACTTATGTGTGTTGCCAATTTATTGAAGTCCTCGTCACCAGTTTGTAGGGAGGCCTACTTGTGTGTGTTGCCAAGTTACTGAAGTCCTTACCACCAGTTTGTAGGGAGGCCTACTTGTGTGTGTTGCCAATTTATTGAAGTCCTCGTCACCAGTTTGTAGGGAGGCCTACTTGTGTGTGTTGCCAATTTATTGTAGTCCTGGTCACTAGATTGTAGGGTGGCCTACTTGTGTGTGTTGCCAATTTATTGAAGTCCTCGTCACAAGTTTGTAGGGAGGCCAACTTGTGTGTGTTGCCAATTTATTGAAGTCCTGGTCACCAGTTTGTAGGGAGGCCTACTTGTGTGTGTTGCCAATTTATTTAAGTCCTGGTCACCAGTTTGTAGGGAGGCCTACTTGTGTGTGTTGCCAATTTATTGAAGTCCTGGTCACCAGTTTGTAGGGAGGCCTACTTGTGTGTGTTGCCAATTTATTGAAGTCCTGGTCACCAGTTTGTAGGGAGGCCTACTTGTGTGTGTTGCCAATTTATTGAAGTCCTGGTCACCAGTTTGTAGGGAGGCCTACTTGTGTGTGTTGCTAATTTATTGAAGTCCTCGTCACCAGTTTGTAGGGAGGCCTACTTGTGTGTGTTGCCAATTTATTGAAGTCCTCGTCACCAGTTTGTAGGGAGGCCTACTTGTGTGTGTTGCCAATTTATTGAAGTCCTGGTCACCAGTTTGTAGGGAGGCCTACTTGTGTGTGTTGCCAATTTATTGAAGTCCTCGTCACCAGTTTGTAGGAAGGCCTACTTGTGTGTGTGGCCAATTTGCTGAATTCCTGGTCACTAGTTTGTAGGGAGGCCTACTTGTGTGTGTTGCCAATTTATTGCAGTCCTCGTCACCAGTTTGTAGGGAGGCCTACTTGTGTGTGTTGCCAATTTATTGAAGTCCTCGTCACCAGTGTGTAGGGAGGCCTACTTGTGTGTGTGGCCAATTTATTTAAGTCCTGGTCACCAGTTTGTAGGGAGGCCTACTTGTGTGTGTTGCCAATTTATTGAAGTCCTGGTCACCAGTTTGTAAGGAGGCCTACTTGTGTGTGTTGCCAATTTATTGAAGTCCTCGTCACCAGTTTGTAGGGAGGCCTACTTGTGTGTGTTGCCAATTTATTGAAGTCCTGGTCACCAGTTTGTAGGGAGGCCTACTTGTGTGTGTTGCAAATTTATTGAAGTCTTCGTCACCAGTTTGTAGGGAGGCCTACTTGTGTGTGTTGCCAATTTATTGAAGTCCTGGTCACCAGTTTGTAGGGAGGCCTACTTGTGTGTGTTGACAATTTATTGAAGTCCTCGTCACCAATTTGTAGGGAGGTCTACTTATGTGTGTTGCCAATTTATTGAAGTCCTGGTCACCAGTTTGTAGGGAGGCCTACTTGTGTGTGTGGCCAATTTATTGAAGTCCTCGTCACCAGTTTGTAGGGAGGCCTACTGGTGTGTGTTGCCAATTTATTGAAGTCCTGGTCACCAGTTTGTAGGGAGGCCTACTTATGTGTGTTGCCAATTTATTGAAGTCCTGGTCACCAGTTTGTAGGGAGGCCTACTTATGTGTGTTGCCAAGTTACTGAAGTCCTGACCACCAGTTTGTAGGGAGGCCTACTTGTGTGTGTTGCCAATTTATTGAAGTCCTCGTCACCAGTTTGTAGGGAGGCCTACTTGTGTGTGTTGCCAATTTATTGAAGTCCTGGTCACCAGTTTGTAGGGAGGCCTACTTGTGTGTGTTGCCAATTTATTGAAGTCCTCGTCACCAGTTTGTAGGGAGGCCTACTTATGTGTGTTGCCAATTTATTGAAGTCCTCGTCACCAGTTTGTAGGGAGGCCTACTTGTGTGTGTTGCCAATTTATTGAAGTCCTCGTCACCAGTTTGTAGGGAGGCCTACTTGTGTGTGTTGCCAATTTATTGAAGTCCTCGTCACCAGTTTGTTGGGAGGCCTACTTGTGTGTGTTGCCAATTTATTGAAGTCCTGGTCACCAGTTTGTAGGGAGGCCTACTTGTGTGTGTTGCCAAGTTACTGAAGTCCTGACCACCAGTTTGTAGGGAGGCCTACTTGTGCGTGTTGCCAATTTATTGAAGTCCTCGTCACCAGTTTGTAGGGAGGCCTACTTGTGTGTGTTGCCAATTTATTGAAGTCCTCGTCACCAGTTTGTAGGTAGGCCTACTTATGTGTGTTGCAATTTATTGAAGTCCTGGTCACCAGTTTGTAGGGAGGCCTACTTGTGTGTGTTGCAAATTTATTGAAGTCCTCGTCACCAGTTTGTAGGTAGGCCTACTTGTGTGTGTTGCCAATTTATTGAAGTCCTCGTCACCAGTTTGTAGGGAGGCCTACTTATGTGTGTTGCCAATTTATTGAAGTCCTCGTCACCAGTTTGTAGGGAGGCCTACTTGTGTGTGGTGCCAAGTTACTGAAGTCCTTACCACCAGTTTGTAGGGAGGCCTACTTGTGTGTGTTGCCAATTTATTGAAGTCCTGGTCACCAGTTTGTAGGGAGGCCTACTTGTGTGTGTTGCCAATTTATTGAAGTCTTCGTCACCAGTTTGTAGGGAGGCCTACTTGTGTGTGTTGCCAATTTATTGAAGTCCTGGTCACCAGTTTGTAGGGAGGCCTACTTGTGTGTGTTGACAATTTATTGAAGTCCTCGTCACCAGTTTGTAGGGAGGTCTACTTATGTGTGTTGCCAATTTATTGAAGTCCTGGTCACCAGTTTGTAGGGAGGCCTACTTGTGTGTGTTGCCAATTTATTGAAGTCCCTGTCACCAGTTTGTAGGGAGGCCTACTGGTGTGTGTTGCCAATTTATTGAAGTCCTGGTCACCAGTTTGTAGGGAGGCCTACTTATGTGTGTTGCCAATTTATTGAAGTCCTGGTCACCAGTTTGTAGGGAGGCCTACTTGTGTGTGTTGCCAAGTTACTGAAGTCCTGACCACCAGTTTGTAGGGAGGCCTACTTGTGTGTGTTGCTAATTTATTGAAGTCTCGTCACCAGTTTGTAGGGAGGCCTACTTGTGTGTGTTGCCAATTTATTGAAGTCCTGGTCACCAGTTTGTAGGGAGGCCTACTTGTGTGTGTTGCCAATTTATTGAAGTCCTCGTCACTAGTTTGTAGGGAGGCCTACTTATGTGTGTTGCCAATTTATTGAAGTCCTCGTCACCAGTTTGTAGGGAGGCCTACTTGTGTGTGTTGCCAATTTATTGAAGTCCTCGTCACCAGTTTGTAGGGAGGCCTACTTGTGTGTGTTGCCAATTTATTGAAGTCCTCGTCACCAGTTTGTAGGGAGGCCTACTTGTGTGTGTTGCCAATTTATTGAAGTCCTGGTCACCAGTTTGTAGGGAGGCCTACTTGTGTGTGTTGCCAAGTTACTGAAGTCCTGACCACCAGTTTGTAGGGCGGCCTACTTGTGTGTGTTGCCAATTTATTGAAGTCCTCGTCACCAGTTTGTAGGGAGGCCTACTTGTGTGTGTTGCCAATTTATTGAAGTCCTGGTCACCAGTTTGTAGGGAGGCCTACTTGTGTGTGTTGCCAATTTATTGAAGTCCTGGTCACCAGTTTGTAGGGAGGCCTACTTATGTGTGTTGCAATTTATTGAAGTCCTGGTCACCAGTTTGTAGGGAGGCCTACTTGTGTGTGTTGCAAATTTATTGAAGTCCTCGTCACCAGTTTGTAGGTAGGCCTACTTGTGTGTGTTGCCAATTTATTGAAGTCCTCGTCACCAGTTTGTAGGGAGGCCTACTTATGTGTGTTGCCAATTTATTGAAGTCCTCGTCACCAGTTTGTAGGGAGGCCTACTTGTGTGTGTTGCCAAGTTACTGAAGTCCTTACCACCAGTTTGTAGGGAGGCCTACTTGTGTGTGTTGCCAATTTATTGAAGTCCTCGTCACCAGTTTGTAGGGAGGCCTACTTGTGTGTGTTGCCAATTTATTGTAGTCCTGGTCACTAGTTTGTAGGGTGGCCTACTTGTGTGTGTTGCCAATTTATTGAAGTCCTCGTCACAAGTTTGTAGGGAGGCCAACTTGTGTGTGTTGCCAATTTATTGAAGTCCTGGTCACCAGTTTGTAGGGAGGCCTACTTGTGTGTGTTGCCAATTTATTTAAGTCCTGGTCACCAGTTTGTAGGGAGGCCTACTTGTCTGTGTTGCCAATTTATTGAAGTCCTGGTCACCAGTTTGTAGGGAGGCCTACTCGTGTGTGTTGCCAATTTATTGAAGTCCTGGTCACCAGTTTGTAGGGAGGCCTACTTGTGTGTGTTGCCAATTTATTGAAGTCCTGGTCACCAGTTTGTAGGGAGGCCTACTTGTGTGTGTTGCTAATTTATTGAAGTCCTCGTCACCAGTTTGTAGGGAGGCCTACTTGTGTGTGTTGCCAATTTATTGAAGTCCTCGTCACCAGTTTGTAGGGAGGCCTACTTGTGTGTGTTGCCAATTTATTGAAGTCCTGGTCACCAGTTTGTAGGGAGGCCTACTTGTGTGTGTTGCCAATTTATTGACGTCCTGGTCACCAGTTTGTAGGAAGGCCTACTTGTGTGTGTGGCCAATTTGCTGAATTCCTGGTAACTAGTTTGTAGGGAGGCCTACTTGTGTGTGTTGCCAATTTATTGCAGTCCTCGTCACCAGTTTGTAGGGAGGCCTACTTGTGTGTGTTGCCAATTTATTGAAGTCCTCGTCACCAGTGTGTAGGGAGGCCTACTTGTGTGTGTGGCCAATTTATTTAAGTCCTGGTCACCAGTTTGTAGGGAGGCCTACTTGTGTGTGTTGCCAATTTATTGAAGTCCTGGTCACCAGTTTGTAGGGAGGCCTACTTGTGTGTGTTGCCAATTTATTGAAGTCCTCGTCACCAGTTTGTAGGGAGGCCTACTTGTGTGTGTTGCCAATTTATTGAAGTCCTGGTCACCAGTTTGTAGGGAGGCCTACTTGTGTGTGTTGCCAATTTATTGAAGTCTTCGTCACCAGTTTGTAGGGAGGCCTACTTGTGTGTGTTGCCAATTTATTGAAGTCCTGGTCACCAGTTTGTAGGGAGGCCTACTTGTGTGTGTTGACAATTTATTGAAGTCCTCGTCACCAGTTTGTAGGGAGGTCTACTTATGTGTGTTGCCAATTTATTGAAGTCCTGGTCACCAGTTTGTAGGGAGGCCTACTTGTGTGTGTGGCCAATTTATTGAAGTCCTCGTCACCAGTTTGTAGGGAGGCCTACTGGTGTGTGTTGCCAATTTATTGAAGTCCTGGTCACCAGTTTGTAGGGAGGCCTACTTATGTGTGTTGCCAATTTATTGAAGTCCTGGTCACCAGTTTGTAGGGAGGCCTACTTATGTGTGTTGCCAAGTTACTGAAGTCCTGACCACCAGTTTGTAGGGAGGCCTACTTGTGTGTGTTGCCAATTTATTGAAGTCCTCGTCACCAGTTTGTAGGGAGGCCTACTTGTGTGTGTTGCCAATGTATTGAAGTCCTGGTCACCAGTTTGTAGGGAGGCCTACTTGTGTGTGTTGCCAATTTATTGAAGTCCTCGTCACCAGTTTGTAGGGAGGCCTACTTATGTGTGTTGCCAATTTATTGAAGTCCTCGTCACCAGTTTGTAGGGAGGCCTACTTGTGTGTGTTGCCAATTTATTGAAGTCCTCGTCACCAGTTTGTAGGGAGGCCTACTTGTGTGTGTTGCCAATTTATTGAAGTCCTCGTCACCAGTTTGTTGGGAGGCCTACTTGTGTGTGTTGCCAATTTATTGAAGTCCTGGTCACCAGTTTGTAGGGAGGCCTACTTGTGTGTGTTGCCAAGTTACTGAAGTCCTGACCACCAGTTTGTAGGGAGGCCTACTTGTGTGTGTTGCCAATTTATTGAAGTCCTCGTCACCAGTTTGTAGGGAGGCCTACTTATGTGTGTTGCAATTTATTGAAGTCCTGGTCACCAGTTTGTAGGGAGGCCTACTTGTGTGTGTTGCAAATTTATTGAAGTCTTCGTCACCAGTTTGTAGGTAGGCCTACTTGTGTGTGTTGCCAATTTATTGAAGTCCTCGTCACCAGTTTGTAGGGAGGCCTACTTATGTGTGTTGCCAATTTATTGAAGTCCTCGTCACCAGTTTGTAGGGAGGCCTACTTGTGTGTGTTGCCAAGTTACTGAAGTCCTTACCACCAGTTTGTAGGGAGGCCTACTTGTGTGTGTTGCCAATTTATTGAAGTCCTCGTCACCAGTTTGTAGGGAGGCCTACTTGTGTGTGTTGCCAATTTATTGTAGTCCTGGTCACCAGTTTGTAGGGTGGCCTACTTGTGTGTGTTGCCAATTTATTTAAGTCCTGGTCACCAGTTTGTAGGGAGGCCTACTTGTCTGTGTTGCCAATTTATTGAAGTCCTGGTCACCAGTTTGTAGGGAGGCCTACTTGTGTGTGTTGTCCAATTTATTGAAGTCCTGGTCACCAGTTTGTAGGGAGGCCTACTTGTGTGTGTTGCCAATTTATTGAAGTCCTGGTCACCAGTTTGTAGGGAGGCCTACTTGTGTGTGTTGCCAATTTATTGAAGTCCTCGTCACCAGTTTGTAGGGAGGCCTACTTGTGTGTGTTGCCAATTTATTGAAGTCCTCGTCACCAGTTTTTAGGGAGGCCTACTTGTGTGTGTTGCCAATTTATTGAAGTCCTGGTCACCAGTTTGTAGGGAGGCCTACTTGTGTGTGTTGCCAATTTATTGAAGTCCTCGTCACCAGTTTGTAGGAAGGCCTACTTGTGTGTGTGGCCAATTTGCTGAATTCCTGGTCACTAGTTTGTAGGGAGGCCTACTTGTGTGTGTTGCCAATTTGTTGCAGTCCTCGTCACCAGTTTGTAGGGAGGCCTACTTGTGTGTGTTGCCAATTTATTGAAGTCCTCGTCACCAGTGTGTAGGGAGGCCTACTTGTGTGTGTGGCCAATTTATTTAAGTCCTGGTCACCAGTTTGTAGGGAGGCCTACTTGTGTGTGTTGCCAATTTATTGAAGTCCTGGTCACCAGTTTGTAGGGAGGCCTACTTGTGTGTGTTGCCAATTTATTGAAGTCCTGGTCACCAGTTTGTAGGGAGGCCTACTTGTGTGTGTTGCCAATTTATTGAAGTCCTCGTCACCAGTTTGTAGGGAGGCCTACTTGTGTGTGTTGCCAATTTATTGAAGTCCTCGTCACCAGTTTGTAGGGAGGCCTACTTGTGTGTGTTGCCAATTTATTGAAGTCCTGGTCACCAGTTTGTAGGAAGGCCTACTTGTGTGTGTTGCCAATTTATTGAAGTCCTCGTCACCAGTTTGTAGGAAGGCCTACTTGTGTGTGTGGCCAATTTGCTGAATTCCTGGTCACTAGTTTGTAGGGAGGCCTACTTGTGTGTGTTGCCAATTTGTTTCAGTCCTCGTCACCAGTTTGTAGGGAGGCCTACTTGTGTGTGTGGCCAATTTATTTAAGTCCTGGTCACCAGTTTGTAGGGAGGCCTACTTGTGTGTGTTGCCAATTCATGAAGTCCTCGTCACCAGTTTGTAGGGAGGCCTACTTGTGTGTGTTGCCAAATGATTGAAGTCCTGGTCACCAGTTTGTAGGGAGGCCTTCTTGTGTGTGTTGCCAATTTATTGAAGTCCTGGTCACCAGTTTGGAGGGAGGCCTACTTGTGTGTGTGGCCAATTTATTGAAGTCCTGGTCACCAGTTTGGAGGGAGGCCTACTTGTGTGTGTGGCCAATTTATTGAAATCCTGGTCACAAGTTTGTAGGGAGGCCTACTTGTGTGTGTTGTCAATTTATTGAAGTCCTGGTCACCAGTTTGTAGGGAGGCCTACTTTTGTGTGTTGCCAATTTACTTAAGTCCTGGTCACCAGTTTGTAGGGAGGCCTACTTCTGTGTGTTGCCAATTTATTGAAGTCCTGGTCAGTAGTTTGTAGGGAGGCCTACTTGTGTGTGTTGCCAATGTACTGAAGTCCTTGTCGCCAGTTTGTAGGGAGGCCTACTTGTGTGTGTTGCCAATTTATTGAAGTCCTCGTCACCAGTTTGTAGGGAGGCCTACTTGTGTGTGTTGCCAATTTATTGAAGTCCTTGTAACCAGTTTGTAGGGAGGCCTACTTGTGTGTGTTGCCAATTTATTGAAGTCCTCGTCACCAGTATGTAGGGAGGCCTACTTGTGTGTGTTGCCAATTTATTGAAGTCCTGGTCACCAGTTTGTAGGGAGGCCTACTTGTGTGTGTTGCCAATTCATGAAGTCCTCGTCACCAGTTTGTAGGGAGGCCTACTTGTGTGTGTTGCCAATTAATTGAAGTCCTGGTCACCAGTTTGTAGGGAGGCCTTCTTGTGTGTGTTGCCAATTTATTGAAGTCCTGGTCACCAGTTTGGAGGGAGGCCTACTTGTGTGTGTGGCCAATTTATTGAAGTCCTGGTCACCAGTTTGTAGGGAGGCCTACTTGTGTGTGTGGCCAATTTATTGAAATCCTGGTCACAAGTTTGTAGGGAGGCCTACTTGTGTGTGTTGTCAATTTATTGAAGTCCTGGTCACCAGTTTGTAGGGAGGCCTACTTTTGTGTGTTGCCAATTTACTTAAGTCCTGGTCACCAGTTTGTAGGGAGGCCTACTTCTGTGTGTTGCCAATTTATTGAAGTCCTGGTCAGTAGTTTGTAGGGAGGCCTACTTGTGTGTGTTGCCAATGTACTGAAGTCCTTGTCGCCAGTTTGTAGGGAGGCCTACTTGTGTGTGTTGCCAATTTATTGAAGTCCTCGTCACCAGTTTGTAGGGAGGCCTACTTGTGTGTGTTGCCAATTTATTGAAGTCCTTGTAACCAGTTTGTAGGGAGGCCTACTTGTGTGTGTTGCCAATTTATTGAAGTCCTCGTCACCAGTATGTAGGGAGGCCTACTTGTGTGTGTTGCCAATTTATTGAAGTCCTCTGCACCAGTTTGTAGGGAGGCCTACTTATGTGTGTTGCCAATTTATTGAAGTCCTGGTCACCAGTTTGTAGGGAGGCCTACTTGTGTGTGTTGCCAATTTATTGAAGTCCTGGTCACCAGTTTGTAGGGAGGCCTACTTATGTGTGTTGCCAATTTATTGAAGTCCTCGTCACCAATTTGTAGGGAGGCCTACTTGTGTGTGTTGCCAATTTATTGAAGTCCTGGTCACCAGTTTGTAGGGAGGCCTACTTGTGTGTGTTGCCAATTTATTGAAGTCCTGGTCACCAGTTTGTAGGGAGGCCTACTTGTGTGTGTTGCCAATTTATTGAAATCCTCGTCACCAGTTTGTAGGGAGGCCTACTTGTGTGTGTTGCCAATTCATTGAAGTCCTCGTCACCAGTTTGTAGGGAGGCCTACTTGTGTGTGTTGCCAATTTATTGAAGTCCTCGTCACCAGTTTGTAGGGAGGCCTACTTGTGTGTGTTGCCAATTTATTGAAGTCCTCGTCACCAGTTTGTAGGGAGGCCTACTTGTGTGTGTTGCCAATTTATTGAAGTCCTGGTCACCAGTTTGTAGGGAGGCCTACTTGTGTGTGTTGCCAATTTATTGAAGTCCTCGTCACCAGTTTGTAGGGAGGCCTACTTATGTGTGTTGCCAATTTATTGAAGTCCTCGTCACTAGTTTGTAGGGAGGCTTTCTTATGTGTGTTGCCAATTTATTGAAGTCCTGGTCACCAGTTTGTAGGGAGGCCTACTTATGTGTGTTGCCAATTTATTGAAGTCCTCGTCACCAGTTTGTAGGGAGGCCTACTTGTGTGTGTTGCCAATTTATTGAAGTCCTGGTCACCAGTTTGTAGGGAGGCCTACTTGTGTGTGTGGCCAATTTACTGAAGTCCTTGTCACTAGTTTGTAGGGAGGCCTACTTGTGTGTGTTGCCAATTTATTGAAGTCCTGGTCACCAGTTTGTAGGGAGGCCTACTTGTGTGTGTTGCCAATTTATTGAAGTCCTCGTCACCAGTTTGTAGGGAGGCCTACTTGTGTGTGTTGCCAATTTATTGAAGTCCTGGTCACCAGTTTGTAGGGAGGCCTACTTGTGTGTGTTGCCAATTTATTGAAGTCCTCGTCACCAGTTTGTAGGGAGGCCTACTTGTGTGTGTTGCCAATTTATTGAAGTCCTGGTCACCAGTTTGTAGGGAGGCCTACTTGTGTGTGTTGCCAATTTATTGAAGTCCTCGTCACCAGTTTGTAGGGAGGCCTACTTGTGTGTGTTGCCAATTTATTGAAGTCCTCGTCACCAGTTTGTAGGGAGGCCTACTTGTGTGTGTTGCCAATTTATTGAAGTCCTCGTCACCAGTTTGTAGGGAGGCCTACTTGTGTGTGTTACCAATTTATTGAAGTCCTCGTCACCAGTTTGTAGGGAGGCCTACTTGTGTGTGTTGCCAATTTATTGAAGTCCTCGTCACTAGTTTGTAGGGAGGCCTACTTCTGTGTGTTGCCAATTTATTGAAGTCCTCATCACCAGTTTGTAGGGAGGCCTACTTGTGTGTGTTGCCAATTTATTGAAGTCCTCGTCACCAGTTTGTAGGGAGGCCTACTTGTGTGTGTTGCCAATTTATTGAAGTCCTGGTCACCAGTTTGTAGGGAGGCCTACTTGTGTGTGTTGCCAATTAATTGAAGTCCTGGTCACCAGTTTGTAGGGAGGCCTACTTGTGTGTGTTGCCAATTTATTGAAGTCCTCGTCACCAGTTTGTAGGGAGGCCTACTTGTGTGTGTTTCCAATTTATTGAAGTCCTCGTCACCAGTTTGTAGGGAGGCCTACTTGTGTGTGTTGCCAATTTATTGATGTCCTGGTCACCAGTTTGTAGGGAGGCCTACTTATGTGTGTTGCCAATTTACTGAAGTCCTGGTAACCAGTTTGTAGGGAGGCCTACTTATGTGTGTTGCCAATTTATTGAAGTCCTCGTCACCAGTTTGTAGGGAGGCCTACTTGTGTGTGTTGCCAATTTATTGAAGTCCTGGTCACCAGGTTGTAGGGAGGCCTACTTATGTGTGTTGCCAATTTATTGAAGTCCTCGTCACTAGTTTGTAGGGAGGCTTTCTTATGTGTGTTGCCAATTTATTGAAGTCCTGGTCACCAGTTTGTAGGAAGGCCTACTTATGTGTGTTGCCAATTTATTGAAGTCCTCGTCACCAGTTTGTAGGGAGGCCTACTTGTGTGTGTTGCCAATTTATTGAAGTCCTGGTCACCAGTTTGTAGGGAGGCCTACTTGTGTGTGTGGCCAATTTACTGAAGTCCTGGTCACTAGTTTGTAGGGAGGCCTACTTGTGTGTGTTGCCAATTTATTGAAGTCCTCGTCACCAGTTTGTAGGGAGACCTACTTGTGTGTGTTGCCAATTTATTGAAGTCCTCGTCACCAGTTTGTATGGAGGCCTACTTGTGTGTGTTGCCAATTTATTGAAGTCCTCGTCACCAGTTTGTAGGGAGGCCTACTTGTGTGTGTTGCCAATTTATTGAAGTCCTGGTCACCAGTTTGTAGGGAGGCCTACTTGTGTGTGTTGCCAATTTATTGAAGTCCTCGTCACCAGTTTGTAGGGAGGCCTACTTGTGTGTGTAGCCAATTTATTGAAGTCCTCGTCACCAGTTTGTAGGGAGGCCTACTTGTGTGTGTTGCCCATTTATTGAAGTCCTCGTCACCAGTTTGTAGGGAGGCCTACTTGTGTGTGTTGCCAATTTATTGAAGTCCTGGTCACCAGTTTGTAGGGAGGCCTACTTGTGTGTGTGGCCAATTTACTGAAGTCCTGGTCACCAGTTTGTAGGGAGGCCTACTTGTGGGTGTTGCCAATTTATTGAAGTCCTCGTCACCAGTTTGTAGGGAGGCCTACTTGTGTGTGTTGCCAATTTATTGAAGTCCTCGTCACCAGTTTGTAGGGAGGCCTACTTGTGTGTGTTGCCAATTTATTGAAGTCAACGTCACCAGTTTGTAGGGAGGCCAACTTGTGTGTGTTGCCAATTTATTGAAGTCCCGGTCACCAGTTTGTAGGGAGGCCTACTTGTGTGTGTTGCCAATTTATTAAAGTCCTCGTCACCAGTTGGTAGGGAGGCCTACTTGTGTGTGTTGCCAATTTATTGAAGTCCTCGTCACCAGTTTGTAGGGAGGCCTACTTGTGTGTGTTGCCAATTTATTGAAGTCCTCGTCACCAGTTTGTAGGGAGGCCTACTTGTGTGTGTTGCCAATTTATTGAAGTCCTGGTCACCAGTTTGTAGGGAGGCCTTCTTGTGTGTGTGGCCAATTTACTGAAGTCCTGGTCACCAGTTTGTAGGGAGGCCTACTTGTGTGTGTTGCCAATTTATTGAAGTCCTCGTCACCAGTTTGTAGGGAGGCCTACTTGTGTGTGTTGCCAATTTATTGAAGTCCGCGTCACCAGTTTGTAGGGAGGCCTACTTGTGTGTGTTGCCAATTTATTGAAGTCCTGGTCACCAGTTTGTAGGGAGGCCTACTTGTGTGTGTTGCCAATTTATTGAAGTCCTCGTCACCAGTTTGTAGGGAGGCCTACTTGTGTGTGTTTCCAATTTATTGAAGTCCTCGTCACCAGTTTGTAGGGAGGCCTACTTGTGTGTGTTGCCAATTTATTGATGTCCTGGTCACCAGTTTGTAGGGAGGCCTACTTATGTGTGTTGCCAATTTACTGAAGTCCTGGTAACCAGTTTGTAGGGAGGCCTACTTATGTGTGTTGCCAATTTATTGAAGTCCTCGTCACCAGTTTGTAGGGAGGCCTACTTGTGTGTGTTGCCAATTTATTGAAGTCCTGGTCACCAGGTTGTAGGGAGGCCTACTTATGTGTGTTGCCAATTTATTGAAGTCCTCGTCACTAGTTTGTAGGGAGGCTTTCTTATGTGTGTTGCCAATTTATTGAAGTCCTGGTCACCAGTTTGTAGGGAGGCCTACTTATGTGTGTTGCCAATTTATTGAAGTCCTCGTCACCAGTTTGTAGGGAGGCCTACTTGTGTGTGTTGCCAATTTATTGAAGTCCTGGTCACCAGTTTGTAGGGAGGCCTACTTGTGTGTGTGGCCAATTTACTGAAGTCCTGGTCACTAGTTTGTATGGAGGCCTACTTGTGTGTGTTGCCAATTTATTGAAGTCCTCGTCACCAGTTTGTAGGGAGACCTACTTGTGTGTGTTGCCAATTTATTGAAGTCCTCGTCACCAGTTTGTATGGAGGCCTACTTGTGTGTGTTGCCAATTTATTGAAGTCCTCGTCACCAGTTTGTAGGGAGGCCTACTTGTGTGTGTTGCCAATTTATTGAAGTCCTGGTCACCAGTTTGTAGGGAGGCCTACTTGTGTGTGTTGCCAATTTATTGAAGTCCTCGTCACCAGTTTGTAGGGAGGCCTACTTGTGTGTGTTGCCAATTTATTGAAGTCCTCGTCACCAGTTTGTAGGGAGGCCTACTTGTGTGTGTTGCCCATTTATTGAAGTCCTCGTCACCAGTTTGTAGGGAGGCCTACTTGTGTGTGTTGCCAATTTATTGAAGTCCTGGTCACCAGTTTGTAGGGAGGCCTACTTGTGTGTGTGGCCAATTTACTGAAGTCCTGGTCACCAGTTTGTAGGGAGGCCTACTTGTGGGTGTTGCCAATTTATTGAAGTCCTCGTCACCAGTTTGTAGGGAGGCCTACTTGTGTGTGTTGCCAATTTATTGAAGTCCTGGTCACCAGTTTGTAGGGAGGCCTACTTGTGTGTGTTGCCAATTTATTGAAGTCAACGTCACCAGTTTGTAGGGAGGCCTACTTGTGTGTGTTGCCAATTTATTGAAGTCCCGGTCACCAGTTTGTAGGGAGGCCTACTTGTGTGTGTTGCCAATTTATTAAAGTCCTCGTCACCAGTTGGTAGGGAGGCCTACTTGTGTGTGTTGCCAATTTATTGAAGTCCTCGTCACCAGTTTGTAGGGAGGCCTACTTGTGTGTGTTGCCAATTTATTGAAGTCCTCGTCACCAGTTTGTAGGGAGGCCTACTTGTGTGTGTTGCCAATTTATTGAAGTCCTGGTCACCAGTTTGTAGGGAGGCCTTCTTGTGTGTGTGGCCAATTTACTGAAGTCCTGGTCACCAGTTTGTAGGGAGGCCTACTTGTGTGTGTTGCCAATTTATTGAAGTCCTCGTCACCAGTTTGTAGGGAGGCCTACTTGTGTGTGTTGCCAATTTATTGAAGTCCGCGTCACCAGTTTGTAGGGAGGCCTACTTGTGTGTGTTGCCAATTTATTGAAATCCTGGTCACCAGTTTGAAGGGAGGCCTACTTGTGTGTGTGGCCAATTTACTGAAGTCCTGGTCACCAGTTTGTAGGGAGGCCTACTTGTGTGTGTTGCCAATTTATTGAAGTCCTGGTCACCAGTTTGTAGGGAGGCCTACTTGTGTGTGTTGCCAATTTATTGAAGTCCCTGTCACCAGTTTGTAGGGAGGCCTACTTATGTGTGTTGCCAATTTATTGAACTCCTCGTCACCAGTTTGTAGGGAGGCCTACTTGTGTGTGTTGCCAATTTATTGAAGTCCTGGTCACTAGTTTGTAGGGAGGCCTACTTGTGTGTGTTGCCAATTTACTGAAGTCCTGGTCACCAGTTTGTAGGGAGGCCTACTTGTGTGTGTTGCCAATTTATTGAAGTCCTGGTCACCAGTTTGTAGGGAGGCCTACTTGTGTGTGTTGCCAATTTATTGAAGTCCTCGTCACCAGTTTGTAGGGAGGCCTACTTGTGTGTGTTGCCAATTTATTGAAGTCCTGGTAACCAGTTTGTAGGGAGGCCTACTTGTGTGTGTGGCCAATTTACTGAAGTCCTGGTCACCAGTTTGTAGGGAGGCCTACTTGTGTGTGTTGCCAATTTATTGAAGTCCTCGTCACCAGTTTGTAGGGAGGCCTACTTGTGTGTGTTGCCAATTTATTGAAGTCCTCGTCACGAGTTTGTAGGGAGGCCTACTTGTGTGTGTTGCCAATTTATTGAAGTCCTCGTCACCAGTTTGTAGGGAGGCCTACTTGTGTGTGTTGCCAATTTATTGAAGTCCTGGTCACCAGTTTGTAGGGAGGCCTACTTGTGTGTGTTGCCAATTTACTGAAGTCCTGGTCACCAGTTTGTAGGGAGGCCTACTTGTGTGTGTTGCCAATTTATTGAAGTCCTCGTCACCAGTTTGTAGGGAGGCCTACTTGTGTGTGTTGCCAATTTATTGAAGTCCTCGTCACCAGTTTGTAGGGAGGCCTACTTGTGTGTGTTGCCAATTTATTGAAGTCCTCGTCACCAGTTTGTAGGGAGGCCTACTTTTGTGTGTTGCCAATTTATTGAAGTCCTCGTCACCAGTTTGTAGGGAGGCCTACTTGTGTGTGTTGCCAATTTATTGAAGTCCTGGTCACCAGTTTGTAGGGAGGCCTACTTGTGTGTGTTGCCAATTTATTGAAGTCCTCGTCACCAGTTTGTAGGGAGGCCTACTTGTGTGTGTTGCCAATTTATTGAAGTCCTCGTCACCAGTTTGTAGGGAGGCCTACTTGTGTGTGTTGCCAATTTATTGAAGTCCTGGTCACCAGTTTGTAGGGAGGCCTACTTGTGTATGTTGCCAAGTTATTGAAGTCCTCGTCACCAGTTTGTAGGGAGGCCTACTTGTGTGTGTTGCCAATTTATTGAAGTCCTGGTCACCAGTTTGTAGGGAGGCCTACTTGTGTGTGTTGCCAATTTATTGAAGTCCTCGTCACCAGTTTGTAGGGAGGCCTACTTGTGTGTGTTGCCAATTTACTGAAGTCCTAGTCACTAGTTTGTAGGGAGGCCTACTTGTTTGTGTTGCCAATTTATTGAAGTCCTGGTAACCAGTTTGTAGGGAGGCCTACTTGTGTGTGTTGCCAATTTATTGAAGTCCTAGTCACCAGTTTGTAGGGAGGTCTACTTGTGTGTGTGGCCAATTTGTTGAAGTCCTGGTCACCAGTTTGTAGGGTGGCCTACTTGTGTGTGTGGCCAATTTATTGAAGTCCTGGTCACTAATTTGTAGGGAGGCCTTCTTATGTGTGTTGCCAATTTATTGACGTCCTGGTCACCAGTTTGTAGGGAGGCCTACTTGTGTGTGTTGCCAATTTATTGAAGTCCTGGTAACCAGTTTGTAGGGTGGCCTATTTGTGTGTGTTGCCAATTTACTTAAGTCCTGGTCACCAGTTTGTAGGGAGGCCTACTTGTGTGTGTTGTCAATTTATTGAAGTCCTTGTACCAGTTTGTATGGTGGCCTACTTGTGTGTGTTGCCAATTTATTGAAGTCCTGATCACCAGGTTGTAGATAGGCCAACTTGTGTCTGTTGCCAATTTATTGAAGTCCTGGTCACCAGTTTGTAGGGAGGCCTACTTGTGTGTGTTGCCAATTTATTGAAGTCCTGGTCACCAGTTTGTTGGGAGGCCAACTTGTGTGTGTTGCCAATTTACTGAAGTCCTGGTCACTAGTTTGTAGGGAGGCCTACTTGTGTGTTGCAAATTTATTGAAGTTCTGGTCACCAGTTTGTAGGGAGGCCTATTTGTGTGTGTTGCCACTTTATTGAAGTCCTGGTAACCAGTTTGTAGGGTGGCCTGTTTGTGTGTGTTGCCATTTTACTGAAGTCCTAGTCACTAGTTTGTAGGGAGGCCTACATGTTTGTGTTACCAATTTATTGAAGTCCTGGTCACCAGTTGGTAGGGAGGCCTACTTGTGTGTGTTGCCAATTTATTAAAGTCCTGTTCACCAGTTTGTAGGGAGGCCTACTTGTGTGTGTTGCCAATTTATTAAAGTCCTAGTCACCAGTTTGAAGAGAGGCCTACTTTTGTGTGTTGCCAATTTAATGAAGTCTTTTAGGGAGGACTACTTGTGTATGTTGCCAATTTATTTAAGTCCTGGTTACCGGTTTGCAGGGAGGACTACTCGTGTGTGTTTCCAATTTATTGAAGTCCGAGTTACCGGTTTGCAGGGAGGACTACTTGTGTGTGTTGCCAATTTATTGAAGTCCTGGTCACCAGTTTGTAGGGAGGCCTACTAATGTGTGTTGCCAATTTATTGAAGTCCTGGTCACCAGTTTGTAGGGAGGCCTACTTGTGTGTGTAGCCAATTTATTGAAGTCCTGGTCACCAGTTTGTAGGGAGGCCTACTTATGTGTGTTGCAATTTATTGAAGTCCTGGTCACCAGTTTGTAGGGAGGCCTACTTGTGTGTGTTGCCAATTTATTGAAGTCCTGGTCACCAGTTTGTAGGGAGGCCTACTTGTGTGTGTTGCCAATTTATGGAAGTCCTGGTCAGCAGTTTGTAGGGAGGCCAACTTGTGTGTGTTGCCAATTTATTGAAGTCCTGGTCACTAGTTTGTAGGGGGGCCTATTTGTGTGTGTTGCCAGTTTACTGAAGTCCTGGTCACTAGTTTGTAGGGAGGCCTACTTGTGTGTGTTGCCAATTTATTGAAGTTCTGGTCACCAGTTTGTAGGGAGGCCTATTTGTGTGTGTTGCAAATTTATTGAAGTCCTGGTCACCAGTGTGTAGGGAGGCCTACTTGTGTGTGTTGCCAGTTTATTGAAGTCCTGGTCACCTGTTTGTAGATAGACCAACTTGTGTGTGTTGCCAATTTGTTGAAGTCCTGGTCACCAGTTTGTAGGGAGGCCTACTTGTGTGTGTTGCCAATTTATTGAAGTCCTGGTCACCAGTTTGTAGGGAGGCCTACTTGTGTGTGTTGCCAAGTTATTGAAGTCCTGGTCACCAGTTTGTAGGGAGGCCAACTTGTGTGTGTTGCCAATTTACTGAAGTCCTGGTAACTAGTTTGTAGGGAGGCCTATTTGTGTGTGTTGCAAATTTACTGAAGTCCTGGTCATTAGTTTGTAGGGAGGCCTACTTGTGTGTGTTGCCAATTTATTGAAGTTCTGGTCACCAGTTTGTAGGGAGGCCTACTTGTGTGTGTTGCCAATTTATTAAAGTCCTGGTCACCAGTTTGTAGGGAGGCCTACTTTTGTGTGTTGCCAATTTAATGAAGTCCTGGTCACCAGTTTGTAGGGAGGTCAACTTGTCTTTGTTGCCAATTTATTGAAGTCCTGTTTACCGGTTTGCAGAGAGGGTACTTGTGTGTGTTGCCAATTTATTGAGGTCCTGGTTACCGGTTTGCAGAGAGGGTACTTGTGTGTGTTGCCAATTTACTGAAGTCCTGCTCATCAGTTTGTAGGGTGGCCTACTTGTGTGTGTTGCCAATTTACTGAAGTCCTGACCACCAGTTTGTAGGGAGGCATACTTGTGTGTGTTGCCAATTTATTGAAGTCCTGGTCACGAGTTTTCAGGGAGGCCAACTTGTGTGTGTTGCCAATTTATTGAAGTCCTAGTCACCAGTTTGTAGGGTGGCCTATTTGTGTGTGTTGCCAATTTACTTAAGTCCTTGTCACCAGTTTGTAGGGAGGCCTACTTGTGGGTTTGGCCAATTTATTGAAGTCCTGGTCACAAGTTTGTAGGAGGCCTACTTATGTGTGTTGCCAATTTATTGAAGTCCTGGTCACCAGTTTTTAGGGAGGCCTACTTGTGTGTGTTGCCAATTTATTGAAGTCCTGGTCACCAGTGTGTAGGGAGGCCTACTTGTGTGTGTTGCCAATTTATTGAAGTCCTGGTCACCAGTTTGTAGATAGGCCAACTTGTGTGTGTTGCCAATTTGTTGAAGTCCTGGTCACCAGTTTGTAGGGAGGCCTACTTGTGTGTGTTGCCAATTTATTGAAGTCCTGGTCAACAGTTTGTAGGGAGGCCTACTTGTGTGTGTTGCCAAGTTATTGAAGTCCTGGTCACCAGTTTGTAGGGAGGCCAACTTGTGTGTGTTGCCAATTTACTGAAGTCCTGGTAACTAGTTTGTAGGGAGGCCTATTTGTGTGTGTTGCCAATTTACTGAAGTCCTGGTCATTAGTTTGTAGGGAGTCCTACTTGTGTGTGTTGCCAATTTATTGAAGTTCTGGTCACCAGTTTGTAGGGAGGCCTATTTGTGTGTGTTGCCAATTTATTGAAGTCCTGGTCACCAGTTTGTAGGGAGGCCTACTTGTGTGTGTTGCCAATTTATTAAAGTCCTAGTCACCAGTTTGTAGGGAGGCCTACTTTTGTGTGTTGCCAATTTACTGAAGTCCTGGTCACCAGTTTGTAGGAGAACTACTTGTGTATGTTGCCAATTTATTGAAGTCCTGGTCACCAGTTTGTAGGGAGGCCTACTTGTGTGTGTTGCCAATTTATTGAAGTCCTGGTCACCAGTTTGAAGGAAGGCCTATTTGTGTGTGTTGCCACTTTATTGAAGTCCTGGTGACCAGTTTGTAGGGTGGCCTGTTTGTGTGTGTTGCCATTTTACTGAAGTCCTAGTCACTAGTTTGTAGGGAAGCCTACATGTTTGTGTTGCCAATTTATTGAAGTCCTGGTCACCAGTTGGTAGGGAGGCCTACTTGTGTGTGTTGCCAATTTATTAAAGTCCTGTTCACCAGTTTGTAGGGAGGCCTACTTGTGTGTGTTGCCAATTTATTAAAGTCCTGTTCACCAGTTTGTAGGGAGGCCTACTTATGTGTGTTGCCAATTTGTTAAAGTCCTAGTCACCAGTTTGAAGAGAGGCCTACTTTTGTGTGTTGCCAATTTAATGAAGTCCTGGTGACCAGTTTTTAAGGAGGACTACTTGTGTATGTTGCCAATTTATTTAAGTCCTGGTTACCGGTTTGCAGGGAGGACTACTCGTGTGTGTTTCCAATTTATTGAAGTCCGAGTTACCGGTTTGCAGGGAGGACTACTTGTGTGTGTTGCCAATTTATTGAAGTCCTGGTCACCAGTTTGTAGGGAGGCCTACTAATGTGTGTTGCCAATTTACTTAAGTCCTTGTCACCAGTTTGTAGGGAGGCCTACTTGTGGGTTTGGCCAATTTATTGAAGTCCTGGTCACAAGTTTGTAGGAGGCCTACTTATGTGTGTTGCCAATTTATTGAAGTCCTGGTCACCAGTTTGTAGGGAGGCCTACTTGTGTGTGTTGCCAATTTATTGAAGTCCTGGTCACCAGTGTGTAGGGAGGCCTACTTGTGTGTGTTGCCAATTTATTGAAGTCCTGGTCACCAGTTTGTAGATAGGCCAACTTGTGTGTGTTGCCAATTTGTTGAAGTCCTGGTCACCAGTTTGTAGGGAGGCCTACTTGTGTGTGTTGCCAATTTATTGAAGTCCTGGTCACCAGTTTGTAGGGAGGCCTACTTGTGTGTGTTGCCAAGTTATTGAAGTCCTGGTCACCTGTTTGTAGATAGACAAACTTGTGTGTGTTGCCAATTTGTTGAAGTCCTGGTCACCAGTTTGTAGGGAGGCCTACTTGTGTGTGTTGCCAATTTATTGAAGTCCTGGTCACCAGTTTGTAGGGAGGCCTACTTGTGTGTGTTGCCAAGTTATTGAAGTCCTGGTCACCAGTTTGTAGGGAGGCCAACTTGTGTGTGTTGCCAATTTACTGAAGTCCTGGTAACTAGTTTGTAGGGAGGCCTATTTGTGTGTGTTGCCAATTTACTGAAGTCCTGGTCATTAGTTTGTAGGGAGGCCTACTTGTGTGTGTTGCCAATTTATTGAAGTTCTGGTCACCAGTTTGTAGGGAGGCCTACTTGTGTGTGTTGCCAATTTATTAAAGTCCTGGTCACCAGTTTGTAGGGAGGCCTACTTTTGTGTGTTGCCAATTTAATGAAGTCCTGGTCACCAGTTTGTAGGGAGGTCAACTTGTCTTTGTTGCCAATTTATTGAAGTCCTGTTTACCGGTTTGCAGAGAGGGTACTTGTGTGTGTTGCCAATTTATTGAGGTCCTGGTTACCGGTTTGCAGAGAGGGTACTTGTGTGTGTTGCCAATTTACTGAAGTCCTGCTCATCAGTTTGTAGGGTGGCCTACTTGTGTGTGTTGCCAATTTACTGAAGTCCTGACCACCAGTTTGTAGGGAGGCATACTTGTGTGTGTTGCCAATTTATTGAAGTCCTGGTCACGAGTTTTCAGGGAGGCCAACTTGTGTGTGTTGCCAATTTATTGAAGTCCTAGTCACCAGTTTGTAGGGTGGCCTATTTGTGTGTGTTGCCAATTTACTTAAGTCCTTGTCACCAGTTTGTAGGGAGGCCTACTTGTGGGTTTGGCCAATTTATTGAAGTCCTGGTCACAAGTTTGTAGGAGGCCTACTTATGTGTGTTGCCAATTTATTGAAGTCCTGGTCACCAGTTTTTAGGGAGGCCTACTTGTGTGTGTTGCCAATTTATTGAAGTCCTGGTCACCAGTGTGTAGGGAGGCCTACTTGTGTGTGTTGCCAATTTATTGAAGTCCTGGTCACCAGTTTGTAGATAGGCCAACTTGTGTGTGTTGCCAATTTATTGAAGTCCTGGTCACCAGTTTGTAGGGAGGCCTACTTGTGTGTGTTGCCAATTTATTAAAGTCCTAGTCACCAGTTTGTAGGGAGGCCTACTTTTGTGTGTTGCCAATTTACTGAAGTCCTGGTCACCTTTTTGCAGGAGGACTACTTGTGTATGTTGCCAATTTATTGAAGTCCTGGTCACCAGTTTGTAGGGAGGCCTACTTGTGTGTGTTGCCAATTTATTGAAGTCCTGGTCACCAGTTTGTAGGGAGGCCTATTTGTGTGTGTTGCCACTTTATTGAAGTCCTGGTCACCAGTTTGTAGGGTGGCCTGTTTGTGTGTGTTGCCAATTTATTGAAGTCCTGGTCACCAGTTTGTAGGGAGGCCTACTTGTGTGTGTTGCCAATTTATTAAAGTCCTAGTCACCAGTTTGTAGGGAGGCCTACTTTTGTGTGTTGCCAATTTACTCAATTTACTGAAGTCCTGGTCACCAGTTTGTAGGAGAACTACTTGTGTATGTTGCCAATTTATTGAAGTCCTGGTCACCAGTTTGTAGGGAGGCCTACTTGTGTGTGTTGCCAATTTATTGAAGTCCTGGTCACCAGTTTGTAGGAAGGCCTATTTGTGTGTGTTGCCACTTTATTGAAGTCCTGGTGACCAGTTTGTAGGGTGGCCTGTTTGTGTGTGTTGCCATTTTACTGAAGTCCTAGTCACTAGTTTGTAGGGAGGCCTACATGTTTGTGTTGCCAATTTATTGAAGTCCTTGTCACCAGTTGGTAGGGAGGCCTACTTGTGTGTGTTGCCAATTTATTAAAGTCCTGTTCACCAGTTTGTAGGGAGGCCTACTTGTGTGTGTTGCCAATTTATTAAAGTCCTGTTCACCAGTTTGTAGGGAGGCCTACTTATGTGTGTTGCCAATTTGTTAAAGTCCTAGTCACCAGTTTGAAGAGAGGCCTACTTTTGTGTGTTGCCAATTTAATGAAGTCCTGGTGACCAGTTTTTAAGGAGGACTACTTGTGTATGTTGCCAATTTATTTAAGTCCTGGTTACCGGTTTGCAGGGAGGACTACTTGTGTGTGTTTCCAATTTATTGAAGTCCGAGTTACCGGTTTGCAGGGAGGACTACTTGTGTGTGTTGCCAATTTATTGAAGTCCTGGTCACCAGTTTGTAGGGAGGCCTACTAATGTGTGTTGCCAATTTACTTAAGTCCTTGTCACCAGTTTGTAGGGAGGCCTACTTGTGGGTTTGGCCAATTTATTGAAGTCCTGGTCACAAGTTTGTAGGAGGCCTACTTATGTGTGTTGCCAATTTATTGAAGTCCTGGTCACCAGTTTGTAGGGAGGCCTACTTGTGTGTGTTGCCAATTTATTGAAGTCCTGGTCACCAGTGTGTAGGGAGGCCTACTTGTGTGTGTTGCCAATTTATTGAAGTCCTGGTCACCAGTTTGTAGATAGGCCAACTTGTGTGTGTTGCCAATTTGTTGAAGTCCTGGTCACCAGTTTGTAGGGAGGCCTACTTGTGTGTGTTGCCAATTTATTGAAGTCCTGGTCACCAGTTTGTAGGGAGGCCTACTTGTGTGTGTTGCCAAGTTATTGAAGTCCTGGTCACCAGTTTGTAGGGAGGCCAACTTGTGTGTGTTGCCAATTTACTGAAGTCCTGGTAACTAGTTTGTAGTGAGGCCTATTTGTGTGTGTTGCCAATTTACTGAAGTCCTGGTCATTAGTTTGTAGGGAGTCCTACTTGTGTGTGTTGCCAATTTATTGAAGTTCTGGTCACCAGTTTGTAGGGAGGCCTATTTGTGTGTGTTGCCAATTTATTGAAGTCCTGGTCACCAGTTTGTAGGGAGGCCTACTTGTGTGTGTTGCCAATTTATTAAAGTCCTAGTCACCAGTTTGTAGGGAGGCCTACTTTTGTGTGTTGCCAATTTACTGAAGTCCTGGTCACCTTTTTGCAGGAGGACTACTTGTGTATGTTGCCAATTTATTGAAGTCCTGGTCACCAGTTTGTAGGGAGGCCTACTTGTGTGTGTTGCCAATTTATTGAAGTCCTGGTCACCAGTTTGTAGGGAGGCCTATTTGTGTGTGTTGCCACTTTATTGAAGTCCTGGTCACCAGTTTGTAGGGTGGCCTGTTTGTGTGTGTTGCCATTTTACTGAAGTCCTAGTCACTAGTTTGTAGGGAGGCCTACATGTTTGTGTTGCCAATTTATTGAAGTCCTGGTCACCAGTTGGTAGGGAGGCCTACTTGTGTGTGTTGCCAATTTATTAAAGTCCTGTTCACCAGTTTGTAGGGAGGCCTACTTGTGTGTGTTGCCAATTTATTAAAGTCCTAGTCACCAGTTTGAAGAGAGGCCTACTTTTGTGTGTTGCCAATTTAATGAAGTCCTGGTGACCAGTTTTTAGGGAGGACTACTTGTGTATGTTGCCAATTTATTTAAGTCCTGGTTACCGGTTTGCAGGGAGGACTACTCGTGTGTGTTTCCAATTTATTGAAGTCCGAGTTACCGGTTTGCAGGGAGGACTACTTGTGTGTGTTGCCAATTTATTGAAGTCCTGGTCACCAGTTTGTAGGGAGGCCTACTTGTGTGTGTAGCCAATTTATTGAAGTCCTGGTCACCAGTTTGTAGGGAGGCCTACTTATGTGTGTTGCAATTTATTGAAGTCCTGGTCACCAGTTTGTAGGGAGGCCTACTTGTGTGTGTTGCCAATTTATTGAAGTCCTGGTCACCAGTTTGTAGGGAGGCCTACTTGTGTGTGTTGCACATTTATTGAAGTCCTCGTCACCAGTTTGTAGGGAGGCCTACTTGTGTGTGTTGCCAATTTATGGAAGTCCTGGTCACCAGTTTGTAGGGAGGCCAACTTGTGTGTGTTGCCAATTTATTGAAGTCCTGGTCACTAGTTTGTAGGGGGGCCTATTTGTGTGTGTTGCCAGTTTACTGAAGTCCTGGTCGCTAGTTTGTAGGGAGGCCTACTTGTGTGTGTTGCCAATTTATTGAAGTTCCGGTCACCAGTTTGTAGGGAGGCCTATTTGTGTGTGTTGCAAATTTATTGAAGTCCTGGTCACCAGTGTGTAGGGAGGCCTACTTGTGTGTGTTGCCAGTTTATTGAAGTCCTGGTCACCTGTTTGTAGATAGACCAACTTGTGTGTGTTGCCAATTTGTTGAAGTCCTGGTCACCAGTTTGTAGTGAGGCCTACTTGTGTGTGTTGCCAATTTATTGAAGTCCTGGTCACCAGTTTGTAGGGAGGCCTACTTGTGTGTGTTGCCAAGTTATTGAAGTCCTGGTCACCAGTTTGTAGGGAGGCCAACTTGTGTGTGTTGCCAATTTACTGAAGTCCTGGTAACTAGTTTGTAGGGAGGCCTATTTGTGTGTGTTGCCAATTTACTGAAGTCCTGGTCATTAGTTTGTAGGGAGGCCTACTTGTGTGGTTTGCCAATTTATTGAAGTTTTGGTCACCAGTTTGTAGGGAGGCCTACTTGTGTGTGTTGCCAATTTATTAAAGTCCTGGTCACCAGTTTGTAGGGAGGCCTACTTTTGTGTGTTGCCAATTTAATGAAGTCCTGGTCACCAGTTTGTAGGGAGGTCAACTTGTCTTTGTTGCCAATTTATTGAAGTCCTGTTTACCGGTTTGCAGAGAGGGTACTTGTGTGTGTTGCCAATTTATTGAAGTCCTGGTTACCGGTTTGCAGAGAGGGTACTTGTGTGTGTTGCGAATTTACTGAAGTCCTGGTCATCAGTTTGTAGGGTGGCCTACTTGTGTGTGTTGCCAATTTACTGAAGTCCTGACCACCAGTTTGTAGGGAGGCATACTTGTGTGTGTTGCCAATTTATTGAAGTCCTGGTCACGAGTTTTCAGGGAGGCCAACTTGTGTGTGTTGCCAATTTATTGAAGTCCTAGTCACCAGTTTGTAGGGTGGCCTATTTGTGTGTGTTGCCAATTTACTTAAGTCCTGGTCACCAGTTTGTAGGGAGGCCTACTTGTTGGTTTGGCCAATTTATTGAAGTCCTGGTCACAAGTTTGTAGGAGGCCTACTTATGTGTGTTGCCAATTTATTGAAGTCCTGGTCACCAGTTTGTAGGGAGGCCTACTTGTGTGTGTTGCCAATTTATTGAAGTCCTGGTCACCAGTGTGTAGGGAGGCCTACTTGTGTGTGTTG
This sequence comes from Euprymna scolopes, assembly GCF_053919585.1. NCBI lineage: Eukaryota > Metazoa > Mollusca > Cephalopoda > Sepiida > Sepiolidae > Euprymna > Euprymna scolopes. The sequence continues at coordinate 81,679,923 of NC_136490.1, forward strand.
CCAATTTATTGAAGTCCTGGTCACCAGTTTGTAGATAGGCCAACTTGTGTGTGTTGCCAATTTGTTGAAGTCCTGGTCACCAGTTTGTAGGGAGGCCTACTTGTGTGTGTTGCCAATTTATTGAAGTCCTGGTCACCAGTTTGTAGGGAGGCCTACTTGTGTGTGTTGCCAAGTTATTGAAGTCCTGGTCACCAGTTTGTAGGAAGGCTAACTTGTGTGTGTTGCCAATTTACTGAAGTCCTGGTAACTAGTTTGTAGGGAGGCCTATTTGTGTGTGTTGCCAATTTACTGAAGTCCTGGTCATTAGTTTGTAGGGAGTCCTACTTGTGTGTGTTGCCAATTTATTGAAGTTCTGGTCACCAGTTTGTAGGGAGGCCTATTTGTGTGTGTTGCCAATTTATTGAAGTCCTGGTCACCAGTTTGTAGGGAGGCCTACTTGTGTGTGTTGCCAATTTATTAAAGTCCTAGTCACCAGTTTGTAGGGAGGCCTACTTTTGTGTGTTGCCAATTTACTGAAGTCCTGGTCACCAGTTTGCAGGAGGACTACTTGTGTATGTTGCCAATTTATTGAAGTCCTGGTCACCAGTTTGTAGGGAGGCCTACTTGTGTGTGTTGCAAATTTATTGAAGTCCTGGTCACCAGTTTGTAGGGAGGCCTACTTGTGTGTGTTGCCAATTTATTGAAGTCCTGGTCACCAGTTTGTAGGGAGGCCTACTTGTGTGTGTTGCCAATTTATTGAAGTCCTCGTCGCCAGTTTGTAGGGAGGCCTACTTGTGTGTGTTGCCAACTTATTGAAGTCCTCGTCACCAGTTTGTAGGGAGGCCTACTTGTGTGTGTTGCCAATTTATTGAAGTCCTGGTCACCAGTTTGTAGGGAGGCCTACATGTTTGTGTTGCCAATTTATTGAAGTCCTGGTCACCAGTTTGTAGGGAGGCCTACATGTGTGTGTTGCCAATTTATTGAAGTCCTGGTCACCAGATTGTAGGGAGGCCTACTTGTGTGTGTTGCCAATTTATTGAAGTCCTCGTCACCAGTTTGTAGGGAGGCCTACTTGTGTGTGTTGCCAATTTATTGAAGTCCTAGTCACCAGTTTGTAGGGTGGCCTATTTGTGTGTGTTGCCAATTTACTTAAGTCCTGGTCACCAGTTTGTAGGGAGGCCTACTTGTTGGTTTGGCCAATTTATTGAAGTCCTGGTCACAAGTTTGTAGGAGGCCTACTTATGTGTGTTGCCAATTTATTGAAGTCCTGGTCACCAGTTTGTAGGGAGGCCTACTTGTGTGTGTTGCCAATTTATTGAAGTCCTGGTCACCAGTGTGTAGGGAGGCCTACTTGTGTGTGTTGCCAATTTATTGAAGTCCTGGTCACCAGTTTGTAGATAGGCCAACTTGTGTGTGTTGCCAATTTGTTGAAGTCCTGGTCACCAGTTTGTAGGGAGGCCTACTTGTGTGTGTTGCCAATTTATTGAAGTCCTGGTCACCAGTTTGTAGGGAGGCCTACTTGTGTGTATTGCCAAGTTATTGAAGTCCTGGTCACCAGTTTGTAGGAAGGCCAACTTGTGTGTGTTGCCAATTTACTGAAGTCCTGGTAATTAGTTTGTAGGGAGGCCTATTTGTGTGTGTTGCCAATTTACTGAAGTCCTGGTCATTAGTTTGTAGGGAGTCCTACTTGTGTGTGTTGCCAATTTATTGAAGTTCTGGTCACCAGTTTGTAGGGAGGCCTATTTGTGTGTGTTGCCAATTTATTGAAGTCCTGGTCACCAGTTTGTAGGGAGGCCTACTTGTGTGTGTTGCCAATTTATTAAAGTCCTAGTCACCAGTTTGTAGGGAGGCCTACTTTTGTGTGTTGCCAATTTACTGAAGTCCTGGTCACCAGTTTGCAGGAGGACTACTTGTGTATGTTGCCAATTTATTGAAGTCCTGGTCACCAGTTTGTAGGGAGGCCTACTTGTGTGTGTTGCAAATTTATTGAAGTCCTGGTCACCAGTTTGTAGGGAGGCCTACTTGTGTGTGTTGCCAATTTATTGAAGTCCTGGTCACCAGTTTGTAGGGAGGCCTACTTGTGTGTGTGGCCAATTTATTGAAGTCCTCGTCGCCAGTTTGTAGGGAGGCCTACTTGTGTGTGTTGCCAACTTATTGAAGTCCTCGTCACCAGTTTGTAGGGAGGCCTACTTGTGTGTGTTGCCAATTTATTGAAGTCCTGGTCACCAGTTTGTAGGGAGGCCTACATGTTTGTGTTGCCAATTTATTGAAGTCCTGGTCACCAGTTTGTAGGGAGGCCTACATGTGTGTGTTGCCAATTTGTTGAAGTCCTGGTCACCAGATTGTAGGGAGGCCTACTTGTGTGTGTTGCCAATTTATTGAAGTCCTCGTCACCAGTTTGTAGGGAGGCCTACTTGTGTGTGTTGCCAATTTATTGACGTCCTCGTCACCAGTTTGTAGGGAGGCCTACTTATGTGTGTTGCCAATTTATTGAAGTCCTGGTCACCAGTTTGTAGGGAGGCCTACTTGTGTGTGTTGCCAATTTATTGAAGTCCTCGTCACCAGTTTGTAGGGAGGCCTACTTGTGTGTGTTGTCAATTTTTTGAAGTCCTGGTCACCAGTTTGTAGGGATGCCTACTTGTGTGTGTTGCCAATTTATTGAAGTCCTCGTCACCAGTTTGTAGGGAGGCCCACTTGTGTGTGTTGCAAATTTATTGAAGTCCTGGTCACCAGTTTGTAGGGAGGTCTACTTGTGTGTGTACCCAATTTATTGACGTCCTGGCCACCAGTTTGTAGGGAGGCCTACTTGTGTGTGTGGCCAATTTATTGAAGTCCTCGTCACAAGTTTGTAGGGAGGCCTACTTGTGTGTGTTGCCATTTATTGAAGTCCTCGTCACCAGTTTGTAGGGAGGCCTACTTGTGTGTGTTGCCAATTTATTGAAGTCCTGGTCACCAGTTTGTAGGGAGGCCTACTTGTGTGTGTTTCCAATTTATTGAAGTCCTGGTCACCAGTTTGTAGGGAGGCCTACTTGTGTGTGTTGCCAATTTATTGAAGTCCTGGTCACCAGTTTGTAGGGAGGCCTACTTGTGTGTGTTGCCAATTTATTGAAGTCCTCGTCACCAGTTTGTAGGGAGGCCTACTTGTGTGTGTTGCCAATTTATTGAAGTCCTCGTCACCAGTTTGTAGGGAGGCCTACTTATGTGTGTTGCCAATTTATTGAAGTCCTCGTCACCAGTTTGTATGTAGGCCTACTTGTGTGTGTTGCCAATTTATTGAAGTCCTGGTCATTAGTTTGTAGGGAGGCCTACTTGTGTGTGTTGCCAATTTATTGAAGTCCTCGTAACCAGTTTGTAGGGAGGCCTACTTGTGTGTGTTGCCAATTTATTGAAGTCCTCGTCACCAGTTTGTAGGGAGGCCTACTTGTGTGTGTTGCCAATTTATTGAAGTCCTGGTCACCAGTTTGTAGGGAGGCCTACTTGTGTGTGTTGCCAATTTATTGAAGTCCTCGTCACCAGTTTGTAGGGAGGCCTACTTGTGTATGTGGCCAATTTATTGAAGTCCTCGTCACCAGTTTGTAGGGAGGCCTACTTGTGTGTGTTGCCAATTTATTGAAGTCCTCGTCACCAGTTTGTAGGGAGGCCTACTTGTGTGTGTTGCCAATTTATTGAAGTCCTCGTCCCCAGTTTGTAGGGAGGCCTACTTGTGTGTGTTGCACATTTATTGAAGTCCTGGTCACCAGTTTGTAGGGAGGCCTACTTGTGTGTGTTGCCAATTTATTGAAGTCCTGGTCACCAGTTTGTAGGGAGGCCTACTTGTGTGTGTTGCCAATTTATTGAAGTCCTCGTTCCCAGTTTGTAGGGAGGCCTACTTGTGTGTGTTGCCAATTTATTGAAGTCCTCGTCACCAGTTTGTAGGGAGTCCTACTTGTGTGTGTTGCCAATTTATTGAAGTCCTCGTCACCAGTTTGTAGGGAGGCCTACTTGTGTGTGTTGCCAATTTATTGAAGTCCTCGTCACCAGTTTGTAGGGAGGCCTACTTATGTGTGTTGCCAATTTATTGAAGTCCTGGTCACCAGTTTGTAGGGAGGCCTACTTGTGTGTGTTGCACATTTATTAAAGTCCTAGTAACCAGTTTGTAGGGAGGCCTACTTTTGTGTGTTGCCAATTTACTGAAGTCCTGGTCACCAGTTTGTAGGAGGACTACTTGTGTATGTTGCCAATTTATTGAAGTCCTGGTCACCAGTTTGTAGGGAGGCCTACTTGTGTGTGTTGCCAATTTATTGAAGTCCTGGTCACCAGTTTGTAGGGAGGCCTATTTGTGTGTGTTGCCACTGTATTGAAGTCCTGGTCACCAGTTTGTAGGGTGGCCTGTTTGTGTGTGTTGCCATTTTACTGAAGTCCTAGTCACTAGTTTGTATGGAGGCCTACATGTTTGTGTTGCCAATTTATTGAAGTCCTGGTCACCAGTTGGTAGGGAGGCCTACTTGTGTGTGTTGCCAATTTATTAAAGTCCTGTTCACCAGTTTGTAGGGAGGCCTACTTGTGTGTGTTGCCAATTTATTAAAGTCCTAGTCACCAGTTTGAAGAGAGGCCTACTTTTGTGTGTTGCCAATTTAATGAAGTCCTGGTGACCAGTTTTTAGGGAGGACTACTTGTGTATGTTGCCAATTTATTTAAGTCCTGGTTACCGGTTTGCAGGGAGGACTACTCGTGTGTGTTTCCAATTTATTGAAGTCCGAGTTACCGGTTTGCAGGGAGGACTACTTGTGTGTGTTGCCAATTTATTGAAGTCCTGGTCACCAGTTTGTAGGGAGGCCTACTAATGTGTGTTGCCAATTTATTGAAGTCCTGGTCACCAGTTTGTAGGGAGGCCTACTTGTGTGTGTAGCCAATTTATTGAAGTCCTGGTCACCAGTTTGTAGGGAGGCCTACTTATGTGTGTTGCAATTTATTGAAGTCCTGGTCACCAGTTTGTAGGGAGGCCTACTTGTGTGTGTTGCCAATTTATTGAAGTCCTGGTCACCAGTTTGTAGGGAGGCCTACTTGTGTGTGTTGCCAATTTATGGAAGTCCTGGTCACCAGTTTGTAGGGAGGCCAACTTGTGTGTGTTGCCAATTTATTGAAGTCCTGGTAACTAGTTTGTAGGGGGGCCTATTTGTGTGTGTTGCCAGTTTACTGAAGTCCTGGTCACTAGTTTGTAGGGAGGCCTACTTGTGTGTGTTGCCAATTTATTGAAGTTCCGGTCACCAGTTTGTAGGGAGGCCTATTTGTGTGTGTTGCAAATTTATTGAAGTCCTGGTCACCAGTGTGTAGGGAGGCCTACTTGTGTGTGTTGCCAGTTTATTGAAGTCCTGGTCACCTGTTTGTAGATAGACCAACTTGTGTGTGTTGCCAATTTGTTGAAGTCCTGGTCACCAGTTTGTAGGGAGGCCTACTTGTGTGTGTTGCCAATTTATTGAAGTCCTGGTCACCAGTTTGTAGGGAGGCCTACTTGTGTGTGTTGCCAAGTTATTGAAGTCCTGGTCACCAGTTTGTAGGGAGGCCAACTTGTGTGTGTTGCCAATTTACTGAAGTCCTGGTAACTAGTTTGTAGGGAGGCCTATTTGTGTGTGTTGCCAATTTACTGAAGTCCAGGTCATTAGTTTGTAGGGAGGCCTACTTGTGTGTGTTGCCAATTTATTGAAGTTCTGGTCACCAGTTTGTAGGGAGGCCTACTTGTGTGTGTTGCCAATTTATTAAAGTCCTGGTCACCAGTTTGTAGGGAGGCCTACTTTTGTGTGTTGCCAATTTAATGAAGTCCTGGTCACCAGTTTGTAGGGAGGTCAACTTGTCTTTGTTGCCAATTTATTGAAGTCCTGTTTACCGGTTTGCAGAGAGGGTACTTGTGTGTGTTGCCAATTTATTGAAGTCCTGGTTACCGGTTTGCAGAGAGGGTACTTGTGTGTGTTGCCAATTTACTGAAGTCCTGGTAATCAGTTTGTAGGGTGGCCTACTTGTGTGTGTTGCCAATTTACTGAAGTCCTGACCACCAGTTTGTAGGGAGGCATACTTGTGTGTGTTGCCAATTTATTGAAGTCCTGGTCACGAGTTTTCAGGGAGGCCAACTTGTGTGTGTTGCCAATTTATGAAAGTCCTAGTCACCAGTTTGTAGGGTGGCCTATTTGTGTGTGTTGCCAATTTACTTAAGTCCTGGTCACCAGTTTGTAGGGAGGCCTACTTGTGGGTTTGGCCAATTTATTGAAGTCCTGGTCACAAGTTTGTAGGAGGCCTACTTATGTGTGTTGCCAATTTATTGAAGTCCTGGTCACCAGTTTGTAGGGAGGCCTACTTGTGTGTGTTGCCAATTTATTGAAGTCCTGGTCACCAGTGTGTAGGGAGGCCTACTTGTGTGTGTTGCCAATTTATTGAAGTCCTGGTCACCAGTTTGTAGATAGGCCAACTTGTGTGTGTTGCCAATTTGTTGAAGTCCTGGTCACCAGTTTGTAGGGAGGCCTACTTGTGTGTGTTGCCAATTTATTGAAGTCCTGGTCACCAGTTTGTAGGGAGGCCTACTTGTGTGTGTTGCCAAGTTATTGAAGTCCTGGTCACCAGTTTGTAGGGAGGCCAACTTGTGTGTGTTGCCAATTTACTGAAGTCCTGGTAACTAGTTTGTAGGGAGGCCTATTTGTGTGTGTTGCCAATTTACTGAAGTCCTGGTCATTAGTTTGTAGGGAGTCCTACTTGTGTGTGTTTCCAATTTATTGAAGTTCTGGTCACCAGTTTGTAGGGAGGCCTATTTGTGTGTGTTGCCAATTTATTGAAGTCCTGGTCACCAGTTTGTAGGGAGGCCTACTTGTGTGTGTTGCAAATTTATTAAAGTCCTAGTCACCAGTTTGTAGGGAGGACTACTTGTGTATGTTGCCAATTTATTGAAGTCCTGGTCACCAGTTTGTAGGGAGGCCTACTTGTGTGTGTTGCAAATTTATTGAAGTCCTGGTCACCAGTTTGTAGGGAGGCCTACTTGTGTGTGTTGCCAATTTATTGAAGTCCTGGTCACCAGTTTGTAGGGAGGCCTACTTGTGTGTGTGGCCAATTTATTGAAGTCCTCGTCGCCAGTTTGTAGGGAGGCCTACTTGTGTGTGTTGCCAACTTATTGAAGTCCTCGTCACCAGTTTGTAGGGAGGCCTACTTGTGTGTGTTGCCAATTTATTGAAGTCCTGGTCACCAGTTTGTACGGAGGCCTACTTGTGTGTGTTGCCAATTTATTGAAGTCCTGGTCACCAGTTTGTAGGGAGGCCTACATGTGTGTGTTGCCAATTTATTGAAGTCCTGGTCACCAGATTGTAGGGAGGCCTACTTGTGTTTGTTGCCAATTTATTGAAGTCCTGGTCACCAGTTTGTAGGGAGGCCTACTTGTGTGTGTTGCCAATTTATTGACGTCCTCGTCACCAGTTTGTAGGGAGGCCTACTTATGTGTGTTGCCAATTTATTGAAGTCCTGGTCACCAGTTTGTAGGGAGGCCTACTTGTGTGTGTTGCCAATTTATTGAAGTCCTCGTCACCAGTTTGTAGGGAGGCCTACTTGTGTGTGTTGTCAATTTTTTGAAGTCCTGGTCACCAGTTTGTAGGGATGCCTACTTGTGTGTGTTGCCAATTTATTGAAGTCCTCGTCACCAGTTTGTAGGGAGGCCCACTTGTGTGTGTTGCAAATTTATTGAAGTCCTGGTCACCAGTTTGTAGGGAGGTCTACTTGTGTGTGTACCCAATTTATTGACGTCCTGGCCACCAGTTTGTAGGGAGGCCTACTTGTGTGTGTGGCCAATTTATTGAAGTCCTCGTCACAAGTTTGTAGGGAGGCCTACTTGTGTGTGTTGCCATTTATTGAAGTCCTCGTCACCAGTTTGTAGGGAGGCCTACTTGTGTGTGTTGCCAATTTATTGAAGTCCTGGTCACCAGTTTGTAGGGAGGCCTACTTGTGTGTGTTTCAAATTTATTGAAGTCCTGGTCACCAGTTTGTAGGGAGGCCTACTTGTGTGTGTTGCCAATTTATTGAAGTCCTGGTCACCAGTTTGTAGGGAGGCCTACTTGTGTGTGTTGCCAATTTATTGAAGTCCTCGTCACCAGTTTGTAGGGAGGCCTACTTGTGTGTGTTGCCAATTTATTGAAGTCCTCGTCACCAGTTTGTAGGGAGGCCTACTTATGTGTGTTGCCAATTTATTGAAGTCCTCGTCACCAGTTTGTATGGAGGCCTACTTGTGTGTGTTGCCAATTTATTGAAGTCCTGGTCATTAGTTTGTAGGGAGGCCTACTTGTGTGTGTTGCCAATTTATTGAAGTCCTCGTAACCAGTTTGTAGGGAGGCCTACTTGTGTGTGTTGCCAATTTATTGAAGTCCTCGTCACCAGTTTGTAGGGAGGCCTACTTGTGTGTGTTGCCAATTTATTGAAGTCCTGGTCACCAGTTTGTAGGGAGGCCTACTTGTGTGTGTTGCCAATTTATTGAAGTCCTCGTCACCAGTTTGTAGGGAGGCCTACTTGTGTATGTGGCCAATTTATTGAAGTCCTCGTCACCAGTTTGTAGGGAGGCCTACTTGTGTGTGTTGCCAATTTATTGAAGTCCTCGTCACCAGTTTGTAGGGAGGCCTACTTGTGTGTGTTGCCAATTTATTGAAGTCCTCGTCCCCAGTTTGTAGGGAGGCCTACTTGTGTGTGTTGCACATTTATTGAAGTCCTGGTCACCAGTTTGTAGGGAGGCCTACTTGTGTGTGTTGCCAATTTATTGAAGTCCTGGTCACCAGTTTGTAGGGAGGCCTACTTGTGTGTGTTGCCAATTTATTGAAGTCCTCGTCACCAGTTTGTAGGGAGGCCTACTTGTGTGTGTTGCCAATTTATTGAAGTCCTCGTCACCAGTTTGTAGGGAGTCCTACTTGTGTGTGTTGCCAATTTATTGAAGTCCTCGTCACCAGTTTGTAGGGAGGCCTACTTGTGTGTGTTGCCAATTTATTGAAGTCCTCGTCACCAGTTTGTAGGGAGGCCTACTTATGTGTGTTGCCAATTTATTGAAGTCCTGGTCACCAGTTTGTAGGGAGGCCTACTTGTGTGTGTTGCACATTTATTAAAGTCCTAGTAACCAGTTTGTAGGGAGGCCTACTTTTGTGTGTTGCCAATTTACTGAAGTCCTGGTCACCAGTTTGTAGGAGGACTACTTGTGTATGTTGCCAATTTATTGAAGTCCTGGTCACCAGTTTGTAGGGAGGCCTACTTGTGTGTGTTGCCAATTTATTGAAGTCCTGGTCACCAGTTTGTAGGGAGGCCTATTTGTGTGTGTTGCCACTGTATTGAAGTCCTGGTCACCAGTTTGTAGGGTGGCCTGTTTGTGTGTGTTGCCATTTTACTGAAGTCCTAGTCACTAGTTTGTATGGAGGCCTACATGTTTGTGTTGCCAATTTATTGAAGTCCTGGTCACCAGTTGGTAGGGAGGCCTACTTGTGTGTGTTGCCAATTTATTAAAGTCCTGTTCACCAGTTTGTAGGGAGGCCTACTTGTGTGTGTTGCCAATTTATTAAAGTCCTAGTCACCAGTTTGAAGAGAGGCCTACTTTTGTGTGTTGCCAATTTAATGAAGTCCTGGTGACCAGTTTTTAGGGAGGACTACTTGTGTATGTTGCCAATTTATTTAAGTCCTGGTTACCGGTTTGCAGGGAGGACTACTCGTGTGTGTTTCCAATTTATTGAAGTCCGAGTTACCGGTTTGCAGGGAGGACTACTTGTGTGTGTTGCCAATTTATTGAAGTCCTGGTCACCAGTTTGTAGGGAGGCCTACTAATGTGTGTTGCCAATTTATTGAAGTCCTGGTCACCAGTTTGTAGGGAGGCCTACTTGTGTGTGTAGCCAATTTATTGAAGTCCTGGTCACCAGTTTGTAGGGAGGCCTACTTATGTGTGTTGCAATTTATTGAAGTCCTGGTCACCAGTTTGTAGGGAGGCCTACTTGTGTGTGTTGCCAATTTATTGAAGTCCTGGTCACCAGTTTGTAGGGAGGCCAACTTGTGTGTGTTGCCAATTTATTGAAGTCCTGGTAACTAGTTTGTAGGGGGGCCTATTTGTGTGTGTTGCCAGTTTACTGAAGTCCTGGTCACTAGTTTGTAGGGAGGCCTACTTGTGTGTGTTGCCAATTTATTGAAGTTCCGGTCACCAGTTTGTAGGGAGGCCTATTTGTGTGTGTTGCAAATTTATTGAAGTCCTGGTCACCAGTGTGTAGGGAGGCCTACTTGTGTGTGTTGCCAGTTTATTGAAGTCCTGGTCACCTGTTTGTAGATAGACCAACTTGTGTGTGTTGCCAATTTGTTGAAGTCCTGGTCACCAGTTTGTAGGGAGGCCTACTTGTGTGTGTTGCCAATTTATTGAAGTCCTGGTCACCAGTTTGTAGGGAGGCCTACTTGTGTGTGTTGCCAAGTTATTGAAGTCCTGGTCACCAGTTTGTAGGGAGGCCAACTTGTGTGTGTTGCCAATTTACTGAAGTCCTGGTAACTAGTTTGTAGGGAGGCCTATTTGTGTGTGTTGCCAATTTACTGAAGTCCTGGTCATTAGTTTGTAGGGAGGCCTACTTGTGTGTGTTGCCAATTTATTGAAGTTCTGGTCACCAGTTTGTAGGGAGGCCTACTTGTGTGTGTTGCCAATTTATTAAAGTCCTGGTCACCAGTTTGTAGGGAGGCCTACTTTTGTGTGTTGTCAATTTAATGAAGTCCTGGTCACCAGTTTGTAGGGAGGTCAACTTGTCTTTGTTGCCAATTTATTGAAGTCCTGTTTACCGGTTTGCAGAGAGGGTACTTGTGTGTGTTGCCAATTTATTGAAGTCCTGGTTACCGGTTTGCAGAGAGGGTACTTGTGTGTGTTGCCAATTTACTGAAGTCCTGGTAATCAGTTTGTAGGGTGGCCTACTTGTGTGTGTTGCCAATTTACTGAAGTCCTGACCACCAGTTTGTAGGGAGGCATACTTGTGTGTGTTGCCAATTTATTGAAGTCCTGGTCACGAGTTTTCAGGGAGGCCAACTTGTGTGTGTTGCCAATTTATGAAAGTCCTAGTCACCAGTTTGTAGGGTGGCCTATTTGTGTGTGTTGCCAATTTACTTAAGTCCTGGTCACCAGTTTGTAGGGAGGCCTACTTGTGGGTTTGGCCAATTTATTGAAGTCCTGGTCACAAGTTTGTAGGAGGCCTACTTATGTGTGTTGCCAATTTATTGAAGTCCTGGTCACCAGTTTGTAGGGAGGCCTACTTGTGTGTGTTGCCAATTTATTGAAGTCCTGGTCACCAGTGTGTAGGGAGGCCTACTTGTGTGTGTTGCCAATTTATTGAAGTCCTGGTCACCAGTTTGTAGATAGGCCAACTTGTGTGTGTTGCCAATTTGTTGAAGTCCTGGTCACCAGTTTGTAGGGAGGCCTACTTGTGTGTGTTGCCAATTTATTTAAGTCCTGGTCACCAGTTTGTAGGGAGGCCTACTTGTGTGTGTTGCCAAGTTATTGAAGTCCTGGTCACCAGTTTGTAGGGAGGCCAACTTGTGTGTGTTGCCAATTTACTGAAGTCCTGGTAACTAGTTTGTAGGGAGGCCTATTTGTGTGTGTTGCCAATTTACTGAAGTCCTGGTCATTAGTTTGTAGGGAGTCCTACTTGTGTGTGTTGCCAATTTATTGAAGTTCTGGTCACCAGTTTGTAGGGAGGCCTATTTGTGTGTGTTGCCAATTTATTGAAGTCCTGGTCACCAGTTTGTAGGGAGGCCTACTTGTGTGTGTTGCCAATTTATTAAAGTCCTAGTCACCAGTTTGTAGGGAGGCCTACTTTTGTGTGTTGCCAATTTACTGAAGTCCTGGTCACCAGTTTGCAGGAGGACTACTTGTGTATGTTGCCAATTTATTGAAGTCCTGGTCACCAGTTTGTAGGGAGGCCTACTTGTGTGTGTTGCAAATTTATTGAAGTCCTGGTCACCAGTTTGTAGGGAGGCCTACTTGTGTGTGTTGCCAATTTATTGAAGTCCTGGTCACCAGTTTGTAGGGAGGCCTACTTGTGTGTGTGGCCAATTTATTGAAGTCCTCGTCGCCAGTTTGTAGGGAGGCCTACTTGTGTGTGTTGCCAACTTATTGAAGTCCTGGTCACAAGTTTGTAGGGAGGCCTACTTGTGTGTGTTGCCAATTTATTGAAGTCCTGGTCACCAGTTTGTAGGGAGGCCTACTTGTGTGTGTTGCCAATTTATTGAAGTCCTGGTCACCAGTTTGTAGGGAGAGCTACATGTGTGTGTTGCCAATTTATTGAAGTCCTCGTCACCAGTTTGTAGGGAGGCCTAATTGTGTGTGTTGCCAATTTATTGAAGTCCTCGTCACCAGTTTGTAGGGAGGCCTACTTGTGTGTGTTGCCAATTTATTGAAGTCCTCGTCACCAGTTTGTAGGGAGGCCTACTTATGTGTGTTGCCAATTTATTGAAGTCCTGGTCACCAGTTTGTAGGGAGGCCTACTTGTGTGTGTTGCCAATTTATTGAAGTCCTCGTCACCAGTTTGTAGGGAGGCCTACTTGTGTGTGTTGTCAATTTTTTGAAGTCCTGGTCACCAGTTTGTAGGGATGCCTACTTGTGTGTGTTGCCAATTTATTGAAGTCCTCGTCACCAGTTTGTAGGGAGGCCCACTTGTGTGTGTTGCAAATTTATTGAAGTCCTGGTCACCAGTTTGTAGGGAGGTCTACTTGTGTGTGTACCCAATTTATTGACGTCCTGGTCACCAGTTTGTAGGGAGGCCTACTTGTGTGTGGTGCCAATTTATTGAAGTCCTCGTCACCAGTTTGTAGGGAGGCCTACTTGTGTGTGTTGCCATTTATTGAAGTCCTCGTCACCAGTTTGTAGGGAGGCCTACTTGTGTGTGTTGCCAATTTATTGAAGTCCTCGTCACCAGTTTGTAGGGAGGCCTACTTGTGTGTGTTGCCAATTTATTGAAGTCCTGGTCACCAGTTTGTAGGGAGGCCTACTTGTGTGTGTTGCCAATTTATTGAAGTCCTGGTCACCAGTTTGTAGGGAGGCCTACTTGTGTGTGTTGCCAATTTATTGAAGTCCTCGTCACCAGTTTGTAGGGAGGCCTACTTGTGTGTGTTGCCAATTTATTGAAGTCCTCGTCACCAGTTTGTAGGGAGGCCTACTTATGTGTGTTGCCAATTTATTGAAGTCCTGGTCACCAGTTTGTATGGAGGCCTACTTGTGTGTGTTGCCAATTTATTGAAGTCCTGGTCATTAGTTTGTAGGGAGGCCTACTTGTGTATGTTGCCAATTTATTGAAGTCCTCGTCACCAGTTTGTAGGGAGGCCTACTTGTGTGTGTTGCCAATTTATTGAAGTCCTCGTCACCAGTTTGTAGGGAGGCCTACTTGTGTGTGTTGCCAATTTATTGAAGTCCTGGTCACCAGTTTGTAGGGAGGCCTACTTGTGTGTGTTGCCAATTTATTGAAGTCCTCGTCACCAGTTTGTAGGGAGGCCTACTTGTGTATGTGGTTAATTTATTGAAGTCCTCGTCACCAGTTTGTAGGGAGGCCTACTTGTGTGTGTTGCCAATTTATTGAAGTCCTCGTCACCAGTTTGTAGGGAGGCCTACTTGTGTGTGTTGCCAATTTATTGAAGTCCTCGTCCCCAGTTTGTAGGGAGGCCTACTTGTGTGTGTTGCACATTTATTGAAGTCCTGGTCACCAGTTTGTAGGGAGGCCTACTTGTGTGTGTTGCCAATTTACTGAAGTCCTGGTAACTAGTTTGTAGGGAGGCCTATTTGTGTGTGTTGCCAATTTACTGAAGTCCTGGTCATTAGTTTGTAGGGAGTCCTACTTGTGTGTGTTGCCAATTTATTGAAGTTCTGGTCACCAGTTTGTAGGGAGGCCTATTTGTGTGTGTTGCCAATTTATTGAAGTCCTGGTCACCAGTTTGTAGGGAGGCCTACTTGTGTGTGTTGCCAATTTATTAAAGTCCTAGTCACCAGTTTGTAGGGAGGCCTACTTTTGTGTGTTGCCAATTTACTGAAGTCCTGGTCACCAGTTTGCAGGAGGACTACTTGTGTATGTTGCCAATTTATTGAAGTCCTGGTCACCAGTTTGTAGGGAGGCCTACTTGTGTGTGTTGCAAATTTATTGAAGTCCTGGTCACCAGTTTGTAGGGAGGCCTACTTGTGTGTGTTGCCAATTTATTGAAGTCCTGGTCACCAGTTTGTAGGGAGGCCTACTTGTGTGTGTGGCCAATTTATTGAAGTCCTCGTCGCCAGTTTGTAGGGAGGCCTACTTGTGTGTGTTGCCAACTTATTGAAGTCCTGGTCACCAGTTTGTAGGGAGGCCTACTTGTGTGTGTTGCCAATTTATTGAAGTCCTGGTCACCAGTTTGTAGGGAGGCCTACTTGTGTGTGTTGCCAATTTATTGAAGTCCTGGTCACCAGTTTGTAGGGAGAGCTACATGTGTGTGTTGCCAATTTATTGAAGTCCTCGTCACCAGTTTGTAGGGAGGCCTAATTGTGTGTGTTGCCAATTTATTGAAGTCCTCGTCACCAGTTTGTAGGGAGGCCTACTTGTGTGTGTTGCCAATTTATTGAAGTCCTCGTCACCAGTTTGTAGGGAGGCCTACTTATGTGTGTTGCCAATTTATTGAAGTCCTGGTCACCAGTTTGTAGGAAGGCCTACTTGTGTGTGTTGCCAATTTATTGAAGTCCTCGTCACCAGTTTGTAGGGAGGCCTACTTGTGTGTGTTGTCAATTTTTTGAAGTCCTCGTCACCAGTTTGTAGGGATGCCTACTTGTGTGTGTTGCCAATTTATTGAAGTCCTCGTCACCAGTTTGTAGGGAGGCCCACTTGTGTGTGTTGCAAATTTATTGAAGTCCTGGTCACAAGTTTGTAGGGAGGTCTACTTGTGTGTGTACCCAATTTATTGACGTCCTGGTCACCAGTTTGTAGGGAGGCCTACTTGTGTGTGGTGCCAATTTATTGAAGTCCTCGTCACCAGTTTGTAGGGAGGCCTACTTGTGTGTGTTGCCATTTATTGAAGTCCTCGTCACCAGTTTGTAGGGAGGCCTACTTGTGTGTGTTGCCAATTTATTGAAGTCCTGGTCACCAGTTTGTAGGGAGGCCTACTTGTGTGTGTTGCCAATTTATTGAAGTCCTCGTCACCAGTTTGTAGGGAGGCCTACTTGTGTGTGTTGCCAATTTATTGAAGTCCTGGTCACCAGTTTGTAGGGAGGCCTACTTGTGTGTGTTGCCAATTTATTGAAGTCCTCGTCACCAGTTTGTAGGGAGGCCTACTTGTGTGTGTTGCCAATTTATTGAAGTCCTCGTCACCAGTTTGTAGGGAGGCCTACTTATGTGTGTTGCCAATTTATTGAAGTCCTCGTCACCAGTTTGTAGGGAGGCCTACTTGTGTGTGTTGCCAATTTATTGAAGTCCTCGTCACCAGTTTGTAGGGAGGCCTACTTGTGTGTGTTGCCAATTTATTGAAGTCCTCGTCCCCAGTTTGTAGGGAGGCCTACTTGTGTGTGTTGCACATTTATTGAAGTCCTGGTCACCAGTTTGTAGGGAGGCCTACTTGTGTGTGTTGCCAATTTATTGAAGTCATGGTCACCAGTTTGTAGGGAGGCCTACTTGTGTGTGTTGCCAATTTATTGAAGTCCTCGTCACCAGTTTGTAGGGAGGCCTACTTGTGTGTGTTGCCAATTTATTGAAGTCCTCGTCACCAGTTTGTAGGGAGTCCTACTTGTGTGTGTTGCCAATTTATTAAAGTCATCGTCACCAGTTTGTAGGGAGGCCTACTTGTGTGTGTTGCCAATTTATTGAAGTCCTCGTCACCAGTTTGTAGGGAGGCCTACTTATGTGTGTTGCCAATTTATTGAAGTCCTGGTCACCAGTTTGTAGGGAGGCCTACTTGTGTGTGTTGCACATTTATTGAAGTCCTTGTCACCAGTTTGTAGGGAGGCCTACTTGTGTGTGTTGTCAATTTTTTGAAGTCCTGGTCACCAGTTTGTAGGGAGGCCTACTTGTGTGTGTTGCCAATTTATTGAAGTCCTCGTCACCAGTTTGTAGGGAGGCCTACTTGTGTGTGTTGCCAATTTATTGAAGTCCTGGTCACCAGTTTGTAGGGAGGCCTACTTGTGTGTGTTGCCAATTTATTGAAGTCCTGGTCACCAGTTTGTAGGGAGGCCTACTTGTGTGTGTTGCCAATTTATTGAAGTCCTGGTCACCAGTTTGTAGGGAGGCCTTCTTGTGTGTGTTGCCAATTTATTGAAGTCCTCGTCACCAGTTTGTAGGGAGGCCTACTTGTGTGTGTTGCCAATTTATTGAAGTCCTCGTCACCAGTTTGTAGGGAGGCCTACTTATGTGTGTTGCCAATTTATTGAAGTCCTCGTCACCAGTTTGTATGGAGGCCTACTTGTGTGTGTTGCCAATTTGTTGAAGTCCTGGTCATTAGTTTGTAGGGAGGCCTACTTGTGTGTGTTGCCAATTTATTGAAGTCCTCGTCACCAGTTTGTAGGGAGGCCTACTTGTGTGTGTTGCCAATTTATTGAAGTCCTCGTCACCAGTTTGTAGGGAGGCCTACTTGTGTGTGTTGCCAATTTATTGAAGTCCTGGTCACCAGTTTGTAGGGAGGCCTACTTGTGTGTGTTGCCAATTTATTGAAGTCCTCGTCACCAGTTTGTAGGGAGGCCTACTTGTGTATGTCGCCAATTTATTGAAGTCCTCGTCACCAGTTTGTAGGGAGGCCTACTTGTGTGTGTTGCCAATTTATTGAAGTCCTCGTCACCAGTTTGTAGGGAGGCCTACTTGTGTGTGTTGCCAATTTATTGAAGTCCTCGTCCCCAGTTTGTTGGGAGGCCTACTTGTGTGTGTTGCCAATTTATTGAAGTCCTGGTCACCAGTTTGTAGGGAGGCCTACTTGTGTGTGTTGCCAATTTATTGAAGTCCTGGTCACCAGTTTGTAGGGAGGCCTACTTGTGTGTGTTGCCAATTTATTGAAGTCCTCGTCACCAGTTTGTAGGGAGGCCTACTTGTGTGTGTTGCCAATTTATTGAAGTCCTCGTCCCCCGTTTGTAGGGAGGCCTACTTGTGTGTGTTGCCAATTTATTGAAGTCCTCGTCACCAGTTTGTAGGGAGGCCCACTTGTGTGTGTTGCAAATTTATTGAAGTCCTGGTCACCAGTTTGTAGGGAGGTCTACTTGTGTGTGTTGCCAATTTATTGAAGTCCTGGTCACCAGTTTGTAGGGAGGCCTACTTGTGTGTGTGGCCAATTTATTGAAGTCCTCGTCACCAGTTTGTAGGGAGGCCTACTTGTGTGTGTTGCCAATTTATTGAAGTCCTCGTCACCAGTTTGTAGGGAGGCCTACTTGTGTGTGTTGCCAATTTATTGAAGTCCTCGTCACCAGTTTGTAGGGAGGCCTACTTGTGTGTGTTGCCAATTTATTGAAGTCCTGGTCACCAGTTTGTAGGGAGGCCTACTTGTGTGTGTTGCCAATTTATTGAAGTCCTGGTCACCAGTTTGTAGGGAGGCCTACTTGTGTGTGTTGCCAATTTATTGAAGTCCTCGTCACCAGTTTGTAGGGAGGCCTACTTGTGTGTGTTGCCAATTTATTGAAGTTCTCGTCACCAGTTTGTAGGGAGGCCTACTTGTGCGTGTTGCCAATTTATTGAAGTCCTCGTCCCCAGTTTGTAGGGAGGCCTACTTGTGTGTGTTGCCAATTTATTGAAGTCCTGGTCACCAGTTTGTAGGGAGGCCTACTTGTGTGTGTTGCCAATTTATTGAAGTCCTGGTCACCAGTTTGTAGGGAGGCCTACTTGTGTGTGTTGCCAATTTATTGAAGTCCTCGTCACCAGTTTGTAGGGAGGCCTACTTGTGTGTGTTGCCAATTTATTAAAGTCCTCGTCACCAGTTTGTAGGGAGGCCTACTTGTGTGTGTTGCCAATTTATTGAAGTCCTCGTCACCAGTTTGTAGGGAGGCCTACTTGTGTGTGTTGCCAATTTATTGAAGTCCTCGTCATTAGTTTGTAGGGAGGCCTACTTGTGTGTGTTGCCAATTTATTGAAGTCCTCGTCACCAGTTTGTAGGGAGGCCTACTTGTGTGTGTTGCCAATTTATTGAAGTCCTCGTCACCAGTTTGTAGGGAGGCCTACTTATGTGTGTTGCCAATTTATTGAACTCCTCGTCACCAGTTTGTAGGGAGGCCTACTTGTGTGTGTTGCCAATTTATTGAAGTCCTGGTCACCAGTTTGTAGGGAGGCCTACTTGTGTGTGTTGCCAATTTATTGAAGTCCTGGTCACCAGTTTGTAGGGAGGCCTACTTGTGTGTGTTGCCAATTTATTGAAGTCCTGGTCACCAGTTTGTAGGGAGGCCTACTTGTGTGTGTTGCCAATTTATTGAAGTCCTCGTCACCAGTTTGTAGGGAGGCCTACTTGTGTGTGTTGCCAATTTATTGAAGTTCTCGTCACCAGTTTGTAGGGAGGCCTACTTATGTGTGTTGCCAATTTATTGAAGTCCTCGTCACCAGTTTGTATGGAGGCCTACTTGTGTGTGTTGCCAATTTATTGATTCCCTGGTCATTAGTTTGTAGTGAGGCCTACTTGTGTGTGTTGCCAATTTATTGAAGTCCTCGTCACCAGTTTGTAGGGAGGCCTACTTGTGTGTGTTGCCAATTTATTGAAGTCCTCGTCACCAGTTTGTAGGGAGGCCTACTTGTGTGTGTTGCCAATTTATTGAAGTCCTGGTCACCAGTTTGTAGGGAGGCCTACTTGTGTGTGTTGCCAATTTATTGAAGTCCTCGTCACCAGTTTGTAGGGAGGCCTACTTGTGTATGTGGCCAATTTATTGAAGTCCTCGTCACCAGTTTGTAGGGAGGCCTACTTGTGTGTGTTGCCAATTTATTGAAGTCCTCGTCACCAGTTTGTAGGGAGGCCTACTTGTGCGTGTTGCCAATTTATTGAAGTCCTCGTCCCCAGTTTGTAGGGAGGCCTACTTGTGTGTGTTGCCAATTTATTGAAGTCCTGGTCAGTAGTTTGTAAGGAGGCCTACTTGTGTGTGTTGCCAATTTATTGAAGTCCTGGTCACCAGTTTGTAGGGAGGCCTACTTGTGTGTGTTGCCAATTTATTGAAGTCCTCGTCACCAGTTTGTAGGGAGGCCTACTTGTGTGTGTTGCCAATTTATTGAAGTCCTCGTCACCAGTTTGTAGGGAGGCCTACTTGTGTGTGTTGCCAATTTATTGAAGTCCTCGTCACCAGTTTGTAGGGAGGCCTACTTGTGTGTGTTGCCAATTTATTGAAGTCCTCGTCATTAGTTTGTAGGGAGGCCTACTTGTGTGTGTTGCCAATTTATTGAAGTCCTCGTCACCAGTTTGTAGGGAGGCCTACTTGTGTGTGTTGCCAATTTATTGAAGTCCTCGTCACCAGTTTGTAGGGAGGCCTACTTATGTGTGTTGCCAATTTATTGAACTCCTCGTCACCAGTTTGTAGGGAGGCCTACTTGTGTGTGTTGCCAATTTATTGAAGTCCTGGTCACCAGTTTGTAGGGAGGCCTACTTGTGTATGTGGCCAATTTATTGAAGTCCTCGTCACCAGTTTGTAGGGAGGCCTACTAAAGTGTGTTGCCAATTTATTGAAGTCCTCGTCACCAGTTTGTAGGGAGGCCTACTTGTGTGTGTTGCCAATTTATTGAAGTCCTCGTCCCCAGTTTGAAGGGAGGCCTACTTTGTGTGTTGCCAATTTATTGAAGTCCTGGTCACCAGTTTGTAGGGAGGCCTACTTGTGTGTGTTGCCAATTTATTGAAGTCCTGGTCACCAGTTTGTAGGGAGGCCTACTTGTGTGTGTTGCCAATTAGTAAAGTCCTCGTCACCAGTTTGTAGGGAGGCCTACTTGTGTGTGTTGCCAATTTATTGAAGTCCTCGTCACCAGTTTGTAGGGAGGCCTACTTGTGTGTGTTGCCAATTTATTGAAGTCCTCGTCACCAGTTTGTAGGGAGGCCTACTTGTGTGTGTTGCCAATTTATTGAAGTCCTCGTCACCAGTTTGTAGGGAGGCCTACTTGTGTGTGTTGCCAATTTATTGAAGTCCTGGTCACCAGTTTTTAGGGAGGCCTACTTGTGTGTGTTGCCAATTTATTTAAGTCCTGGTCACCAGTTTGTAGGAAGGCCAACTTGTGTGTGTGGACAATTTATTGAAGTCCTCGTCACCAGTTTGTAGGGAGGCCTACTTGTGTGTGTTGCCAATTTATTGAAGTCCTGGTCACCAGTTTGTAGGGAGGCCTACTTGTGTGTGTTGCCAATTTATTGAAGTCCTCGTCACCAGTTTGTAGGGAGGCCTACTTGTGTGTGTTGCCAATTTATTGAAGTCCTCGTCACCAGTTTGTAGGGAGGCCTACTTGTGTGTGTTGCCAATTTATTGAAGTCCTGGTCACCAGTTTGTAGGGAGGCCTACTTGTGTGTGTTGCCAATTTATTGAAGTCCTGGTCACCAGTTTGTAGGGAGGCCTACTTGTGTGTGTTGCCAATTTATTGAAGTCCTCGTCACCAGTTTGTAGGGAGGCCTACTTGTGTGTGTTGCCAATTTATTGAAGTCCTCTACACCAGTTTGTAGGGAGGCCTACTTGTGTGTGTTGCCAATTTATTGAAGTCCTCGTCACCAGTTTGTAGGGAGGCCTACTTATGTGTGTTGCCAATTTATTGAAGTCCTGGTCACAAGTTTGTAGGGAGGCCTACTTGTGTGTGTTGCCAATTTACTGAAGTCCTGGTCACCAGTTTGTAGGGAGGCCTACTTTTGTGTGTTGCCAATTTATTGAAGTCCTCGTCACCAGTTTGTAGGGAGGCCTACTTTTGTGTGTTGCCAATTTATTGAAGTCCTGGTCACCAGTTTGTAGGGAGGCCTACTTGTGTGTGTTGCCAATTTCTTGAAGTCCTGGTCACCAGTTTGTAGGGAGGCCTACTTGTGTGTGTTGCCAATTTATTGAAGTCCTGGTCACCAGTTTGTAGGGAGGCCTACTTGTGTGTGTTGCCAATTTATTAAAGTCCTCGTCACCAGTTTGTAGGGAGGCCTACGTGTGTGTGTGGCCAATTTATTGAAGTCCTCGTCACCAGTTTTTAGGGAGGCCTACTTGTGTGTGTTGCCAATTTATTGAAGTCCTCGTCACCAGTTTGTAGGGAGGCCTACTTGTGTGTGTTTCCAATTTATTGAAGTCCTGGTCACCAGTTTGTAGGGAGGCCTACTTGTGTGTGTTGCCAATTTATTGAAGTCCTGCTCACCAGTTTGTAGGGAGGCCTACTTGTGTGTGTTGCCAATTTATTGAAGTCCTCGTCACCAGTTTGTAGGGAGGCCTACTTGTGTGTGTTGCCAATTTATTGAAGTCCTCGTCACCAGTTTGTAGGGAGGCCTACTTGTGTGTGTTGCCAATTTATTGAAGTCCTGGTCACCAGTTTGTAGGGAGGCCTACTTGTGTGTGTTGCCAATTTATTGAAGTCCTGGTCACCAGTGTGTAGGGAGGCCTACTTGTGTGTGTTGCCAATTTATTGAAGTCCTCGTCACCAGTTTGTAGGGAGGCCTACTTGTGTGTGTTGCCAATTTATTGAAGTCCTCGTCACCAGTTTGTAGGGAGGCCTACTTGTGTATGTGGCCAATTTATTGAAGTCCTCGTCACCAGTTTGTAGGGAGGCCTACTTGTGTGTGTTGCCAATTTATTGAAGTCCTCGTCACCAGTTTGTAGGGAGGCCTACTTGTGTGTGTTGCCAATTTCTTGAAGTCCTCGTCCCCAGTTTGTAGGGAGGCCTACTTGTGTGTGTTGCCAATTTATTGAAGTCCTGGTCACCAGTTTGTAGGGAGGCCTACTTGTGTGTGTTGCCAATTTATTGAAGTCCTGGTCACCAGTTTGTAGGGAGGCCTACTTGTGTGTGTTGCCAATTTATTGAAGTCCTCGTCACCAGTTTGTAGGGAGGCCTACTTGTGTGTGTTGCCAATTTATTGAAGTCCTCGTCACCAGTTTGTAGGGAGGCCTACTTGTGTGTGTTGCCAATTTATTGAAGTCCTCGTCACCAGTTTGTAGGGAGGCCTACTTCTGTGTGTTGCCAATTTATTGAACTCCTCGTCACCAGTTTGTAGGGAGGCCTACTTGTGTGTGTTGCCAATTTATTGAAGTCCTGGTCACCAGTTTGTAGGGAGGCCTACTTGTGTATGTTGCCAATTTATTGAAGTCCTCGTCACCAGTTTGTAGGGAGGCCTACTAAAGTGTGTTGCCAATTTATTGAAGTCCTCGTCACCAGTTTGTAGGGAGGCCTACTTGTGTGTGTTGCCAATTTATTGAAGTCCTCGTCCCCAGTTTGTAGGGAGGCCTACTTGTGTGTGTTGCCAATTTATTGAGGTCCTGGTCACCAGTTTGTAGGGAGGCCTACTTGTGTGTGTTGCCAATTTATTGAAGTCCTGGTCACCAGTTTGTAGGGAAGCCTACTTGTGTGTGTTGCCAATTTATTAAAGTCCTCGTCACCAGTTTGTAGGGAGGCCTACTTGTGTGTGTTGCCAATTTATTGAAGTCCTCGTCACCAGTTTGTAGGGAGGCCTACTTGTGTGTGTTGCCAATTTATTGAAGTCCTCGTCACCAGTTTGTAGGGAGGCCTACTTGTGTGTGTTGCCAATTTATTGAAGTCCTCGTCACCAGTTTGTAGGGAGGCCTACTTGTGTGTGTTTCCAATTTATTGAAGTCCTCGTCACCAGTTTGTAGGGAGGCCTACTTGTGTGTGTTGCCAATTTATTGAAGTCCTGGTCACCAGTTTGTAGGGAGGCTTACTTGTGTGTGTGGACAATTTATTGAAGTCCTCGTCACCAGTTTGTAGGGAGGCCTACTTGTGTGTGTTGCCAATTTATTGAAGTCCTCGTCACCAGTTTGTAGGGAGGCCTACTTGTGTGTGTTGCCAATTTATTGAAGTCCTCGTCACCAGTTTGTAGGGAGGCCTACTTGTGTGTTTTGCCAATTTATAGAAGTCCTGGTCACCAGTTTGTAGGGAGGCCTACTTGTGTGTGTTGCCAATTTATTGAAGTCCTGGTCACCAGTTTGTAGGGAGGCCTACTTGTGTGTGTTGCCAATTTATTGAAGTCCTCGTCACCAGTTTGTAGGGAGGCCTACTTGTGTGTGTTGCCAATTTATTGAAGTCCTCGTCACCAGTTTGTAGGGAGGCCTACTTGTGTGTGTTGCCAATTTATTGAAGTCCTCGTCACCAGTTTGTAGGGAGGCCTACTTGTGTGTGTTGCCAATTTATTGAAGTCCTGGTCACCAGTTTGTAGGGAGGCCTACTTTTGTGTGTTGCCAATTTATTGAAGTCCTGGTCACAAGTTTGTAGGGAGGCCTACTTGTGTGTGTTGCCAATTTACTGAAGTCCTGGTCACCAGTTTGTAGGGAGGCCTACTTTTGTGTGTTGCCAATTTATTGAAGTCCCTGTCACCAGTTTGTAGGGAGGCCTACTTGTGTGTGTTGCCAATTTATTGAAGTCCTGGTCACCAGTTTGTAGGGAGGCCTACTTGTGTGTGTTGCCAATTTCTTGAAGTCCTGGTCACCAGTTTGTAGGGAGGCCTACTTGTGTGTGTTGCCAATTTATTGAAGTCCTGGTCACCAGTTTGTAGGGAGGCCTACTTGTGTGTGTTGCCAATTTATTGAAGTCCTCGTCACCAGTTTGTAGGGAGGCCTACTTGTGTATGTGGCCAATTTATTGAAGTCCTCGTCACCAGTTTGTAGGGAGGCCTACTTGTGTGTGTTGCCAATTTATTGAAGTCCTCGTCACCAGTTTGTAGGGAGGCCTACTTGTTTGTGTTGCCAATTTATTGAAGTCCTGGTCACCAGTTTGTAGGGAGGCCTACTTGTGTGTGTTGCCAATTTATTGAAGTCCTCGTCACCAGTTTGTAGGGAGGCCTACTTGTGTGTGTTGCCAATTTATTGAAGTCCTCGTCACCAGTTTGTAGGGAGGCCTACTTGTGTGTGTTGCCAATTTATTGAAGTCCTGGTCACCAGTTTGTAGGGAGGCCTACTTGTGTGTGTTGCCAATTTATTGAAGTCCTGGTCACCAGTGTGTAGGGAGACCTACTTGTGTGTGTTGCCAATTTATTGAAGTCCTCGTCACCAGTTTGTAGTGAGGCCTACTTGTGTGTGTTGCCAATTTATTGAAGTCCTCGTCACCAGTTTGTAGGGAGGCCTACTTGTGTGTGTTGCCAATTTATTGAAGTCCTCGTCACCAGTTTGTAGGGAGGCCTACTTATGTGTGTTGCCAATTTATTGAAGTCCTGGTCAGCAGTTTGTAGGGAGGCCTACTTGTGTGTGTTGCCAATTTATTGAAGTCCTGGTCACCAGTTTGTAGGAGGCCTACTTGTGTGTGTTGCCAATTTATTGAAGTCCTCGTCACCAGTTTGTAGGGAGGCCTACTTGTGTGTGTGGCCAATTTATTGAAGTCCTCGTCACCAGTTTGTAGGGAGGCCTACTTATGTGTGTTGCCAATTTATTGAAGTCCTCGTCACCAGTTTGTAGGGAGGCCTACTTGTGTGTGTTGCCAATTTATTGAAGTCCTCGTCACCAGTTTGTAGGGAGGCCTACTTCTGTGTGTGACCAATTTATTGAAGTCCTCGTAACCAGTGTGTAGGGAGGCCTACTTATGTGTCTTGCCAATTTATTGAAGTCCTCGTCACCAGTTTGTAGGGAGGCCTACTTGTGTGTGTTGCCAATTTATTGAAGTCCTCGTCACCAGTTTGTAGGGAGGCCTACTTGTGTGTGTTGCCAATTTATTGAAGTCCTCGTCACCAGTTTGTAGGGAGGCCTACTTGTGTGTGTTGCCAATTTATTGAAGTCCTCGTCACCAGTTTGTAGGGAGGCCTACTTATGTGTGTTGCCAATTTATTGAAGTCCTGGTCACCAGTTTGTAGGGAGGCCTACTTGTGTGTGTTGCCAATTTATTGAAGTCCTCGTCACCAGTTTGTAGGGAGGCCTACTTGTGTGTGTTGCCAATTTATTGAAGTCCTCGTCACCAGTTTGTAGGGAGGCCTACTTGTGTGTTTTGCCAATTTATTGAAGTCCTGGTCACAAGTTTGTAGGGAGGCCTACTTGTGTGTGTTGCCAATTTATTGAAGTCCTCGTCACCAGTTTGTAGGGAGGCCTACTTGTGTGTGTGGCCAATTTATTGAAGTCCTGGTCACCAGTTTGTAGGGAGGCCTACTTGTGTGTGTTGCCAATTTATTGAAGTCCTGGTCACCAGTTTGTAGGGAGGCCTACTTGTGTGTGTTGCCAATTTATTGAAGTCCTGGTCACCAGTTTGTAGGGAGGCCTACTTGTGTGTGTTGCCAATTTATTGAAGTCCTCGTCACCAGTTTGTAGGGAGGCCTACTTGTGTGTGTTGCCAATTTATTGAAGTCCTGGTCACCAGTTTGTAGGGAGGCCTACTTGTGTGTGTTGCCAATTTATTGAAGTCCTCGTCACCAGTTTGTAGGGAGGCCTACTTGTGTGTGTTGCCAATTTATTGAAGTCTTCGTCACCAGTTTGTAGGGAGGCCTACTTGTGTGTGTTGCCAATTTATTGAAGTCCTCGTCACCAGTTTGTAGGGAGGCCTACTTGTGTGTGTTGCCAATTTATTAAAGTCCTCGTCACCAGTTTGTAGGGAGGCCTACTTGTGTGTGTTGCCAATTTATTGAAGTCCTCGTCACCAGTTTGTAGGGAGATCTACTTGTGTGTGTTGCCAATTTATTGAAGTCCTCGTCACCAGTTTGTAGGGAGGCCTACTTGTGTGTGTTGCCAATTTATTGAAGTCCTCGTCACCAGTTTGTAGGGAGATCTACTTGTGTGTGTTGCCAATTTATTGAAGTCCTCGTCACCAGTTTGTAGGGAGGCCTACTTGTGTGTGTTGCCAATTTATTGAAGTCCTCGTCACCAGTTTGTAGGGAGGCCTACTTGTGTGTGTTGCCAATTTATTGAAGTCCTCGTCACCAGTTTGTAGGGAGGCCTACTTGTGTGTGTTGCCAATTTATTGAAGTCCTCGTCACCAGTTTGTAGGGAGGCCTACTTGTGTGTGTTGCCAATTTATTGAAGTCCTCGTCACCAGTTTGTAGGGAGGCCTACTTGTGTGTGTTGCCAATTTATTGAAGTCCTCGTCACCAGTTTGTAGGGAGGCCTACTTGTGTGTGTTGCCAATTTATTGAAGTCCTGGTCACCAGTTTGTAGGGAGGCCTACTTGTGTGTGTTGCCAATTTATTGAAGTCCTGGTCACCAGTTTGTAGGAGGCCTACTTGTGTGTGTTGCCAATTTATTGAAGTCCTCGTCACCAGTTTGTAGGGAGGCCTACTTGTGTGTGTGGCCAATTTATTGAAGTCCTCGTCACCAGTTTGTAGGGAGGCCTACTTATGTGTGTTGCCAATTTATTGAAGTCCTCGTCACCAGTTTGTAGGGAGGCCTACTTGTGTGTGTTGCCAATTTATTGAAGTCCTCGTCACCAGTTTGTAGGGAGGCCTACTTCTGTGTGTGACCAATTTATTGAAGTCCTCGTAACCAGTGTGTAGGGAGGCCTACTTATGTGTGTTGCCAATTTATTGAAGTCCTCGTCACCAGTTTGTAGGGAGGCCTACTTGTGTGTGTTGCCAATTTATTGAAGTCCTCGTCACCAGTTTGTAGGGAGGCCTACTTGTGTGTGTTGCCAATTTATTGAAGTCCTCGTCACCAGTTTGTAGGGAGGCCTACTTGTGTGTGTTGCCAATTTATTGAAGTCCTCGTCACCAGTTTGTAGGGAGGCCTACTTATGTGTGTTGCCAATTTATTGAAGTCCTGGTCACCAGTTTGTAGGGAGGCCTACTTGTGTGTGTTGCCAATTTATTGAAGTCCTCGTCACCAGTTTGTAGGGAGGCCTACTTGTGTGTGTGGCCAATTTATTGAAGTCCTCGTCACCAGTTTGTAGGGAGGCCTACTTGTGTGTTTTGCCAATTTATTGAAGTCCTGGTCACCAGTTTGTAGGGAGGCCTACTTGTGTGTGTTGCCAATTTATTGAAGTCCTGGTCACCAGTTTGTAGGGAGGCCTACTTGTGTGTGTTGCCAATTTATTGAAGTCCTGTCACCAGTTTGTAGGGAGGCCTACTTGTGTGTGTTGCCAATTTATTGAAGTCCTGGTCACCAGTTTGTAGGGAGGCCTACTTGTGTGTGTTGCCAATTTATTGAAGTCCTGGTCACCAGTTTGTAGGGAGGCCTACTTGTGTGTGTTGCCAATTTATTGAAGTCCTCGTCACCAGTTTGTAGGGAGGCCTACTTGTGTGTGTTGCCAATTTATTGAAGTCCTGGTCACCAGTTTGTAGGGAGGCCTACTTGTGTGTGTTGCCAATTTATTGAAGTCCTCGTCACCAGTTTGTAGGGAGGCCTACTTGTGTGTGTTGCTAATTTATTGAAGTCTTCGTCACCAGTTTGTAGGGAGGCCTACTTGTGTGTGTTGCCAATTTATTGAAGTCCTCGTCACCAGTTTGTAGGGAGGCCTACTTGTGTGTGTTGCCAATTTATTAAAGTCCTCGTCACCAGTTTGTAGGGAGGCCTACTTGTGTGTGTTGCCAATTTATTGAAGTCCTCGTCACCAGTTTGTAGGGAGGCCTACTTGTGTGTGTTGCCAATTTATTGAAGTCCTGGTCACCAGTTTGTAGGGAGGCCTACTTGTGTGTGTTGCCAATTTATTGAAGTCCTCGTCACCAGTTTGTAGGGAGGCCTACTTGTGTGTGTGGCCAATTTATTGAAGTCCTGGTCACCAGTTTGTAGGGAGGCCTACTTGTGTGTGTTGCAATTTATTGAAGTCCTCGTCACCAGTTTGTAGGGAGGCCTACTTGTGTGTGTTGCCAATTTATTAAAGTCCTCGTCACCAGTTTGTAGGGAGGCCTACTTGTGTGTGTTGCCAATTTATTGAAGTCCTCGTCACCAGTTTGTAGGGAGGCCTACTTGTGTGTGTTGCCAATTTATTGAAGTCCTGGTCACCAGTTTGTAGGGAGGCCTACTTGTGTGTGTTGCCAATTTATTGAAGTCCTCGTCACCAGTTTGTAGGGAGATCTACTTGTGTGTGTTGCCAATTTATTGAAGTCCTCGTCACCAGTTTGTAGGGAGGCCTACTTGTGTGTGTTGCCAATTTATTGAAGTCCTGGTCACCAGTTTGTAGGGAGGCCTACTTGTGTGTGTTGCCAATTTATTGAAGTCCTGGTCACCAGTTTGTAGGGAGGCCTGCTTGTGTGTGTTGCCAATTTATTGAAGTCCTGGTCACCAGTTTGTAGGGAGGCCTACTTGTGTGTGTTGCCAATTTATTGAAGTCCTCGTCACCAGTTTGTAGGGAGGCCTACTTGTGTGTGTTGCCAATTTATTGAAGTCCTGGTCACCAGTTTGTAGGGAGGCCTACTTGTGTGTGTTGCCAATTTATTGAAGTCCTCGTCACCAGTTTGTAGGGAGGCCTACTTGTGTGTGTTGCCAATTTATTGAAGTCCTCGTCACCAGTTTGTAGGGAGGCCTACTTGTGTGTGTTGCCAATTTATTGAAGTCCTCGTCACCAGTTTGTAGGGAGGCCTACTTGTGTGTGTTGCCAATTTATTGAAGTCCTGGTCACCAGTTTGTAGGGAGGCCTACTTGTGTGTGTTGCCAATTTATTGAAGTCCTCGTCACCAGTTTGTAGGGAGGCCTACTTGTGTGTGTTGCCAATTTATTGAAGTCCTCGTCACCAGTTTGTAGGGAGGCCTACTTGTGTGTGTTGCCAATTTATTGAAGTCCTGGTCACCAGTTTGTAGGGAGGCCTACTTGTGTGTGTTGCCAATTTATTGAAGTCCTCGTCACCAGTTTGTAGGGAGGCCTACTTGTGTGTGTTGCCAATTTATTGAAGTCCTCGTCACCAGTTTGTAGGGAGGCCTACTTGTGTGTGTTGCCAATTTATTGAAGTCCTCGTCACCAGTTTGTAGGGAGGCCTACTTGTGTGTGTTGCCAATTTATTGAAGTCCTGGTCACCAGTTTGTAGGGAGGCCTACTTGTGTGTGTTGCCAATTTATTGAAGTCCTGGTCACCAGTTTGTAGGGAGGCCTACTTGTGTGTGTTGCTAATTTATTGAAGTCCTCGTCACCAGTTTGTAGGGAGGCCTACTTGTGTGTGTTGCCAATTTATTGAAGTCCTGGTCACCAGTTTGTAGGGAGGCCTACTTGTGTGTGTTGCCAATTTATTGAAGTCCTGGTCACCAGTTAGTAGGGAGGCCTACTTGTGTGTGTTCCCAATTTATTGAAGTCCTGGTCACCAGTTTGTAGGGAGGCCTACTTGTGTGTGTGGCCAATTTATTGATGTCCTCGTCACCAGTTTGTAGGGAGGCCTACTTGTGTGTGTGGCCAATTTATTGAAGTCCTGGTCACCAGTTTGTAGGGAGGCCTACTTATGTGTGTTGCCAATTTATTGAAGTCCTGGTCACCAGTTTGTAGGGAGGCCTACTTATGTGTGTTGCCAATTTATTGAAGTCCTGGTCACCAGTTTGTAGGGAGGCCTACTTGTGTGTGTTGCCAATTTATTGAAGTCCTGGTAACCAGTTTTTAGGGAGGCCTACTTGTGTGTGTGGCCAATTTATTGAAGTCCTGGTCACCAGTTTGTAGGGAGGCCTACTTATGTGTGTTGCCAATTTATTGAAGACCTGGTCACCAGTTTGTAGGGAGGCCTACTTGTGTTTGTTGCACATTTACTGAAGTCCTGGTCACCAGTTTGTAGGGAGGCCTACTTGTGTGTGTTGCCAATGTACTTAAGTCCTGGTCACCAGTTTGTAGGGAGGCCTACTTGTGTGTGTGGTCAATTTATTGAAGTCCTGGTCACCAGTTTGTAGGGAGGCCTACTTGTGTGTGTTGCCAATTTACTGAAGTCCTGGTCACCAGTTTGTAGGGAGGTCTACTTGTGTGTGTTGCCAATTTATTGAAGACCTGGTCACCAGTTTGTAGGGAGGCCTACTTGTGTGTGTTGCCAATTAACTGAAATCCTGGTCACCAGTTTGTAGGGAGGCCTACTTGTGTGTGTGGCCAATTTATGGAAGTCCTGGTCACCAGTTTGTAGGGAGGCCTACTTGTGTGTGTTGCCAATTTACTGAAGTCCTGGTCACCAGTTTGTAGGTAGGCCTACTTGTGTGTGTGGCCAATTTATGGAAGTCCTGGTCACCAGTTTGTAGGGAGGCCTACTTGTGTGTGTTGCCAATTTATTAAAGTCCTGGTCACCAGTTTGTAGGTAGGCCTACTTGTGTGTGTAGCCAATTTATTTAAGTCCTGGTCACCAGTTTGTAGGGAGGCCTACTTGTGTGTGTGGCCAATTTATTGAAGTCCTGGTCACCAGTTTTTAGGGAGGCCTACTTGTGTGTGTGGCCAATTTATTGAAGTCCTTGTCACCTGTTTGTAGGAAGGCCTACTTGTGTGTGTGGCGAATTTATTGAAGTCCCTGTCACCAGTTTGTAGGGAGGCCTACTTATGTGTGTTGCCAATTTATTGAAGTCCTGGTCACCAGTTTGTAGGGAGGCCTACTTGTGTGTGTTGCCAATTTATTGAAGTCCTGGTCACCAGTTTGTAGGGAGGCCTACTTATGTGTGTTGCCATTTTATTGACGTCCTGGTCACCAGGTTGTAGGGGGGACTACTTGTGTGTGTGGCCAATTTATTGAAGTCCTGGTCACCAGTTTTTATGGAGGCCTACTTATATGTGTTGCCAATTTGTTGAAGTCCTGGTCACCAGTTTGTAGGGAGGCCTACTTGTGTGTGTGGCCAATTTATTGAAGTCCTGGTCATCAGTTTGTAGGGAGGCCTACTTGTGTGTGTTGCCAATTTACTGAAGTCCTGGTAACCAGTTTGTAGGGAGGTCTACTTGTGTGTGTTGCCAATTTATTGAAGACCTGGTAACCAGTTTGTAGATAAGCCAACTTGTGTGTGTTGCCAATTTGTTGAAGTCCTGGTCACCAGTTTGTAGGGAGGCCTACTTGTGTGTATTGCCAATTTATTGAAGTCCTGGTCACCAGTTTGTAGGGAGGCCAACTAGTGTCTGTTGCCAATTTACTGAAGTCCTTGTCACTAGTTTGTAGGGAGGCCTACTTGTGTATGTTGCCAATTTATTGAAGTCCTTGTCACCAGTTGGTAGGGAGGCCTACTTGTGTGTGTTGCCAATTTATTAAAGTCCTGGTCACCAGTTTGTAGGTGGGCCTACTTGTGTGTGTTGCCAATTTATTAAAATCCTAGTCACCAGTTTGTAGGGAGGCCTACTTATATGTGTTGCCAATTTATTGAAGTCCTGGTCACCAGTTTGTAGGGAGGACTACTTGTGTATGTTGCCAATTTATTGAAGTCCATGTTACCGGTTTGCAGGGAGGACTACTTGTGTGTGTTGCTATTTTATTGAAGTCCTGGTCACCAGTTTGTAGGGTGGCCTACTTTTGTTTTTTGCCAATTTACTGAAGCCCTGGTCACCAGTTTGTAGGGAGGCCTACTTGTGTGTGTTGCCAATTTATTGAAGTCCTGGTCACCAGTTTGTAGGGAGGCCTACTTGTGTGTGTGGCCAATTTGTGGAAGTCCTGGTCACAAGTTTGTAGGGAGGCCTACTTGTGTGTGTTGCCAATTTACTGAAGTCCTGGTCACCAGTTTGTAAGGAGGCCTACTTGTGTGTGTTGCCAATTTACTGAAGTCCTGGTCACCAGTTTGTAGGGAGGCCTACTTGTGTGTGTTGCCAATTTATTGAAGTCCTGGTAAGTAGTTTGTAGGGAGGCCTACTTGTGTGTGTTGCCAATTTATTGAAGTCCTGGTCACCAGTTTGTAGGGAGGCCTACTTGTGTGTGTGGCCAATTTATTGATGTCCTGGTCACCAGTTTGTAGGGAGGCCTACTTATATGTGTTGCCAATTTATTGAAGTCCTGGTCACCAGTTTGTAGGGAGGCCTACTTGTGTGTGTGGCCAATTTATTGAAGTCCTGGTCACCAGTTTGTAGGGAGGCCTACTTGTGTGTGTGGCCAATTTACTGAAGTCCTGGTCACCAGTTTGTAGGGAGGCCTACTTGTGTGTGTTGCCAATTTATTGAAGTCCTGGTCACCAGTTTGTAGGGAGGCCTACTTGTGTGTGTGGCCAATTTATTGATGTCCTCGTCACCAGTTTGTAGGGAGGCTTACTTATGTGTGTTGCTATTTATTGAAGTCCTGGTCACCAGTTTGTAGGGAGGCCTACTTGTGTGTGTGGGCAATTTATTGAAGTCCTGGTCACCAGTTTGTAGGGAGGCCTACTTATGTGTGTTGCCTATTTATTGAAGTCCTGGTCACCAGTTTGTAGGGAGGCCTACTTATGTGTGTTGCCAATTTATTGAAGTCCTGGTCACCAGTTTGTAGGGAGGCTTACTTGTGTGTATTGCCAATTTATTGAAGTCCTGGTCACCAGTTTGTAGGGAGGCCTACTTGTGTGTGTTGCCAATTGACTGAAGTCCTGGTCACCAGTTTGTAGGGAGGCCTACTTATGTGTGTGGCCAATTTATTGAAGTCCTCGTCACCAGTTTGTAGGGAGGCCTACTTATGTGTGTTGCAAAGTTTCTGAAGTCCTGGTCACCAGTTTGTAGGGAGGCCTACTTTTTTGTGTGGCCAATTTATTGAAGTCCTGGTCACAGTTTGTAGGGAGGCCTACTTATGTGTGTTGCCAATTTATTGAAGTCCTGGTCACCAGTTTGTAGGGAGGCCTACTTGTGTGTGTGGCCAATTTACTGAAGTCCTGGTCACCAGTTTGTAGGGAGGCCTACTTGTGTGTGTTGCCAATGTACTAATGTCCTGGTCACCAGTTTGTAGGGAGGCCTACTAGTGTGTGTGGTCAATTTATTGAAGTCCTGGTCACCAGTTTGTAGGGAGGCCTACTTGTGTGTGTTGCCAATTTACTGAAATCCTGGTCACCAGTTTGTAGGGAGGCCTACTTGTGTGTGTGGCCAATTTATTGAAGTCCTGGTCACCAGTTTGTAGGGAGGCCTACTTGTGTGTGTTGCCAATTTATTAAAGTCCTGGTCACCAGTTTGTAGGGAGGCCTACTTGTGTGTGTAGCCAATTTATTTTAGTCCTGGTCACCAGTTTGTAGGGAGGCCTACTTGTGTGTGTGGCCAATTTATTGAAGTACTGGTCACCAGTTTGTAGGGAGGCCTACTTGTGTTTGTGGCCAATTTATTGAAGTCCTGGTCACCTGTTTGTAGGAAGGCCTACTTGTGTGTGTGGCGAATTTATTGAAGTCCTGGTCACCAGTTTGTAGGGAGGCCTACTTATGTGTGTTGCCAATTTATTGAAGTCCTGGTCACCAGTTTGTAGGGAGGCCTACTTGTGTGTGTTGCCAATTTATTGAAGTCCTGGTCACCAGTTTGTAGGGAGGCCTACTTAAGTGTGTTGCCATTTTATTGACGTCCTGGTCACCAGTTTGTAGGGAGGCCTACTTGTGTGTGTTGCCAATTTATTGAAGTCCTGGTCACCAGTTTGTAGGGAGGCCTACTTATGTGTGTTGCCAATTTATTGAAGTCCTGGTCACCAGTTTGTAGGGAGGCCTACTTATGTGTGTTGCCAATTTATTGAAGTCCTGGTAACCCGTTTGTAGGGAGGCCTACTTTTGTGTGTTGCCAATTTATTGTAGTCCTGGTCACCAGTTTGTAGGGAGGCCTACTTATGTGTGTTGCCAATTTACTGAAGTCCTGGTCACCAGTTTTTAGGGAGGCCTACTTTTTTGTGTGGCCAATTTATTGAAGTCCTGGTCACAGTTTGTAGGGAGGCCTACTTATGTGTGTGGCCAATTTACTGAAGTCCTGGTCACCAGTTTGTAGGGAGGCCTACGTGTGTGTATTGCCAATTTCTTGAAGTCCTGGTCACCAGTTTGTAGGGAGGCCTACTTGTGTGTGTGGCCAATTTACTGAAGTCCTGGTCACTAGTTTGTAGGGAGGCCTACTTGTGTGTGTGGCCAATTTATTGAAGTCCTGGTCACCAGTTTGTAGGGTGGCCTACTTATGTGTGTTGCCAATTTACTGAAGTCCTGGTCACCAGTTTGTAGGGAGGCCTACTTTTTTGTGTGGCCAATTTATTGAAGTCCTGGTCACAGTTTGTAGGGAGGCCTACTTATGTGTGTTGCCAATTTATTGAAGTCCTGGTCACCAGTTTGTAGGGAGGCCTACTTGTGTGTGTTGCCAATTTACTGAAGTCCTGGTCACCAGTTTGTAGGGAGGCCTACTTGTGTGTGTTGCCAATGTACTAAAGTCCTTGTCACCAGTTTCTAGGGAGGCCTACTTGTGTGTGTGGTCAATTTATTGAAGTCCTGGTAACCAGTTTGTAGGGAGGCCTACTTGTGTGTGTTGCCAATTTACTGAAGTCCTGGTCACCAGTTTGAAGGGAGGTCTACTTGTGTGTGTGGCCAATTTGTTGAAGACCTGGTCACCAGTTTGTAGGGAGGCCTACTTGTGTGTGTTGCCAATTTACTGAAGTCCTGGTCACCAGTTTGTAGGGAGGCCTACTTGTGTGTGTTGCCAATTTATTAATGTCCTGGTCACTAGTTAGTAGGGAGGCCTACTTGTGTGTGTTGCCAATTTATTTAAATCCTGGTCACCAGTTTGTAGGGAGGCCTACTTGTGTGTGTGGCCAATTTATTGAAGTCCTCGTCACCAGTTTGTAGGGAGGCCTACTTGTGTGTGTGGCCAATTTATTGAAGTCCTGGTCACCTGTTTGTAGGAAGGCCTACTTGTGTGTGTGGCGAATTTATTGAAGTCCTGGTCACCAGTTTGTAGGGAGGCCTACTTGTGTGGGTGGCCAATTTATTGAAGTCCTGGTATCCAGTTTGTAGGGAGGCCTACTTGTGTATGTTGCCAATTTATTGAAGTCCTGGTCACCAGTTTTTATGGAGGCCTACTTATATGTGTTGCCAATTTGTTGAAGTCCTGGTCACCAGTTTGTAGGGAGGCCTACTTGTGTGGGTGGCCAATTTATTGAAGTACTGGTCACCAGTTTGTAGGGACCCCTACTTGTGTGTGTTGCCAATTTACTGAAGTCCTGGTCATCAGTTTGTAGGGAGGTCTACTTGTGTGTGTTTCCAATTTATTTAAGAACTCGTAACCAGTTTGTAGATAAGCCAACTTGTGTGTGTTGCCAATTTATTGAAGTCCTGGTCACCAGTTTGTAGGGAGGCCTACTTGTGTGTATTGCCAATTTACTGAAGTCCTTGTCACTAGTTTGTAGGGAGGCCTACTTGTGTGTGTTGCCAATTTATTGAAGTCCTGGTCACCAGTTTGTAGGGAGGCCTACTTGTGTGTGTTGCCAATTTATTAAAATCCTAGTCACCAGTTTGTAGGGAGGCCTACTTTTGTGTGTTGCCAATTTTATGAAGTCCTGGTCACCAGTTTGTAGGGAGGACTACTTGTGTATGTTGCCAATTTGTTGAAATCCATGTTACTGGTTTGCAGGGAGGACTACTTGTGTGTGTTGCTATTTTATTGAAGTCCTGGTCACCAGTTTGTAGGGGGGCCTACTTTTGTTTTTTGCCAATTTACTTAAGTCCTGGTCACCAGTTTGTTGGGAGGCCTACTTGTGTGTGTTGCCAATTTACTGAAGTCCTGGTCACCAGTTTGTAGGGAGGCCTACTTGTGTGTGTGGCCAATTTATTGAAGTCCTGGTCACAAGTTATTAGGGAGGCCTACTTGTGTGTGTTGCCAATTTACTGAAGTCCTGGTCACCAGTTTGTAAGTAGGGCTACTTGTGTGTGTTGCCAATTTACGGAAGTCCTGGTCACCAGTTTGTAGGGAGGCCTACTTCTGTGTGTGGCCAATTTATTGAAGTCCTAGTCACCAGTTTGTAGGGAGGCCTACTTGTGTGTGTTGCCAATTTATTGAAGTTCTGGTCACCACTTTGTTGGGAGGCCTATTTGTGTGTGTTGCCAATTTATTGAAGTCCTGGTCACCATTTGTAGGGAGGCCTACTTTTGTGTGTTGCCAATTTACTGACGTCCTGTGCACCAGTTGGTAGGGAGGCCTACTTGTGTGTGTTGCCAATTTATTAAAGTCCTGGTCACGAGTTTGTAGGGAGGCCTACTTGTGTGTGTTGCCAATTTATTAAAGTCCTGGTCACCAGTTTGTAGGGAGGCCTACTTGTGTGTGTTGCCAATTTGTTAAAGTCCTGGTCACCAGTTTGTAGGGAGGCCTACTTTTGTGTGTTGCCAATTTATTGAAGTCCTGGTCACCAGTTTCTAGGGAGGCCTACTTGTGTGTGTTGCCAATTTATTGAAGTCCTGGTCACCAGTTTGTAGGGAGGCCTACTTGTGTGTGTGGCCAATTTATTGAAGTCCTGGTAACCAGTTTGTAGGGAGGCCTACTTGTGTGTGTGGCCAATTTATTGAAGTCCTGGTCACCAGTTTTTAGGGAGGCCTACTTGTGTGTGTGGCCAATTTACTGAAGTCCTGGTCACCAGTTTGTAGGGAGGCCTACTTGTGTGTATTGCCAATTTCTTGAAGTCCTGGTCACCAGTTTGTAGGGAGGCCTACTTGTGTGTGTGGCCAATTTACTGAAGTCCTGGTCACTAGTTTGTAGGGAGGCCTACTTGTGTGTGTGGCCAATTTATTGAAGTCCTCGTCACCAGTTTGTAGGGAGGCCTACTTGTGTGTGTTGCCAATTTATTGATGTCCTCGTCACCAGTTTGTAGGGAGGCCTACTTATGTGTGTTGCCAATTTATTGAAGTCCTGGTCACCAGTTTGTAGGGAGGCCTACTTGTGTGTGTGGCCAATTTATTGAAGTCCTGGTCACCAGTTTGTAGGGAGGCCTACTTGTGTGTGTGGCCAATTTATTGATGTCCTCGTCACCAGTTTGTAGGGAGGCCTACTTATGTGTGTTGCCAATTTATGGAAGTCCTGGTCACCAGTTTGTAGGGAGGCCTACTTGTGTGTGTGGCCAATTTATTGATGTCCTCGTCACCAGTTTGTAGGGAGGCCTACTTATGTGTGTTGCCAATTTATTGAAGTCCTGGTCACCAGTTTGTAGGGAGGCCTACTTGTGTGTGTGGCCAATTTATTGAAGTCCTGGTCACCAGTTTGTAGGGAGGCCTACTTGTGTGTGTGGCCAATTTATTGATGTCCTCGTCACCAGTTTGTAGGGAGGCCTTCTTATGTGTGTTGCTAATTTATTGAAGTCCTGGTCACCAGTTTGTAGGGAGGCCTACTTGTGTGTGTGGCCATTTTATTGAAGTCCTGGTCACCAGTTTTTAGTGAGGCCTACTTATGTGTGTTGCCAATTTATTGAAGTCCTGGTCACCAGTTTGTAGGGAGGTCTACTTGTGTGTGTGGCCAATTTATTGAAGTCCTGGTCACCAGTTTGTAGGGAGGCCTACTTGTGTGTGTTGCCAATTTACTGAAGTCCTGGTCACCAGTTTGTAGGGAGGCCTACTTGTGTGTGTGGCCAATTTATTGATGTCCTGGTCACCAGTTTTTAGGTAGGCCTACTTATGTGTGTTGCCAATTTATTGAAGTCCTGGTCACCAGTTTGTAGGAAGTCCTACTTGTGTGTGTTGCCAATTTACTGAAGTCCTGGTCACCAGTGTGAGGGAGGCCTACTTGTGTGTGTTGCCAATTTACTTAAGTCCTGACCACCAGTTTGTAGGGAGGCCTACTTGTGTGTGTTGCCAATTTATTGAAGTCCTGGTCACCAGTTTGTAGGGAGGCCTACTTATGTGTGTTGCCAAATTATTGAAGTCCTGGTCACCAGTTTGTAGGGAGGCCTACTTGTGTGTGTTGCCAATTTATTGAAGTCCTGGTCACAAGTTTGTAGGGAGGCCTACTTGTGTGTGTGGCTAATTTATAGAAGTCCTGGTCACCAGTTTGTAGGGAGGCCTACTTATGTGTGTTGCCAATTTATTGAAGTCCTGGTCACCAGTTTGTAGGGAGGCCTACTTGTGTGTGTGGGCAATTTATTGAAGTCCTGGTCACCAGTTTGTAGGGAGGCCTACTTATGTGTGTTGCCAATTTATTGAAGTCCTGGTCACCAGTTTGTAGGGAGGCCTACTTATGTGTGTTGCCAATTTATTGAAGTCCTGGTCACCCGTTTGTAGGGAGGCCTACTTTTGTGTGTTGCCAATTTATTGAAGTCCTGGTCACCAGTTTGTAGGG
This sequence comes from Euprymna scolopes, assembly GCF_053919585.1. Taxonomy (NCBI): domain Eukaryota; kingdom Metazoa; phylum Mollusca; class Cephalopoda; order Sepiida; family Sepiolidae; genus Euprymna; species Euprymna scolopes. The sequence goes on from NC_136490.1 coordinate 81,718,008, forward strand.
AGGCCTACTTATGTGTGTTGCCAATTTACTGAAGTCCTGGTCACCAGTTTGTAGGGAGGCCTACTTTTTTGTGTGGCCAATTTATTGAAGTCCTGGTCACAGTTTGTAGGGAGGCCTACTTATGTGTGTTGCCAATTTATTGAAGTCCTGGTCACCAGTTTGTAGGGAGGCCTACTTGTGTGTGTTGCCAATTTACTGAAGTCCTGGTCACCAGTTTGTAGGGAGGCCTACTTGTGTGTGTTGCCAATGTACTAAAGTCCTTGTCACCAGTTTCTAGGGAGGCTTACTTGTGTGTGTGGTCAATTTATTGAAGTCCTGGTAACCAGTTTGTAGGGAGGCCTACTTGTGTGTGTTGCCAATTTACTGAAGTCCTGGTCACCAGTTTGTAGGGAGGTCTACTTGTGTGTGTGGCCAATTTATTGAAGACCTGGTCACCAGTTTGTAGGGAGGCCTACTTGTGTGTGTTTCCAATTTACTGAAGTCCTGGTCACCAGTTTGTAGGGAGGCCTACTTGTGTGTGTTGCCAATTTATGGAAGTCCTGGTCACCAGTTTGTAGGGAGGCCTACTTGTGTGTGTTGCCAATTTATTAAAGTCCTGGTCACCAGTTTGTAGGGAGGCCTACTTGGGTGTGTTGCAATTTTATTGAAGTCCTGGTGACCAGTTTGTAGGGCGGCCTACTTTTGTTTTTTGCCATGTTACTGAAGTCCTGGTCACCAGTTTGTAGGGAGGCCTACTTGTGTGTGTGGCCAATTTATTGAAGTCCTGGTCATTAGTTTGTAGTGTGGCCTATGTGTGTGTGTTGCCAATTTACTGAAGTCCTGACCACCAGTTTGTAGGGAGGCCTACTTGTGTGTGTTGCCAATTTACTGACGTCCTGTGCACCAGTTGGTAGGGAGGCCTACTTGTGTGTGTTTCCAATTTATTAAAGTCCTGGTCCCCGGTTTGCAGGGAGGCCTACTTGTGTGTGTTGCCATTTTATTGAAGTCCTGGTCACCAGCTTGTAGGGCGGCCTACTTTTGTTTTTTGCCAATTTACTGAAGTCCTGACCACCAGTGTGGAGGGAGGCCTACTTGTGTGTGTTGCCAATTTACTGAAGTCCTGGTCACAAGTTTGTAGGGAGGCCTACTTGTGTGTGTTGCCAATTTACTGAAGTCCTGGTCACCAGTTTGTAGGGAGGCCTACTTGTGTGTGTGTGGCCAATTTATTGAAGTCCTGGTCACTAGTTTGTAGGGAGGCCTACTTGTGTGTGTTGCCAATTTACTGAAGTCCTGGTCACCAGTTTGTAGGGAGGCCTACTTATGTGTGTTGGCAATGTATTGCAGTACTTGTAACCAGTTTGTAGGAAGGCCTTCTTGTGTGTGTTGCCAATTTATTAAAGTCCTGGTCACCAGTTTGGAGGGAGGCCTACTTGTGTGTGTTGCCAATGTATTGTAGTACTGGTAACCAGTTTGTAGGGAGGCCTACTTGTGTGTGTTGCCAATTTATTAAAGTCCTGGTCACCGGTTTTTAGGGAGGCCTACTTGTGTGTGTTGCCAATTTACTGAAGTCCTGTGCATCAGTTTGTAGGGAGGCCTACTTGTGTGTGTTGCCAATCTACTGAAGTCCTGGTCACCAGTGTGAGGGAGGCCTACTTGTGTGTGTTGCCAATTTACTGAAGTCCTGGTGACCAGTTTGTAGGGAGGCCTACTTGTGTGTGTTGCCAATTTATTAAAGTCCTGGTCACCAGTTTTTAGGGAGGCCTACTTATGTGTGTTGCCAATTTACTGAAGTCCTGTGCATCAGTTTGTAGGGAGGCCTACTTGTGTGTGTTGCCAATTTACTGAAGTCCTGGTTACCAGTTTGGAGGGAGGCCTACTTGTGTGTGTTGCCCATTTACTGAAGTCCTGGTCACAAGTTTGTAGGGTGGCCTACTTGTGTGTGTTGCCAATTTACTGAAGTCCTGACCACAAGTTATTAGGGAGGACTACTTGTGTGTGTTGCCAATTTATTGAAGTCCTGGTTACCGGTTTGCGGGGAGGCCTACTTGTGTGTGTTGCCAATTTATTGAAGTCCTGGTTACCGGTTTGCAGGGAGGCCTACTTGTGTGTGTTGCCAATTTATTGAAGTCCTGGTCACCAGTTTGTAGGGAGGCCTACTTTTGTGTGTTGCCAATTTAATGAAGTCCTGGTCACTAGTTTGTTGGGAAGACTACTTGTGTGTGTTGCCAATTTATTGAAGTCCTGGTTACCGGTTTGCAGGGAGGACTACTTGTGTGTGTTGCCAATTTATTGAAGTCCTGGTTAGCGGTTTGCAGGGAGGACTACTTGTGTGTGTTGCCATTTTATTGAAGTCCTGGTCACCAGTTTGTAGGGAGGCCTACTTTTGTGTGTTGCCAATTTATTGAAGTCCTGGTCACCAGTTTGTGTGGAGGACTACTTGTTTGTGTTGCGAATTTATTGAAGTCCTTGTTACCGGTTCGCAGGGAGGACTACTTGTGTGTGTTGCCAATTTATTGAAGTTCTGGTGAGCGGTTTGCAGGGAGGACTATTTGTGTGTGTTGCCAATTTATTGAAGTCCTGGTCACCAGTTTGTAGGGAGGCCTATTTATGTGTGTTGCCAATTTATTGAAGTCCTGGTCACCAGTTTGTAGGGAGGCCTACTTATGTCTGTTGCGAATTCATTGAAGTCCTGGTCACCAGTTTGTGGGGAGGCCTACTTGTGTGTGTAGCCAATTTATTGAAGTCCTAATCACCAGTTTGTAGGGAGGCCTACTTATGTGTGTTGCCAATTTATTGAAGTCCTGGTCACCAGTTTGTAGGTAGGCCTACTTTGTGTGTTGCACATTAACTGACGTCCTGTGCACCAGTTTGTAGGTAGGCCTACTTGTGTGTGCTGCCAATTTATTAAAGTCCTGGTCACCAGTTTGTAGGGAGGCCTACTTGTGTGTGTTGCCAATTTATTGAAGTCCTGGTAACCAGTTTGTAGGGAGGCCTCCTTTTTTGTGTTGTCAATGTACTGAAGTCCTGGTCACCAGTTTGTAGGGAGGACTACTTGTGTGTGTTGCCAATTTACTGAAGTCCTGGTCACCAGTTTGTAGGGAAGCCTACTTGTGTGTGTTGCCAATTTATTGAAGTCCTGGTCACCAGTTTGTAGGGAGGCCAACTTGTGTTCCCAATTTATTAAAGTCCTGGTCACCAGTTTGTAGGGAGGCCTCCTTTTGTGTGTTGCCAATTTACTGAAGTCCTGGTCACCAGTGTGTAGGGAGGACTACTTGTGCGTGTTGATAATTTATTGACGTCCTGGTCACAAGTTTGTAGGGAGGCCTACTTGTGTGTGTTGCCAATTTACTGAAGTCCTGGTCACAAGTGTGTAGGGAGGCCTACTTGTGTGTGTTGCCAATTTATTGAAGTCCTGGTCACTAGTTGGTAGGTAGGCCTACTTGTGTGTGTTGCCAATTTATTGAAGTCCTGGTCACCAGTTTGTAGGGAGGCCAACTTTTGTGTGTTGCCAATTTTTTGAAGTCCTGGTCACCAGTTTGTAGGGAGGCCTCCTTTTTTGTTTTTCCAATTTACTGAAGTCCTGGTCACCAGTTTGTAGGGAGGACTTCTTGTGTGTGTTGCCAATTTATTGAAGTCCTGGTCACCAGTTTGTAGGGAGGCCTACTTGTGTGTTGTCACATTTTATTAAAGTCCTGGTCACAAGTTTGTAGGGAGGCCTACTTGTGTGTTTTGCCAATTTACTGAAGTCCTGGTCACCAGTTTGTAGGGAGGCCTACTTGTGTGTGTTGCCAATTTACTGAAGTCCTAGTTACCAGTTAGTAGGGAGGCCTACTTGTGTGTGTTGCCAATTTATTGAAGTCCTGGTCACCAGTTTGTAGGGAGGCCTACTTGTGTGTGTTGCCAATTTATTGACCTCCTGGTCACCAGTTTGTAGGGAGGCCTACTTGTGTGTGTGGCCAATTCCTTCATGTCCTGGTCACCAGTTTGTAGGTAGGCCTACTTATGTGTGTTGCCAATTTATTGAAGTCCTGGTCACCAGTTTGTAGGGAGGCCTACTTGTGTGTGTTGCCAATTTACTGAAGTCCTGGTCGCCAGTTTGTAGGGAGGCCTACTTGTGTGTGTTGCCAATTTACTTAAGTCCTGACCACCAGTTTGTAGGGAGGCCTACTTGTGTGTGTGGCCAATTTATTGAAGTCCTGGTCACCAGTTTGTAGGGAGGCCTACTTATGTGTGTTGCCAATTTATTGAAGTCCTTGTCACCAGTTTGTAGGGAGGCCTACTTGTGTGTGTTGCCAATTTATTGAAGTCCTGGTCACCAGTTTGTAGGGAGGCCTACTTTTGTGTGTTGCCAATTTATTGAAGTCCTGGTCACCAGTTTGTAGGGAGGCCTACTTGTGTGTGTTGCCAAGTTACTGAAGTCCTGGTCACCAGTTTGTAGGGAGGCCTACTTGTGTGTGTTGCCAATTTATTGAAGTCCTGTTCAGTAGTTTGTAGGGAGGCCTACTTGTGTGTGTTGCCAATTTACTGAAGTCCTTGTCACCAGTTTGTAGGGAGGCCTACTTGTGTGTGTGGCCAATGTATTGAAGTCCTGGTCACCAGTTTGTAGGGAGGCCTACTTATGTGTGTTGCCAATTTATTGAAGTCCTGGTCACCAGTTTGTAGGGAGGCCTACTTGTGTGTGTTGCACATTAAATTAAAGTCCTGGTCACAAGTTTGTAGGGAGGCCTACTTGTGTGTGTTGCCAATTTACTGAAGTCCTGACAACCACTACGTAGGGAGGCCTACTTATGTGTGTTGCCAATTTACTGAAGTCCCGGTCACCAGTTTGTAGGGAGGCCTACTTGTGTGTGTTGCCAATTTATTGAAGTTCTGGTCACCAGTTTGTAGGGAGGCCTACTTGTGTGTGTTGCCAATTTATTGAAGTCCTGGTCACCAGTGTGTAGGGAGGCCTACTTGTGTGTGTTGCGAATTTATTGAAGTCCTGGTCACTAGTTTGTAGGGAGGCCTTCTTTTGTGTGTTGCCAATTTACTGAAGTCCTGGTCACCAGTTTGTAGGGAGGACTACTTGTGTGTGTGGCCAATTTATTGAAGTCCTGGTCACCAGTTTGTAGGTAGGCCTACTTGTGTGTGTTGCCAATTTATTGAAGTCGTGGTCACCAGTTTGTAGGTAGGCCTACTTGTGTGTGTTGCAAATTTATTGAAGTGCTGGTCACCAGTTTGTAGGGAGGACTACTTGTGTGTGTTGCCAATTTACTGAAGTCCTGGTCACTAGTTTGTAGGGAGGCCTACTTGTGTGTGTTGCCAATTTATTACAGTCCTGGTCACCAGTTTTTAGCGAGGCCTACTTGTGTGTGTTGCCAATTTACTGAAGTCCTGTGCATCAGTTTGTAGGGAGGCCTACTTGTGTGTGTTGCCATTTTATTGATGTCCTGGTAACCAGTTTGTAGGGAGGCCTACTTTTGTTTTTTGCCAATTTACTGAAGTCCTGGTCACCAGTTTGTAGCGAGGCCTACTTGTGTGTGTTGATAATTTATTTAAGTCCTGGTCACCAGTTTGTAGGGAGGCCTACTTGTGTGTGTGGCCAATTTATTGAAGTCCTGGTCACCAGTTTGTAGGGAGGCCTACTTGTGTGTGTTGCCAATTTACTGAAGTCCTGGTCACTAGTTTGTAGGGAGGCCTACTTGTGTGTGTTGCCAATTGATTGAAGTCCTGGTAACCAGTTGGTAGGGAGGCCTACTTGTGTGTGTTGCCAATTTATTAAAGTCCTGGTCACCAGTTTGTACGGAGGCCTACTTGTGTGTGTTGCAAATTTACTGAAGTCCTGGTCACCAGTTTGGAGGGAGGCCTACTTGTGTGTGTTGCCAATGTTTTGTAGTACTGGTAACCAGTTTGTAGGGAGGCCTACTTGTGTGTGTTGCCAATTTATTACAGTCCTGGTCACCAGTTTTTAGCGAGGCCTACTTGTGTGTGTTGCCAATTTACTGAAGTCCTGTGCATCAGTTTGTAGGGAGGCCTACTTGTGTGTGTTGCCAATTTTTTGAAGTCCTGGTCACCAGTTTGTAGGGAGGCCTACTTGTGTGTTGCCAATTTATTGAAGTCCTGGTCACCAGTTTGTAGGGAGGCCTTCTTGTGTGTGTTGCCAATTTATTGAAGTCCTGGTCACCAGTTTGTAGGGAGGCCTACTTGTGTGTGTGGTCAATTTATTGAAGTCCTGGTCACCAGTTTGTAGGGAGGCCTACTTATGTGTGTTGCGAATTTATTGAAGTCCTGGTCACCAGTTTGTAGGGAGGCCTACTTGTGTGTGTGGCCAATTTATTGAAGTCCTGGTCACCAGTTTGTAGGGAGGCCTACTTGTGTGTGTTGCCAATTTATTGAAGTCCTGGTCACCAGTTTGTAGGGAGGCCTACTTGTGTGTGTGGCCAATTTTTTAAGTTCTGGTCACCAGTTTGTAGGGAGGCCTACTTATGTGTGGTTCCAATTTATTGAAGTCCTGGTCACCAGTTTGTAGGGAGGCCTACTTGTGTGTGTTACCAATTTATTGAAGTCCTGGTAACCAGTTTGTAGGGAGGCCTACTTATGTGTGTTGTTAATTTATTGAAGTCCTGGTCACCAGTTTGTAGGAAGGCCTACTTGTGTGTGTTGCCAATTAACTGAAGTCCTTGTCACCAGTTTGTAGGGAGGCCTACTTGTGTGTGTTGCCAATTTACTGAAGTCGTGGTCACCAGTTTGTAGGGAGGCCTACTTGTGGTTGTGTCCAATTGTTTGAAGTCCTGGTCACCAGTTTGTAGGGAGGCCTACTTATGTGTGTGGCCAATTTATTGAGGTCCTGGTCACCAGTTTGTAGGGAGGCTTACTTGTGTGTGTTGCCAATTTATTGATGTCCTGGTCACCAGTTTGTAGGTAGGCCTACTTATGTGTGTTGCCAATTTACTGAAGTCCTGGCCACCAGTTTGTAGGGAGGCCTACTTGTGTGTGTTGCCAATTTACTGAAGCCTGACCACCAGTTTGTAGGGAGGCCTACTTGTGTGTGTTGCCAAGTTACTGAAGTCCTGGTCACCAGTTTGTAGGGTTGCCTACTTTTGTTTTTTGCCAATTTACTGAAGTCCTGGTAACCAGTTTGTAGGGAGGCCTACTTATGTGTGTTGCCAATTTATTGACGTCCTGCTCACCAGTTTGTAGGGAGGCCAACTTGTGTGTGTTGCCAATTTACTGAAGTCCTGGTCACTAGTTTGTAGGGAGGCCTTTTTGTGTGTGTGGCCAATTTACTGAAGTCCTGGTCACTAGTTTGTAGGGAGGCCTACTTGTGTGTGTTGCCAATTTATTGAAGTCCGGGTCACCAGTTGGTAGGGAGGCCTACTTGTGTGTGTTGCCAATTTATTAAAGTCCTGGTCACCAGTTTATAGGGAGGCCTACTTGTGTGTGTTGCCAATTTAATAAAGTCCTGGTCACCAGTGTTAGGGAGGACTACTTGTGTATGTTACCAATTTATTGAAGTCCTGGTTACCGGTTTGCAGGGATGACTACTTGTGTGTGTTGCCAATTTATTGAAGTCTGAGTTACCGGTTTGCAGGGAGGATTACTTGTGTGTGTTGCCATTTTATTGAAGTCCTGGTCACCAGTTTGTAAGGTTGCCTACTTTTGTTTTTTTCCAATTTACTGAAGTCCTGGTCACCAGTTTGTAGGGAGGCCTACATGTGTGTGTCGCCAATTTATTGAAGTCCTGGTCACCAGTTTGTAGGGAGGCCTACTTGTGTGTGTGGCCAATTTATTTAAGTTCTGGTCACCAGTTTGTAGGGAGGCCTACTTATGTGTGTTGCCAATTTATTGAAGTCCTGGTCACCAGTTTGTAGGGAGGCCTACTTGTGTGTGTTGCCAATTTATTGAAGTCCTGGTCACCAGTTTGTAGGGAGGACTACTTATGTGTGTTGCCAATTTATTGAAGTCCTGGTCACCAGTTTGTAGGAAGGCCTACTTGTGTGTGTTGCCAATTTACTGAAGTCCTGGTCACCAGTTTGTAGGGAGGCCTACTTGTGTGTGTTGCCAATTTACTGAAGTCCTGACAACCAGTTTGTAGGGAGGCCTACTTGTGTGTGTTGCCAATTTACTGAAGTCCTGGTCACCAGTTTGTAGGGAGGCCTACTTGTGTGTGTGGTTAATTTATTGAAGTCCTGGTCACCAGTTTGTAGGGAGGCCTACTTATGTGTGTTGCCAATTTATTGAAGTCCTGGTCACCAGTTTGTAGGGAGGCCTACTTGTGTGTGTTGCAAATTTATTGAAGTCCTGGTCACCAGTTTGTAGGGAGGCCTACTTGTGTGTGTGGCCAATTTATTGAAGTCCTGGTCACCAGTTTGTAGGGAGGCCTACTTGTGTGTGTTGCCAATTGTTTGAAGTCCTGGTCACCAGTTTGTAGGGAGGCCTACTTGTGTGTGTTGCCAATTTATTGAAGTCCTGGTCACCAGTTTGTAGGGAAACCTACTTGTGTGTGTTGCCAATTTATTGAAGTCCTTGTCACCAGTTTGTAGGGAGGCCTACTTGTGTGTGTTGCCAATTTATTGAAGTCCTGGTAACCAGTTTGTAGGGAGGCCTACTTATGTGTGTTGCCAATTTATTGAAGTCCTGGTAACCAGTTTGTAGGGAGGCCTACTTGTGTGTGTGGCCAATTTATTGACGTCCTGGTCACCAGTTTGTAGGGAGGCCTACTTGTGTGTGTTGCCAATTTATTGAAGTCCTGGTCACCAGTTTGTAGGAAGGCCTACTTGTGTGTGTGGCCAATTTATTGAAGTCCTGGTCACCGGTTTGTAGGGAGGCCTACTTGTGTGTGTTGTTAATTTATTAAAGTCCTAGTAACCAGTTTGTAGGGAGGCCTACTTTTGTGTGTTGCCAATTTAATGAAGTCCTGGTCACCAGTTTGTAGGGAGAACTACTTGTGTATGTTGCCAATTAATTGAAGTCCTGGTTACCGGTTTGCAGGGAGGACTACTTGTGTGTGTTGCCAATTTATTGAAGTCCAAGTTACCGGTTTGCAGGGAGGACTACTTGTGTGTGTTGCCATTTTATTGAAGTCCTGGTCACCAGTTTGTAGGGTGGCCTACTTTTGTTTTTTGCCAATTTACTGAAGTCCTGGTCACCAGTTTGTAGGGAGGCCTACTTGTGTGTGTTGCCAATTTACTGAAGTCCTGGTCACCAGTATGTACGGAGGCCTACTTGTGTGTGTTGCCGATTTACTGAAGTCCCGGTCACTAGTTTGTAGGGAGGCCTACTTGTGTGTTTTTCCAATTTATTGAAGTCCTGGTCAGTAGTTTGTAGGGAGGCCTACTTGTGTGTGTTGCCAATTTATTGAAGTCCTGGTCACCAGTTTGTAGGGAGGCCTACTTGTGTGTGTGGCCAATTTATTTAAGTCCTGGTCACCAGTTTGTAGGGAGGCCTACTTATGTGTGTTGCCAATGTATTGATGTCCTGGTCACCAGTTTGTAGGGAGGCCTACTTGTTTGTGTTGCCAATTTATTGAAGTCCTGGTCACCAGTTTGTAGGGAAGCCTACTAGTGTGTGTGGCCAATTTATTGAAGTCCTGGTCACCAGTTTGTAGGGAGGCCTACTTATGTGTGTTGCCAATTTACTGAAGTCCTGGTCACCAGTTTGTAGGAAGGCCTATTTGTGTGTGTGGCCAATTTATTGCAGTCCTGGTCACCAGTTTGTAGGGAGGCCTATTTATGTGTGTTGCCAATTTATTTAAGTCCTGGTCACCAGTTTGTAGGGAGGCCTACTGGTGTGTGTTGCCAATTTATAAAGTCCTGGTCACCAGTTTTAGGGAGGACTACTTGTGTATGTTGCCAATTTATTGAAGTCCTGGTTACGTGTTTGCAGGGAGGACTACTTGTGTGTGTTGCCAATTCATTGAAGTCTGAGTTACCGGTTTGAAGGGAGGACTACTTGTGTGTGTTGCCATTTTATTGAAGTCCTGGTCACCAGTGTGTACGGTGGCCTACTTTTGTTTTTTGCCAATTTACTGAAGTCCTGGTCACCAGTTTGTAGGGATGCCTTCTTGTGTGTGTTGCCAATTTACTGAAGTCCTGGTCACTAGTTTGTAGGGAGGCCTACTTGTGTGTGTGGCCAATTTATTGGAGTCCCTGTCACAAGTTTGTAGGGAGGCCTACTTGTGTCTGTTGCCAATTTACTGAAGTCCCGGTCACCAGTTTGTAGGGAGGCCTACTTGTGTGTGTTGCCAATTTACTGAAGTCCTGGTAACCAGTTTGTAGGGAGGCCTACTTGTGTGTGTGGCCAATTTATTGAAGTCCTGGTAACCAGTTTGTAGAGAGGCCTACATATGTGTGTTGCCAATGTATTGAAGTCCTGGTCACCAGTTTGTAGGGAGGCCTACTTGTGTGTGTTGCCAATTTATTGAAGTCCTGGTCACCAGTTTGTAGGGAGGCCTACTTGTGTGTGTGGCCAATTTATTGGAGTCCTGGTAACCAGTTTGTAGGGAGGCCTACTTATGTGTGTTGCCAATTTTTTGAAGTCCTGGTCACCAGTTTGTAGGGAGGCCTACTTGTGTGTGTGGCCAATTTATTGCAGTCCTGGTCACCAGTTTGTAGGGAGGCCTACTTATGTGTGTTGCCAATTTATTGAAGTCCTAGTCACCAGTTTGTAGGGAGGCCTACATATGTGTGTTGCAAATTTATTGAAGTCCTGGTCACCAGTTTGTAGGGAGGCCTACTTGTGTGTGTTGCTAATTTTTTGAAGTCCTGGTCACCAGTTTGTAGGGAGGCCTACTTGTGTGTGTGGCCAATTTATTAAAGTCCTGGTCACCGGTTTGTAGGGAGGCCTACTTATGTGTGTTGCCAATTTATTGAAGTCCTGGTCACCAGTTTGTAGGGAGGCCTACTTGTGTGTGTGGTCAATTTATTGAAGTCCTGGTAACCAGTTTGTAAGGAGGCTTACTTGCGTGTGTTGCCAATTTATTGAAGTCCTGGTCACCAGTTTGTAGGGAGGCCTACTTGTGTGTGTTGCCAATTTACTGAAGTCCTGGTCACTAGTTTGTAGGGAGGCCTACTTGTGTGTGTTGCCAATTTACTGAAGTCCTGACCACCAGTTTGTAGGGAGGCCTACTTGTGTGTGTTGCCAATTTACTGAAGTCCTGGTCACCAGTTTGTAGGGAGACCTACTTGTGTTTGTGGCCAATTTACTGAAGTACTGGTCACCAGTTTGTAGGGAGGCCTACTTGTGTGTGTTGCCAATTTACTGAAGTCCTTGTCACCAGTTTGTAGGGAGGCCTACTTGTGTGTGTGGCCAATTTATTGAAGTCCTGGTATCCAGTTTGTAGGGAGGCCTACTTATGTGTGTTGCCAATTTATTGTAGTCCTGGTCACCAGTTTGTAGGGAGGCCTACTTGTGTGTGTGGCCAATTTATTGCAGTCCTGGTCACCAGTTTGTAGGGAGGCCTATTTATGTGTGTTGCCAATTTATTGAAGTCCTGGTCACCAGTTTGTAGGGAGGCCTACTTGTGTGTGTTGCCAATTTAATGAAGTCCTGGTCACCAGTTTTAGGGAGGACTACTTGTGTATGTTTCCAATTTATTGAAGTCCTGGTTACGTGTTTGCAGGGAGGACTACTTGTGTGTGTTGCCAATTTATTGAAGTCCGAGTTACCGGTTTGCAGGGAGGACTACTTGTGTGTGTTGCCATTTTATTGAAGTCCTGGTCACATATTTGTACGGTGGCCTACTTTTGTTTTTTGCCAATTTACTGAAGTCCTGGTCTCCAGTTTGTAGGGAGGCCTTCTTGTGTGTGTTGCCAATTTACTGAAGTCCTGGTCACTAGTTTGTAGGGAGGTCTACTTGTGTGTGTGGCCAATTTATTGGAGTCCTGGTCACAAGTTTGTAGGGAGGCCTACTTGTGTGTGTTGCCAATTTACTGAAGTCCCGGTCACCAGTTTGTAGGGAGACCTACTTGTGTGTGTTGCCAATTTATTGAAGTCCTGGTCAGTAGTTTGTAGGGAGGCCTACTTGTGTGTGTTGCCAATTTACTGAAGTCCTGGTAACCAGTTTGTAGGGAGGCCTACTTGTGTGTGTGGCCAATTTATTGAAGTCCTGGTAACCAGTTTGTAGAGAGGCCTACATATTTGTGTTGCCAATGTATTGATGTCCTGGTCACCAGTTTGTAGGGAGGCCTACTTGTGTGTGTTGCCAATTTATTGAAGTCCTGGTCACCAGTTTGTAGGGAGGCCTACTTGTGTGTGTGGCCAATTTATTGAAGTCCTGGTAACCAGTTTGTAGGGAGGCCTACTTGTGTGTGTGGCCAATTTATTGAAGTCCTGGTCACCAGTTTGTAGGGAGGCCTACTTGTGTGTGTGGTCAATTTATTGAAGTCCTGGTAACCAGTTTGTAAGGAGGCTTACTTGCGTGTGTTGCCAATTTATTGAATTCCTGGTCACCAGTTTGTAGGGAGGCCTACTTGTGTGTGTTGCCAATGTAATGAAGTCCTGGTCACCAGTTTTAGGGAGGACTACTTGTGTATGTTGCCAATTTATTGAAGTCCTGGTTACGTGTTTGCAGGGAGGACTACTTGTGTGTGTTGCCAATTTATTGAAGTCCGAGTTACCGGTTTGCAGGGAGGACTACTTGTGTGTGTTGCCATTTTATTGAAGTCCTGGTCACCAGTTTTTACGGTGGCCTACTTTTGTTTTTTGCCAATTTACTGAAGTCCTTGTCACCAGTTTGTAGGGAGGCCTTCTTGTGTGTGTTGCCAATTTACTGAAGTCCTGGTCACTAGTTTGTAGGGAGGCCTACTTGTGTGTGTGGCCAATTTATTGGAGTCCTGGTCACAAGTTTGTAGGGAGGCCTACTTGTGTGTGTTGCCAATTTACTGAAGTCCCGGTCACCAGTTTGTAGGGAGGCCTACTTGTGTGTGTTGCAAATTTATTGAAGTCCTGGTCAGTAGTTTGTAGGGAGGCCTACTTGTGTGTGTTGCCAATTTACTGAAGTCCTGGTAACCAGTGTGTAGGGAGGCCTACTTGTGTGTGTAGCCAATTTATTGAAGTCCTGGTAACCAGTTTGTAGAGAGGCCTACATATGTGTGTTGCCAATGTATTGAAGTCCTGGTCACCAGTTTGTAGGGAGGCCTACTTGTGTGTGTTGCCTATTTATTGAAGTACTGGTCACCAGTTTGTAGGGAGGCCTACTTGTGTGTGTAGCCAATTTATTGAAGTCCTGGTCACCAGTTTGTAGGGAGGCCTAGTTGTGTGTGTGGCCAATTTATTGCAGTCCTGGTCACCAGTTTGTAGGGAGGCCTACTTATGTGTGTTGCCAATTTATTGAAGTCCTGGTCACCAGTTTGTAGGGAGGGCTACATATTTGTGTGGCCAATTTATTGAAGTCCTGGTCACCAGTTTGTAGGGAGGCCTACTTGTGTGTGTTGCCAATTTATTGAAGTCCTGGTCACCAGTTTGTAGGGAGGCTTACTTGTGTGTGTGGCCAATTTATTAAAGTCCTGGTCACCGGTTTGTAGGGAGGCCTACTTATGTGTGTTGCCAATTTATTGAAGTCCTGGTCACCAGTTTGTAGGGAGGCCTACTTTTGTGTGTGGCCAATTTATTGAAGTCCTGGTAACCAGTTTGTAAGGAGGCTTACTTGCGTGTGTTGCCAATTTATTGAAGTCCTGGTCACCGGTTTGTAGGGAGGCCTACTTGTGTGTGTTGCCAATTTATTGAAGTCCTGGTCACCAGTTTGTAGGGAGGCCTACCTGTGTGTGTGGCCAATTTATTGAAGTCCTGGTCACCAGTTTGTAGGGAGGCCTACTTGTGTGTGTTGCCAATTTACTGAAGTCCTGGTCACCAGTTTGTAGGGAGGCCTACTTGTGTGTGTTGCCAATTTATTGAAGTCCTGGTCACCAGTTTGTAGGGAGGCCTACGTATGTGTGTTGCCAATTTATTGAAGTCCTGGTCACCAGTTTGTAGGAGGCCTACTTGTGTGTGTTCCCAATTTATTGAAGTCCTGGTCACCAGTTTTTAGGGAGGCCTACTTGTGTGTGTGGCCAATTTATTGAAGTCCTTTCACCAGTTTGTAGGGAGGCCTACTTATGTGTGTTGCCAATTTATTGAAGTCCTGGTCACCAGTTTGTAGGGAGGCCTACTTGTGTGTGTTGCCAATTTATTGATGTCCTGGTCACCAGTTTGTAGGTAAGCCTACATATGTGTGTTGCCAATTTATTGACGTACTTGTCACCAGTTGGTAGGGAGGCCAACTTGTGTGTGTTGCCAATTTACTGAAGTCCTGGTCACCAGTTTGTAGGGAGGCCTACTTGTGTGTGTGGCCAATTTATTGAAGTCCTGGTCACCAGTTTGTAGGGAGGCCTACTTGTGTGTGTTGCCAATTTATTGAACTCCTGGTCACCAGTTTGTAGGGAGGCCTACTTGTGTGTGTTGCCAATTTATTGAAGTCCTGGTCACCAGTTTGTAGGTAGGCCTACTTATATGTGTTGCCAATTTGTTGAAGTCCTTGTCCCCAGTTTGTAGGGAGGCCTACTTGTGTGTGTGGCCAATTTATTGAAGTCCTGGTAGCCAGTTTGTAAGGAGGCTTACTTGCGTGTGTTGCCAATTTATTGAAGTCCTGGTCACCAGTTTGTAGGGAGGCCTACTTGTGTGTGTGGCCAATTTACTGAAGTACTGGTCACCAGTTTGTAGGGAGGCCTACTTGTGTGTGTTGCCAATTTACTGAAGTCCTTGTCACCAGTTTGTAGGGAGGCCTACTTGTGTGTGTGGCTAATTTATTGAAGTCCTGGTCACCAGTTTGTAGGGAGGCCTTCTTATGTGTGTTGAAAATTTATTGAAGTCCTGGTGACCAGTTTGTAGGGAGGCCTACTTGTGTGTTTTGCTAATTTATTGAAGTCCTGGTCACCAGTTTGTAGGGAGGCCTACTTGTGTGTGTTGCCAATTTACTGAAGTCCTGGTCACCAGTTTGTAGGGAGGCCTACTTGTGTGTGTTTCCAATTTTTTGAAGTCCTGGTCACCAGTTTGTAGGGAGGCCTACTTATGTGTGTTGCCAATTTATTGCAGTCCTGGTCACCAGTTTGTAGGGAGGCCTATTTATGTGTGTTGCCAATTTATTTAAGTCCTGGTCACCAGTTTGTAGGGAGGCCTACTTGTGTGTGTTGCCAATTTATTGAAGTCCTGGTCACCAGTTTGTAGGGAGGCCTACTTGTGTGTGTGGCCAATTTATTGAAGTCCTTTCACCAGTTTGTAGGGAGGCCTACTTATGTGTGTTGCCAATTTATTGAAGTCCTGGTCACCAGTTTGTAGGGAGGCCTACTTGTGTGTGTTGCCAATTTATTGATGTCCTGGTCACTAGTTTGTAGGGAGGCCTACTTGTGTGTGTGGCCAATTTATTGGAGTCCTGGTCACAAGTTTGTAGGGAGGCCTACTTGTGTGTGTTGCCAATTTACTGAAGTCCCGGTCACCAGTTTGTAGGGAGGCCTACTTGTGTGTGTTGCAAATTTATTGAAGTCCTGGTCAGTAGTTTGTAGGGAGGCCTACTTGTGTGTGTTGCCAATTTACTGAAGTCCTGGTAACCAGTGTGTAGGGAGGCCTACTTGTGTGTGTAGCCAATTTATTGAAGTCCTGGTAACCAGTTTGTAGAGAGGCCTACATATGTGTGTTGCCAATGTATTGAAGTCCTGGTCACCAGTTTGTAGGGAGGCCTACTTGTGTGTGTTGCCTATTTATTGAAGTACTGGTCACCAGTTTGTAGGGAGGCCTACTTGTGTGTGTAGCCAATTTATTGAAGTCCTGGTCACCAGTTTGTAGGGAGGCCTAGTTGTGTGTGTGGCCAATTTATTGCAGTCCTGGTCACCAGTTTGTAGGGAGGCCTACTTATGTGTGTTGCCAATTTATTGAAGTCCTGGTCACCAGTTTGTAGGGAGGGCTACATATTTGTGTGGCCAATTTATTGAAGTCCTGGTCACCAGTTTGTAAGGAAGCCTACTTGTGTGTGTTGCCAATTTATTGAAGTCCTGGTCACCAGTTTGTAGGGAGGCTTACTTGTGTGTGTGGCCAATTTATTAAAGTCCTGGTCACCGGTTTGTAGGGAGGCCTACTTATGTGTGTTGCCAATTTATTGAAGTCCTGGTCACCAGTTTGTAGGGAGGCCTACTTTTGTGTGTGGCCAATTTATTGAAGTCCTGGTAACCAGTTTGTAAGGAGGCTTACTTGCGTGTGTTGCCAATTTATTGAAGTCCTGGTCACCAGTTTGTAGGGAGGCCTACTTGTGTGTGTTGCCAATTTATTGAAGTCCTGGTCACCAGTTTGTAGGGAGGCCTACCTGTGTGTGTGGCCAATTTATTGAAGTCCTGGTCACCAGTTTGTAGGGAGGCCTACTTGTGTGTGTTGCCAATTTACTGAAGTCCTGGTCACCAGTTTTTAGGGAGGCCTACTTGTGTGTGTTGCCAATTTATTGAAGTCCTGGTCACCAGTTTGTAGGGAGGCCTTTTTGTGTGTGTTGCCAATTTATTGAAGTCCTGGTCACCAGTTTGTAGGAGGCCTACTTGTGTGTGTTCCCAATTTATTGAAGTCCTGGTCACCAGTTTTTAGGGAGGCCTACTTGTGTGTGTGGCCAATTTATTGAAGTCCTTTCACCAGTTTGTAGGGAGGCCTACTTATGTGTGTTGCTGATTTATTGAAGTCCTGGTCACCAGTTTGTAGGGAGGCCTACTTGTGTGTGTTGCCAATTTATTGATGTCCTGGTCACCAGTTTGTAGGTAAGCCTACATATGTGTGTTGCCAATTTATTGACGTACTTGTCACCAGTTGGTAGGGAGGCCAACTTGTGTGTGTTGCCAATTTACTGAAGTCCTGGTCACCAGTTTGTAGGGAGGCCTACTTGTGTGTGTGGCCAATTTATTGAAGTCCTGGTCACCAGTTTGTAGGGAGGCCTACTTGTGTGTGTTGCCAATTTATTGAACTCCTGGTCACCAGTTTGTAGGGAGGCCTACTTGTGTGTGTTGCCAATTTATTGAAGTCCTGGTCACCAGTTTGTAGGTAGGCCTACTTATATGTGTTGCCAATTTGTTGAAGTCCTTGTCCCCAGTTTGTAGGGAGGCCTACTTGTGTGTGTGGCCAATTTATTGAAGTCCTGGTAGCCAGTTTGTAAGGAGGCTTACTTGCGTGTGTTGCCAATTTATTGAAGTCCTGGTCACCAGTTTGTAGGGAGGCCTACTTGTGTGTGTGGCCAATTTACTGAAGTACTGGTCACCAGTTTGTAGGGAGGCCTACTTGTGTGTGTTGCCAATTTACTGAAGTCCTTGTCACCAGTTTGTAGGGAGGCCTACTTGTGTGTGTGGCTAATTTATTGAAGTCCTGGTCACCAGTTTGTAGGGAGGCCTTCTTATGTGTGTTGAAAATTTATTGAAGTCCTGGTGACCAGTTTGTAGGGAGGCCTACTTGTGTGTTTTGCTAATTTATTGAAGTCCTGGTCACCAGTTTGTAGGGAGGCCTACTTGTGTGTGTTGCCAATTTACTGAAGTCCTGGTCACCAGTTTGTAGGGAGGCCTACTTGTGTGTGTTTCCAATTTTTTGAAGTCCTGGTCACCAGTTTGTAGGGAGGCCTACTTATGTGTGTTGCCAATGTATTGCAGTCCTGGTCACCAGTTTGTAGGGAGGCCTATTTATGTGTGTTGCCAATTTATTTAAGTCCTGGTCACCAGTTTGTAGGGAGGCCTACTTGTGTGTGTTGCCAATTTATTGAAGTCCTGGTCACCAGTTTGTAGGGAGGCCTACTTGTGTGTGTGGCCAATTTATTGAAGTCCTTTCACCAGTTTGTAGGGAGGCCTACTTATGTGTGTTGCCAATTTATTGAAGTCCTGGTCACCAGTTTGTAGGGAGGCCTACTTGTGTGTGTTGCCAATTTATTGATGTCCTGGTCTCTAGTTTGTAGGTAAGCCTACATATGGGTCTTTAATCTTGCACAACCGGCAAACGCGCTCAGCCTTTTCCAGCCATTCGACCACCGAGGGACCAGTGGGGGAGCCATCGAATTCAGGTAGTAATCTGATGTCAAATTTCTCCATACCAAAGCCGAGATAGCTTGTAATCAAAGTTTTTTGTTTGTGTCTGTTTCGATTTACTCAAAACCGCACACACCTCATCTTCTCATGTATCGTTCTCTTCTTCCTCTTCTACTTTTTGCTCTTTTTCTTCTTTTTTCTTCTCAATCGTCAGAAGCGTCGTCTTTTCTTGACTACGTTTTTTCCTTCTCTCTTCTTGCTCACAGTGACCCGTTTTTATGCTAAGCTGAACTCTCATGTGTGCGAGAGAACACGAGATTTTGCATGATTACTTGGCAATATTAACCGGCCGCCGCCATCTTGCCATTTTTCCTTGGACGTACCCGCTTTGCAGAATGCACATCTCGAGCGTTTGTCAGGTAAGCCCGTCTGTTCGCAATTTATTACACATGGTGTGGCCCCTAGCTTTACCAGTTATTCTCTAAGTGTTAGGTACCTTGATTGAAATACATCAATTAGACCATATACGCACTTAGATAATTTCCAAATGCAACTAGGAGGTACATTGGCTTCTTTTGGTGGAAGAAGGTGAACGGGTCGATCTAACTGTTTGCTCTGTAAAAAGGCAGTTTTAATGTCCATGGATTTGCATATCCAACCACTTGCTGACATAACTCTCAAGATTGTCCTTAAACTTTCTTTGGAACATGTTGGAGAATCATTTCTAACATTGCAGGCATCTTTATCTTGAAAGCCTTTGGCAACAAGTCTGGCCTTAAATGTTCGTTTGCCATTGGATTCTTTGTTAGTATACACCCATCTTGTGCTTATCTTTGGTTGGCCTTGATCTAGCACTTGTGTGTAGACTTTATGTTCAGCCCAACTTTGGAGTTCTCTTTTCCTGGCTTTGTCATATTCGTCATTAGAGGAGTCAGTAATTAGATTTACTTCCGGAGCTTGTTCAGTGAGGCTTTGGTAGGGGTGAAATTTCCATGAGTGATTTTTTTTAATTGTATCAACATATCGCTCGCTTAGGGTGAGGTTATTTATTGTTGCTCTAATTAATCTCTCATTTTCGGGGCTGAAATTGGCAGATTTAAGGGCGCGATAGCCCAGGACTGCTTCAGGTAAAATTATTTAAAATTCTCTGCGTTTCGCCACATGTCGGAAGAATTCAATCAAATAGTCATTTATGGAAGTGTCGGGTTCACGATGGTAATTTTCGAAATTCTCGTAACAAATAAATGCAGATTGGTTTTTGTCTTCCATAAAAAGTGTATCCAGTTTTTCAACAAGATTGTCCATTCCTTTCTCGACATTTCTAATACAGCTGCCCGAGCTTGTCCCGTGAGTGACAAAAATACGGCCGGCGCCTGACGAGAGGGCGGAATATTTGTAGCTAACTGCCATAGTTGGATTTCTCTTTTCCATGAATCGTAAAATTCCGGGTTTCATTTTGGTGGTTCAAATATTCTGCAACTAATTTCGTTTTATATAGCTCTTGTACACTCTGCTAAAGTGAAATAATGTCCAGACGGTGATGTGATAAATGGAAGATGTTTATTCAGAGTACCAATGCATGCGACTTGTCTCAAAGAAAAGTACTGAACTGCCTCGATCCTTTCCGCCCCCTGGCAGCCCTCCTCCAAGGGAGACCATCAGTCTGTCCTTGAGCAGGGTAAATAAGATGAGACATTAACAATAAGTTTCTGGGTGAATTTACTTTGTCTGATCTTCTTAGGCTTAGGAGAGCCAGCATACTTCCACTGGGAAATCTGTCTCTTGATCTCTGGGTCATAGCAGTAGATCTAGCTTTCATTGTAGGCCACTAGAGCATCAAGAACTGCAGGATCTAAATTGATCAGTTCGACCATCTCCATGCTGTCATGACAACGTCTTTCTTTCTGATCTGAGTTGTGGGTTGCATCATGAGTTACTATGAGCGTTCATTATCATTTTCATTAGCCATCTTATAATGGCGAAGAGTGTTCTCACATGGCCACCTACCTGCTTCTATCTTGTCATGCCAACTTTATTTTATCACTTCTGTTCACTTCAAATAAGACATATTGTCACTGAAACGTGAGGAGCTACTGTGATAGGGGCGAGATTCATAGGGAGCAACTATATGGAGAGTAGAAAGTGGGTCTTGGGCTTACTTTCAGCAGCCTTGTAAGTCTCACTTCTCTTAGGTTGTTAGTCTTCCCATTTCATGAACGATGTTTCTGACAAAAGGAAAACAATTGTGGTTTTTTGGGTTTATTGTTGGCTCGTTTTTAATCTTGAAGTGGGTGGTATTTTCTTAGCTCATTACATCAAGTGGCTTCATGTTTTGTCTGGAATAGTTTCCATAAAAAAACAAAGAATAAAAACGTAGTTTGACAGCAAGACGTTTGTTTACATTACATTTAAATTTCTGTATGTTGGCACGGTCAGTGAAACAGAGAGATGGGGAATTCAGTCTAAGGAAAAAACTATTAGAATAGAACATTTTGTAGCATATTAAGATTTCTACAGAAAGAGAATGTGCTTTTATGCATGTACTCATCGTATGGATCAGAGGTGTTTATGTTTAGAGGTTACCAGTGAAATGCAACACTGTGGTGATATGACAGGAGATGAAGACTGGCATACAGTACCCTTACTATTTTAGCATCAGTCTCACTCATTATACAAGGTATAGAATGCGAGGTATAGAAATTAGTAAAGGGAATTTGGTACCATTTGAATACCAGCTCTATATCCAGTAGAATGACAGAATCTCTGTATTACAAAAACAAACTGATATCTTTTTATTGTAACTTTAAATGTATCTTCCTTGGTCCGTGCCTAAGATAAAAAAGAACCAGACAACACAGATCTCAACATCTGATCTGTCTGGATTCTGAGAATAAAAAAGCAGGTTCTTATTTTTTTGCATCTTTTGTCGTCAACATACACACACTGACTATGATAATTTGACCTTTAAATTCATTTGCTATTATGCTTGTGTACATTGTAATGTGCATGTATGTATCCTATTTTAAAACTCAATCTCATTTTAGTTTTATCTTTAGTTAATTTCTACAATACATCTAATGCATGCCAATGTGCACAAAAGATGTTAAACTGAATAAGATGATAATGATCTTCACCTGTCTGGCAGAAGATCTCATATCGATGCACAAATCACATAACAACACCACAAACTTATACGGCAGTTAGTATAAACCCTGTAAAAAATGATAAAAAAAGCCAACCTCCACAAAAATAAACAAGTGATGGTGGAATGGAATCCTCATCCGTATACAATATATTTTGAGACAGTATGTGTTACTGTTCTTGGTGACAGACTCGCAATCCTTGTTCTTGCCAAAATGTACATACCTGAGAAAGCCCCTTCTGTTGTTGCCAGTCCAGCAAGTTTCAAACCTCCTTCAGCCTCCATCAAACTCCCTTTTGTCTTATTAAACATGACTCATCCAGAATTCTGAAAGTTTTTCATTGATTGGGGAGTTTATAAGAACATTACGAACATACCTCCAATGCAAATTCAGAACCTTCTGTAAAGTTGTTGCAAAGAATCTTTTCCAAACAGTGTCATCAGTTTATACCAATGATTTTTACAATGCCAGAAGATGAAAACCTGGAGGCGATCGAGTCTCTTGTCACTGTTCGCATAAACCTTGCCGTCCATTGTATGGACTTTGGCAATCTAATTCAGGCTGAAAACGAACTTTTTTTTTACATTGGCATCATCACTAATCAAGGCCTAGAGGCCACTCGAGGATAAGGGTTAAAGCGCGTACAGTAATCAATTGAACAATATAGTAATCGTTAGTAATGGAAATTTGGTAAATTTGTTAATGTAAGTGGAATGGCTCATCAGGAACTTGTTTACGTTGGACTTGAAGACAACCATATTGTAGTCAGCTGGAAAGCAGGCAAATGGAAGACAATTCTACAAGCATGCATTTATAAGAAAGAAACTTTGTTTTGTTGAAGGATTTCCTTGTGCATATGCGATCATTAGCAGTTGACTGCTAATTTTCCTGTCCCAGGTGTCATTTCTATATGTCTCTAATCAACAACAAAGACCAGTTCATTCATAGGATTAACAATGCTACCCTTAAAACAAACATTTTGGCTAAGGCTGGTCAGTTACCTACCAACGAAGACATCAGAAAGCATGCAGAAACGTTTGAACTAGTTCTCAGAGATCAGTCTCAGCTCAGTTAATCATCCAGTGTCGATGCTGTTAGACCTTTCTAATTTTCATCAAAATCGACCACAATTAAGAATTAAATGCGCTCCGTGACGTAGCAAATGGCGAACTGATTGAATCCAAAATTCGACAATTTTTATAATAATTTTGCGACGTTTTGATTGGTTGTTTAGCACAGCCGTTGGTTATAAAAATGATTGGCGAATCCATTCGTCTCATACCCCCATCAAAAACATTTCACGTGACCGAGTTTATATAAGGTTAAACCGACAACACTCTTTCTCTTTTTCTTCCTAGATCTTGGATTGACAACAACTTCACTGGGAACAGACTTCTCTCTTGGGACTCAACAGAACTCGCCTTTGGTTTGACAAAGACATGAATGTAACGTGCATCCAGGAGATAAGCGCCCGCGTGTTTGCGTGTTGTGTGGGTACGTGGGAGAGACGGATGAGGGGAAAAAGACTTACCTCGAGACCAGCTCAGCGTTACCGACCAAAAATAGAAAAGAAAGACCAAGATGGCGGCCGCCGTCTTTTGTAAAGTATGATGTCTCGCAAAGTCACACGAATTCTCGGAATATGCAAATTTAGCCGGCCTAGAACGACGATAAAAGCGGGTGAGGGGAAAGACGTCGGGGAGTGACGATTGAGTTGGCTGGGGAATCGTGTGGCTGTTGCTTCTTGTGCCGTGTGAGGATATTTTACTGTTGTTGGAATCCGTGCAGAACCGGTGTAAAAAGATTATTGAATTGCTGCAACATTTATAACATCTTTTCCTGAACTTACCGTGTTAAAGAGAGAGTCGGGCGCCATCTTGAATTTTTCCTTACACATTTCTGTTTACAAGCTATTCCGGCCATTTGGCCTCTAGGACTATGACCGAGTCGAAATTTGACTTAAAGCCCGAGTTTGACGGGTCCACGTCCATCGTCGACTGGGTTGAAAGGGTCGAGCTGACGTGCGACCTTTGTGAGGTGAAAAGGGTACACACTGTGATTCCCCTGAGATTGGCTGGAGGTGCCTTAAGTGTATATCAGCAACTCAGTGCTGCCGAAAAGGGAGATGTCACCGCAATTAAAGCTGCGCTGTACAAGGCATTTGCCATGGATCCTTGTACGGCCTATGAAAAATTTGCTTCCCGAAAACTTCTACTGGAGGAAAGCGTGGACGTTTTCTTCGCTGAGTTAAAGAAACTCGCAGTTCTGTTCGGTGGAGGGGTGTCGGAGCGGACGCTTGCGTACGCGTTTGTGGCGGGCCTTCCCACTCGGGTGAAGCAGCTACTGAGAGCCTCAACCAGCGTTTCAACAACGACCATGGAACACTTGATGGAACGTGCTCGAGCCATCATCAAAAATGAGGAGGACCTGGGGGAACCAGTTGTGATGGCGACACAGACAGGCCAGATTGGCGCTTGGGAGATTCCGAATCAGAACCCTGCAAGCAATGGGAAATGTTTTCGCTGCGGCCGACGCGGACATTTTGCAAGGAATTGCACCAACAGGGGGCGTGTGCGCTGTTTTAAGTGTGGTGGTTTGGGGCATCTAGCCCAAAACTGTGCGGGAAACGTATCAGGGGAGAGGACGTCAGCGCCGCCCTGCTCCCCGAGCAAAATTTGAACAAGGCGCAACCAGTGATGACCGTCTACGTCAACAGGATACCCTGCTCAGCACTTCTCGACTCAGGCTGTTCACATACTATAGTGAGCGCCAGGCTGTGTCCAAGTTGGACTAAGAGGAAGATCAAAGTCACCACGATAAGAGGTGAGACCCAGACATGCTGTGGAGCTGGAACTGTCAAGATCTACATGGACACCGGTGCAGCCACTAAGATCAATGTGCTCGTGACCCAAGGAAATCTCCTGGGGTTTGACCTGTTGCTCGGATACGATGCCATCAAGGCGCTGGGGGGAGTCGCAATTCATCGGGATGGAAAGGTGCGATTCTTGGAGGCCCCAGTGTGTGCAGCGCTCCATATCGATCGGCCGGATTTTACAGTGGACTACGACTCGCGCAAGAGGGCCTGGATTGCATCTTGGAAGTGGACCGAGGGAATGGCACCGACTAAACTCAAGAATGGGGTTGCAGAGTACCCTATACCCAGTGAGGCCCGAGCAGAATACGAAAGGGAACTAAAGGCGTGGATCCAAGATGGCTGGTTAATCCCCTACCCTGAGAACAAGCTTGGGCCTCCCAAGGGTCTAATACCCTTGATGGCAGTAGTCCAGCATAACAAGTCGAAAGTACGGCCCGTGCTGGACTATAGGGAGCTTAACAAGCATATTGAAGCCTACACTGCCGATGCTGACGTATGCGCCAGTAAGTTGAGGGAATGGCGTCAGAAAGGCACTAATGTCTCGATATTGGATTTGCGAAACAGGTGCGAGTTGATGAGACGTTGTGGCCATTCCAGACAGTTTGGTTCCAGGGGCAGAGGTACTGCCTTACACACCTTGGCTTTGGCCTAAATGTGGCACCACAGATCATGAAGACTATTGTCAACACAGTATTGTCCCAAGAAAAGCCCATGAGGGACTCAACATCAGCTTACATTGATGACGTATACGTCAATGAAGATGTACAGTCTGCGTCGTGTGTCAAAGAAAAGTTGGCTTAGTTTGGTCTGGAATGCAAGAATCACGAACGTTTAAGGGAAGGAGCACGTGTATTGGGATTGGATGTTTATGAAGAAGATGGCACCCTACAATGGAGGCGTGGCAGTGAAATTCCAAGCATCCCCAACCTCGTTACAAGGCGGACCGTTTTTTCTTGGTGTGGAAAACTTGTTGGTCACTTACCGGTCTGTGGCTGGCTCCGCGCAGCTGTTGGTGTGATTAAACGCAGAGCAAATTTAACAACCACGGGTTGGGATGACATATCCGATGATGTCCTACTAACTCTGATGATTAAAGAGACACTGGAGAGAGTGAACAAGAAGGACCCTGCTTGTGGCCGGTGGTGTGTTAATGGAGACAACGTAGGTGTGTAGGTTGATGCCAGTTCTTTGGCGTTGGGAGTATCGTTGGAGCAAGGAGGAAACGTGTTCGAGGATGCGTGTTGGCTGTGGCCCGTAACAGATTCTCAGCATATCAACCTGGCAGAGCTGGACGCTGTTGTAAAGGGGGTAAATCTGGCCCTGCAGTGGCAGTCTAAGAAGTTGACCTTGTACACAGATTCTCTCTGTGTCTACCACTGGGTGTCTGACACACTTTCAGGATGGACACGAATCCGTACCAAGGCAGCAAGCGAAATGTTAATACGGAGAAGGCTAGACACGCTAAAAAACCTGGTATCTGAGTATGGGCTATCACTGAGCGTCACTCTGGTGCCATCACATTGTAATCGTGCTGACCAACTGACCCGTGTACCTCACAAATGGTATGAAGCCGCGAAGATGGGAATGGAGATTACTGCTCGATCTTGTGCAGTTGCAATCGACCCATGTCAAATACAAAAAATTCATGCACAGAGTGGACATCCGGGTATCAAGAGGACCCTTTATTTTGTGAGGCACATATACCCAGCAGTGACCAAGATGGATGTCAGACAGATCGTCAGAAATTGTGAGGCTTGCCAGTCTATTGATCCTGCACCAGAGCGATGGCAGAAGGGTCGCTTGGAAATTGAGAGTGTGTGGCAGCGGCTGGCCATGGATATTACCCATTACAGTGGCAAGCCCTTTCTAACTTTCATTGATTGTGGGCCTACGAGATTTGCGGTGTGGCGGCAGATGACCAGACAGGATTCAGCAAATGTTGTTCGCCACCTATCATCCATTTTCTTTGAGCGAGGTGCGCCGGAAGAGCTCCTGACTGACAATGATGCAGCGTTTTGTAGCCAGCAAGTTCGGCAGTTGTTAGATGAGTGGGGCGTCCGACTACGGTTGCGATGTGCGCATGTGCCGTCAGGAAATGGCATTGCTGAAAGAAGCCATCGCAGCATCAAGAGAATTGCTGCCAGGAAGCGATGTACTATTGCGGAAGCCACATATTGGAACAACATTACGCCAAAGGATGGGACGTCCCCTTCAACCGCACCTGCGAATGCTATTTACATGTACCGAGTCGGAGTGAAGGGAATCAACACTACGCAGCCAACTGACAAGGGAACATATAACAGATATGAAGTGGGAGATCCAGTGTGGGTGCGGCCCCCAGGAAATCGGTGCACCGACAAGTTTAAGCGAGGACAAATATCTGAAGTGATTAGTCAGCAGTCTGTTTTGGTCGATGGAACCCCACGACATGTGCGAGATCTTCGCCCAGCTACCGAGGTGCGTCACACAACTACAGAAGAAAGCAGTGAAGCGTCTAGCGATGAGCTGCCGATGCATGGATTCAGTGAGCCCCCTCCAGAGACTGATAGCGATACTTCATCTGATGAGGCGGAACCAGATCCAGAGCCCGAATCTGAAACAGTGAATGTACCTCTTCGCAGAAGCACACGCACTAAAAGCCCCCCCCCCAGTGCTCTCTATGTGATCATCAGATCAGGGGGGAGTGTAACGTGCATCCAGGAGATAAGCGCCCGCGTGTTTGCGTGTTGTGTGGGTACGTGGGAGAGACGGATGAGGGGAAAAAGACTTACCTCGAGACCAGCTCAGCGTTACCGACCAAAAATAGAAAAGAAAGACCAAGATGACGGCCGCCGTCTTTTGTAAAGTATGATGTCTCGCAAAGTCACACGAATTCTCGGAATATGCAAATTTAGCCGGCCTAGAACGACGATAAAAGCGGGTGAGGGGAAAGACGTTGGGGAGTGACGATTGAGTTGGCTGAGGAATCGTGTGGCTGTTGCTTCTTGTGCCGTGTGAGGATATTTTACCGTTGTTGGAATCCGTGCAGAACCGGTGTAAAAAGATTATTGAATTGCTGCAACATTTATAACATCTTTTCCTGAACTTACCGTGTTAAAGAGAGAGTCGGGCGCCATCTTGAATTTTTCCTTACACATTTCTGTTTACAACGCTCTTTCTCTTTTTCTTCCTAGATCTTGGACTGACAACAACTTCACTTGGTACAGACTTCTCTCTTGGGACTCAACAGAACTCGCCCGGCCTTTGGTTTGACAAAGACATGAATACAAATAAACCAACATGGCTCTTTCCACATGCAAACTTTCTTTCTCATCATACAGTACTGCCTCTAATCTTTCGTGATACACGTTTCCACTACTACTTTAGACATACATGAACTCTGTCTCTTTCAACAGGCCTGTATAATCATCAACATCTCTACACAGTAACTCTTCCCACGACTAACCCTTTTCCTTATTCTTACTAACAAAGATGACTAATAAATCAGTTTTTAAATGTTAGAATGAGATTTCATATCTTTTTATTCTACAATGACGCTTGATGTGATGACAAACATGCACCATTCATCTACACCTTATTCTAAACTAGCTTTTCAACACTGCATTAGTTACTTATATTTTCTCTACCATTCTGCTTCAAGTCAGGATCGATCAGGTCTCTGATAGTATAGATGCAGCACTCTCCTTAGATAGTAATGCCCAAATACATATGTTTGGTGACTTAAATGTTCACCATAAAAATTGGCTTGGTTTCTGATGTTGTACAAATGCACCTGGACACAACTTGTAACTTTCCATTTCCTCACACAGACGGTCATGTTCCCGTCCCGTCTCCAAGATCATGAACACCAGTAATACCTATTCCTTACCACAGTATCCAAGGATTGTGTGACCAATACCTATAGCTCACTTGGAAATGCAGACCAACTTGTGGTATCAGGTGACATCACACTTAAATTCCAACGCCAAAAGTGAGGAGCCATTGCTTAAAACGACAAGGTACTATGAAAGGGCTGACTAGGAAGCCATTAGAGAACATATCAGAAATGCCCCATGGACCAACATCTTTTCTCTTCCTGCTGAACAGTGTGCCAACGAGACAACCGAATGGTGTAAAGCAGGCATTGAAGCACATGTTCCAACACAGAAGTTCAATACAGATTGTGCAGCTGCTATTGCATAGACAGCATGCATTCCATCGGTCATACATTATAAGTCAAATGCAAATAGGCAAAATTTATAGATGCTAGAAATCATTGTAAGCATGAAAAAAACACAGCCAAAAGAAGGCATGCTGAAATAACTAGGAAACACACAGAATTGCAAAAGATAAGAACCTGTGATTTCTGGAAAATTGTTGTTAAGAAAGAGCAATCAGTAATTCTTCCACTATCCAACAACCAGAAGGTTGCATGCACGGCAACCAGAAGGCAGAACTGCTTGCTCGGTGATTTGCCTCCAACTTTACCTTTGAGCCAACAAACAACTTTCTCCCAAATTTATCTATGCGGACTGAAGCCACACTTGATGATCTGAAACTCACCCATTCTCATGTCCACGATATCATAAAAAATTAGACACCTTCAAGGCATGTGAGCCTGATCTCATCTCTGCTATACTAATTAAGAAATGCTCAGTTTAGCTAGCCCTCATAATTTCCAAACTCTACAACAAATGTCTTGCTGAATCTTGCTTCCATAATAGTTGAAAAACTACCTTTGTGGTACAAGAATTCTGGTGAAAGGACTGACCCTCTCAATTATCAACCTAGCAGTCTCCTCCCATTCTTTACTAAAATCTTTGAGACATTAGTCGATCAAACACTAGTCCACCACCTCGCAAAAGTTAATCTTCTCTCTGACAAACAGTATGGATTCAGACAATGTCGTTCTACTGCAGATATTTTAATGGTTATGTCTGAACGCATATACTATGCACTAGATAAGGCAGGCGAAGCCAGGGCTCTAGCCCTTGATATATCCAAGGCCTTTGACAAAGTCTGGCATGAAGGCCCGTTAATGAAAATTAAATTGTATGATATAATTGGATGAATACTACATATAATTAAAACCTTCTTAGACAATAGGACCATCCAGATTGCCATTGATGGACGTACATGCAAACAGCATAACATTAATATGAGAGTGCCTCGGGGATCGATTCGTGGACC
The DNA here is from genome assembly GCF_053919585.1 of Euprymna scolopes. Classification (NCBI taxonomy): domain Eukaryota; kingdom Metazoa; phylum Mollusca; class Cephalopoda; order Sepiida; family Sepiolidae; genus Euprymna; species Euprymna scolopes. The sequence continues at coordinate 81,747,164 of NC_136490.1, forward strand.
ACTCTTATTCCTTGTCCGAGATGGGTATATTTGCTGAGGATACAATGCTCTATAACAGGGGTGGGCAAACTTTTCAGTGCAAGGGCCGCATTAAAAAATTCTAAATTTTAATGGCCTGCATAGTATATTTTCCAATATAATTGATATTTAAAATAGACTAAATAAAAGGATTTCAAAGAAAAAATGGAATTAATTTTCATTTATTAGCGTTTTAAAGTACTGTAGAAGATTCCCATAAACACATTTATTTGAAAGATACAGTAAGTCAGTTAAACTTTAAACTTTAAAAGAAAACAATTTTATTAATATGTATTTTTTAAGTAGGAACTTTATATGATACACATTTGAAAAACAAAATAACCTTGTTTTAAGAATAAAAGTAATTATTAAGTAACTCTATTTAAAGAGATAAAAAAATATATCTTATTAAGATATTTATTTAAAAAACAAAATAGCTCAGCAACTGAGCAACAAAAAGATGAAAATGACTCAGTGAGAATGATGCAACTAACTGCAATCATTTACCAGTTTGTTGAAATTAGGTGTCAAGTTGCTTGTACTGATTCTTAACACTGACTGAAGATTTAAGTCTGTGAGAAGTTACCTATTCTTTGACCTGTTAATTTTCAATATGTAAGTTGAAACAAATAACACAAACATCTTCCTTGCAAAATTTTTCAGATGTTTAAACTTTTCTGGGTGCAGAGATGCATAAAATTCGACTAGTGGTTTATTTTCAAAGAGTCTTTTTAAAGAGTTGTCGGCTTGCAAATCAATAAGATCTACCTGTAGTTCTTTGGCAGCTGTTTCAACGTCACATGCAAAAGGTGAGCTGAGCAAATCAAACTGTCCTTCAGTTGCCTTGAAATCACCAAATCTTCTGATAAATCCATCAACTGGGAACTGTATTTGTCTGATAATGCTCGTGTAGCAGCTCATGTTTTCAACAGAGAAAAATGAACAAAGTTTTGCTTCGCAAAAAGTTTAAGTTTCAATTGAAACACGTTTACATCCACATACAATTCATGAGCAAATACACCTTTGCCTTGTAGTTTTATATTTAACTCATTCAGCTTTTGCAATATGTCTACAGCAAGTGCAAACTCATTCGTCACACTCCATTTCTTTTAAAAAGTCACAAGAAATTTCTTTCATATTAAAAACATGACAACCTCTGCTTTAATGTCCCACATTCTCTTCAGTACTTTCCCCATACTTAACCATCGGATATTTGTGTGATACAGCACATTAGTAAAATCTGCCTCAATATCTTCCAAAAAACATTGGAACTGCCTGTGTATCAGTCCTCTTATTAAGTTCACTGCACACACATGTTTGAGTTTCAAAGATGATTTACAGAAGATTTCTTGATGTATGATGCAGTGAAAAGACAACACACTGTGCGATGGAAAATCTTTGATTTTTTTTATTCATCAAGATAACAAGGCCACAGTGTTTACCTCTGAGTGAAGGAGCGCCATCAGTTGTAATACTTGCCAGTTTATCCAGGTTTAACCTAGACCTGATTAGACTGCTAATGATACTATTGTATAAATCTTTTCCAGTGACTGTGTCTTTGAGAGACTCCATGGATAGCAATTCCTCTGTAATTTCAAAATTTTTGTTTCTGATGTAAATTAGGACCTAAGCAGTATCCTGAATGTCAGTGCTCTCATCTAAAACAATAGAAAACTACTGAAAATTAACACTAGCTGTTTACACCTGTTTTTGAATATCCATTGCAATTGCATCTATACGACGAACAATCGTTCTTCTTGACAGTATAGGTATAGTTTCTACTTTTGATATAACTTCAGGACATACTACATTAACAGCATTAACCATGCAATCTTTAATAAATTCTGCTTCTGCAAATGACTTATTTTGCTTTGCAATTTTATTTGCCAATACAAAACTTGCCTTTGTCACATTCCTTTGTAAAGATGATGTTTTTTGAAGCACAGTTTGCTGTTGCCTCAAACTTTTTATCAGATCAGTTGCCTTCCTTTGCAGTTCTTGCTTTGATGAATTGTTTCCAAAGTTGGTGTGCTTGGTTTGAAAATGCCGTTTCAAATCGTATTCTTTGAAAGCAGCAACTGTATCATGACAAATCAAACATACAGGTTTAACTTCAACATCAGTAAGGAAATACCTTCCAGTCCACTCTTGTTAAACACTCTGGATTCGTCTTCAATTTTTTGCTTTTTAGATTGCTTTGAATCAGTTATTTTGAGTAAAGTTTGCAAGATAAGAAAAGCTGTACTGAAATAAATAATAAAAAAAATAGTTAGTAAGAAAGGATACAAACAGTCTTTATTTCTTTGGCTCATTTCTATTAGTTTCCCACTTCCAAGAAATTTGCTTTATATGCTTTGTTTTCCTTTTTTTCTTTCATTTTTGTTACCATGGAAAACGGATTTTGGTAACGAATCCAAAATTCCGTTACTTTGCCTTTATTACTCTAAGTCGTTTTTTTTGTAAATGGATGCTATTATTCTCAAGACATTTTCTTTTAAACCTCTACACTTTGCATTTATGTTTTCAAAGTCTTATGTAATTATGAGATACATAAGACATTTCTCTAAAATTTTCTGAATTTTGCTTTCATCTCCCCAAGTCTGATATGTTTCCAACCGCATGGGAGTTTTCAAATTCTCCCGCTATTTCAACTTTTCTGCGTGACGTCAGCACATAAGCTGTGATTTTCCCGTTCCATTAAGCTTTACATTAATCCGGTTTTTTTTTTGTTACTATTTTAGACGGTTTAAAAGTTTAACATTTTCAGCAAGACCCATTTTAATTTTATCCGGTTATTGATTGCTTCATTTCCAATTTTTGTATGTTTTGTATGTAATTTTGTAAGCTGTTTTCCACCATTTTTGCCTGGAACTGCGCTACCTCCACCTTTTATATGCCTGCTCTCTTGACCATGTCGCCATTTTGAATTTTTTAGAAAATTGAAATTTAAACATTTTTGCTTTAGAATTTTTCCCCTACAAATTTGCATTTTCCTTTTATTTGTTACGTTAGTGGAACACCGGTAACATTTATTGATACCAATTTAATTTGAGAATTGAATGTATTAATTTTCTTTTTAATTTTGGTATGTAGAAATTACCTTTTACCTCGTGATTTAAGCGAGAATTTAATAAGAAATTTACCTCCAGATAATTTAGTCATAAACAGCAGGTTCTTAAGAGATATTTTTCTCTCCTATAATTTTTTAATTTACGATAAATTTATTTATCAACAATTAAATAATTTTCCCATAGTCATAGTGGGTTTATTATTTAAAAGAAAAAGGTTTAAAAAGGAAATAGGTTTCTTGGGAGATATTTTTATTCCAGTAAATTGTATACGTTTATTTCAACAAAGAATTTACTTCTTCTTTGTTAATTCATTTACCCCCAAACCTTAACGCCTCAAATTTTAAGAAGAAAGTTTTAAAAGAAATATTTCCTTTCTTTGTTTTGTAGGGGACTAGGATATATAAATACCCCAATCCCGTTACAAAATAATAATGAAACGAATGGGAATTGAAGGAAACAAAGATGTCGTTTATTTGCTGTTGAAAGAAATGAATGTTTTAGTTATAACATGTCCGCGCGTATGTAACCTATGTCCGTTGCAGGACTAGTGTTGTAGCAAGAATAGGAAATGTGTTTTCATCTCAAGTTCGGGTCATTATTGTTTGTTCGCGCGTGAGAATTGAAGTGAATGTGGTAGTGGAAATGAGAATCCAGCGTGTAGGCAAGGAAGAGAATATTAGAGTTGTCATCAGTTAGTAGGCAGCTACGCGAAGGTAGCCAGTGGCCAGTAGTAGATAGAGAGAGAAAGAGTGAGAATGTATACATACAGTCTTTAGCTCGTGCCCCATACATAGTAGGAAGTGGGCGTGAGGTGCGCGTGCGCGCGCCGAAGCGGCGGCGGCTGTTAGCCCAACCTCTCTCGTTGAGAGTTGGTTCTAAAGAGGATTAGAAACAGCTTATCGCCTTGTTTTTATACTCGTTTCCAGAGTGTATTTTGCGCATGTGTATTTCCTTAGAAAGCGGAAGTGACGTCGTCCATGTGCGTGATCGTGTTCGCGTGTGTGAGTACATGTGTGTACGTAAGTGTGTGTGTGTATATATACGTGAATGTGAGTGTATGTACGCGAACGTGAATAAGTGTACATGTGTGGACGTGGGCGCGTATGTTTGTGTGCGCGTATGTATATGACAGCTTGAAATATGAATGTGTGTTTTGTGTGAGACTTGAAAAAGGCTCGTACAGTTTTTGCCAATAGTTGGCAATTGAGTGTGCGCGAGCCTTTTCTAGTCTCACACAAAAACGCCTTCACATTTCAAGCCATATTACTTGTCATATACATACGCGCACACAAACATACGCGCCCACGTCCAGACACGTACATATATTCACGTTCGTGTACATACACTCACATTCACGTGTATATACACACACGCTAACGTACACACATGTACTCACACCTACGCACACAAGGACAACGTCACTTCCCCTTTAAAAGGAAATACACACATGCGCAAAAGACCACCGGAAACAAGTATAAAAGAAAGAACAATAAGCGACTTCTTCCTTTTAGGACCAGCTTTCGAGCTGGTCGGTCTATGGACCGACTGCGTGCCTCACACCACTTGCTACTATGTGGGACAAAAAGCTAACAGACCGTATGTACACCTTTCTCTCTCTACATATACAACTTGTCCCTGAGAATACCATCGCGTAGCTGACTGCTAACAAGGCTTACAGCTTAACCCACTATCTTTGTCTTTGTCTACACGCTGGACTATCATTCTCATTTCTACGACATTACTCACTTCTCTTCCCACGCGCGAACAAACGATAGTGACCCGAACTTGAGATGAACACACATTTCCTTTTTTCCTTCTATAATACCAATCCCGCAACAAACGATGGTTACTCCCGCGCGGACATGAACACGTGTTATATACTTAAAACATCCATTCCCTCTACAAACGATGGCGACCCCGTTATTTAAAAATGAAATGGATGCGGTTGTACGAAACACTCATACACACACTTATTCTCTCTCTCTACGACAATACACTATCCTTCTCACCAGCTAACAACGAGAGACGCACAGCAAACTATAGACTCTTTCTCACCAGCTAACAACGAGAGACGCCAAACTAAACACGTGTGGTACCCTTTTCTTTCATTTGTTTCTTTCACGAAAGAAATTCCTGTTCGTTTAATTCAATTTAATACGTCGTTCGTTTCTTCCTCGAGACAATTCATTTTCTCTATTTTGCACCACCACCACAAAATGGTGACAACCGAACGCGAGACGAACAAGCATTGCCTCCTATGCCACAAGTCCACAACAAACTGGCGCCCAACTGACGCGAAACAAACAAGCATGGTAACCCTACTGTTTTGAAATTAATTGTTTTTAGGGAGACGTGCGTTTTCAACAAGAAAAACAAGTGAACTGCTACCGACAAGGACCTCAACGAACAACAATGACGAAATCCCTCGTCAGACTCGGCAGAAAACAAACACGGAGCTGTCGACTTCATAGCAAATTTAAAAAAAAAAATTTGAGCTCGACAAACATTTTTCACGGTTTCCTGACATTACCCTGCAACAAACGCGAGGAGCAAAATCACATAGGCCTATACACATTCCCTGCCGCACAGCAGACGCAACAACAAAGAAACAATTACAGGACATCCCTATCAACACATAGGAAGAAGTTGAATCAACAATACGAGTTGAGATGCACCACGCACTCTGATAAACTCCCAACTTGGAAGTTTCGTTGACAGCCGGCAACCAAACTCATTGTTTAACAAGAATGAATGCACAACTAGCGCCCGTCCAAACAATTTGCACACTACCGCAGACTCACAGACAACCACACCAACAGCAAAAAAAAAAAAAAACAGGACGAAAAATCAATTGCCGAAAACATTACTTACAATATATATATATATATATATATATATATATATATATATATATATATATATATATATATATATATATACACACTGCATATATTTTTTTTTCTTTGGAAAGGGAGTATTGTGCGAGCCTTTTCTAGTCTCACACAAAAACACATTCACATTTCAAGCCATATTACTTGTCATATACATATGCGCACACAAACATACGCACCCACGTCCACACACGTACATATATTCACGTTCGCGTACATACACTCACATTCACGTGTATAATTGTTACGGCTTTACCTTTTTGTGTGCTACAAAAAAAAAAAAGATTTTTCCTGTCTTTTTCTCTCTTACTTTCCCTCTCTGTACTGCTCTAACCAAGTATGCCGACCTATTCCACAAATCCCAAAACCTCAACATGAAATATCTCCAGAATAAAAACTCGATTAAACCTAGAACCCCATCTTCCAACGTAGACCCCTACTACCAGGTTTCCTTCTCCAACATCAGGGGTCTAGGTTCCAAACTTCCAGAGGTTGAAACCCTATTACAGGAGACGAAACCGGACATATTATTTCTAAGTGAAACTGGAATAGGGCCGACCACTTCCCTAGATGAGTTCATAATTAACGGATACTCTAATTTAACAGCTAAATCTGACACCCAAGATTGAATATGTGCCTACATTAAGGATGGCTTAGAAGATCCTAATTTACCCTATATGTGCTTCAGGGTTGCACTTGCTAATACCACTGCATTTATATTTGCCCTCTATAGGCCCCACAACAGTGGAGTTACTATATTTAAGAGCATATCTGAGAAAATAGACCACATCCTGTCTTCACATCCCTCGGCTAACATCCACATCTGTGGTGACTTCAACGTCCATAACGTGGACTGGCTGACCCATTCAAATAAGACAGATGATGAGGGGAGGTTTTGTCATGATTTTGCCATTGCTTATGACCTCACTCAGATTGTTCGCGAACCCACCCATGTGCCCGATATACCCGGTCAATATGCAAGCCTCTTAAACCTTTTTCTCTCAACTTCCCCTGAGCTATGTTCATGTTCCGTTCATTCTCCTCTAGGATCCTCCGACCACTCCGTCGTATCAGTTAACATAAAAACGAAATATAAGAAGCCCCCAGATGTACCTCTCCACCGTACTGTATACCGATACTCTATGGCTGACTGGGATAGCTTCCGTACATTCATATCTGATTTACCTCTGCATTCCATGTTTAAAAAGGAAGTGTCCTCTATAGTATCAGATCTGACCGAATGGTTAATTGTCGGCATAGACCAATTCATACCATCTAAAAAATTCCAACAAAAACCTAACAGCCAGCCATGGTTCTCCCCAGAATGTGCTGCTGCTATCGCGCACAGAAATCACTTTTTCCATAGCTATCAACGTAATAGATGCACTAAGACTAAAGCTGCTTTCAGAACTGCCAGCAACCACTGTAAAAGAGTAATAAAAAATGCAAGAGAGCTATATGCCCAGTCTTTTTTTTTTTTTTTTTTACATAGGCATCACCACATTATCAAGGCCAAGAGGCTACTCAAGGATAAGGGTTAAAGAGTGTACAGTAGAAATTGGACAATATAGTAATCATTAGTAATGAAAATTTGGTAAATTTGATAACTTATATGGAACGGCTCATCAAGAACTTATTTACGTTAGACTTGAAGACAAGCATATTGTAGACAGCCGGAAAGCAGGAAAACGGAAGACAATTCCACAGGCGTGCAGTTCTAAGAAAGAAGCTTTTTTCATGGGATCTACATTTAGGTTTAGGCACAGACAAATTGTGGGGGAAACTAGTGTTTTCTGCTTGATGGGTGTTTTTTGTGAAAGTTTGGCAAGGGGGGACCATAGAATGGAGCTCAGCCGAGCACCTGCCATGAAAATAACGATAAAGCAGAGACAAACTCGCAACATCTGTTCTGTGAGAAAGAGGTTGCAGGGAAGAGAAAAGGACATCCCCCACAAGGCTACGAAGTCTATTTTGAACTCTATCAAGGCAGGCCAAGTCCTTTCTAGCAGCTCCTGCCCAGATGTGGCAACAGTATTCCATCCTTGGACGTACCTGGCTCTTATATAGATAGAGAATAGCATCAGCAGTGAGATATCTACCGGATCGATAGAAAGATCTCACCATTTTTCCAGCGGCCTTGGCAAGAGATTAGATGTACGTGTTCCATTTAAGATCAGGAGTAATGGTCAAGCCAAGAAGCTTGTCAAAACTTGAGGCCTCAGTCTGTTAAATCCAAGGTAGCTGATCAGCGGCTTGGTTCCCACCAGTTTTGGCAAATAACAAATAGGATCCTGAACAGAAGTGTGCGTTCTATCCCAACCATTATCAATGGACCAGAGGTCATCTCGTCAGCGTCAGACAAGGCCAAACTATTTGCAAAGAACTTTGCAGCTAATTCTACCCTATGCGACGAAGGCCATTAACTCCCCATATTTCCTCCTATAACACAGAACAAGCTAGGTAACATACAAATATCCGTGCATGAGGTCACCAAGCTAATCAAGAACCTAGATTCCAGTAAAGCAACTGGCCCTGATGGCATCCCAATTATAGTGTTGAAAAAGCTTCAACCAGAACTTGCTCCCATACTTACGAAACTATTTAAGCGCTGCCTTAAGGAGAAGTGCTTTCCGACTCCCTGGAAGACCTCATCAGTTTGCCCTGTATTTAAGAATTCAGGTGATAATCATCTCCCTCTCAGTACAGACCAATAAGTCTCCTGTGTGTTATGAGTAAGTTGCTGGAATCCATATTAAATAGAGAAATAGTCAACCACCTCAGCAGGAATAACCTTCTTAGTGACACACAATATGGTTTCCGCTCTGCAAGATCTACCGCAGATGTGCTGACGGTTATATCCCACAGGATTAGTGAATCTCTTGACAAAGGCTTCCTTTCTAGGGCAATTGCTCTTGACATATCTAAGGCCTTCGACAAGGTATGGCATAAGGGTCTACTTCACAAGATTTCCAGCTATGGTATAACTGGAAATGTCTTCTCAATCATTAAATCATTTCTCTCCAATAGGCTCATAAGAGTAGTGGTAGATGGACAAAAATTGGAGGCCTGCAATATAAATGCTGGAGTCCCTCAGGGGTCAATCCTGGGCCCAACTCTCTTCCTGATCTACATCAATGACCTCCCTAAACACATACTTAAATCATTCGTTGACATCTATGCTGATGACACGACCATCTATGGCAACACATCAAAGGCTGTAAATGACAAAGTTCTCTCTGATTCTCTCTCCTCTGATCTCGAGCATGTGGTTCAGTGGGGGAAGATGTGGCTGGTTACCTTTAATGCATCCAAAACCAAACTCCTATCCTTACATCATCAACGCTCTGATCCCCATCTGGCATCAATTGTGATGGATGGCTCTCGTCTGGGTAGGGCCCCACGTGTTTTGACAAGCTTCTGGGTTTGACCTTTACTCCTTGATCTGAAATGGAACACGTACATCAAGTCTGTTGCCAAGGTCGCTGGAAAGATGGTGGGATCCTTCTACCGCTCCAGAAGATATCTCACTACTGATGCAATTCTCTATCTATATAAAAGCCAAGTACGTCCAAGGATGGAATACTGTTGCAAAAAACAGCCTATCCTGCCTTGACAGAGTACAAAATAGACTTTGTGGCTTAGTGGGGGGTGCCCTTTTCTCTACCTTGCAACCTCTCTCCCACAGAAGAGACGTTGCGAGCCTATCCTTGTTTTATCGTTATTTCCATGGCAGGTGCTCGGCTGAACTCCAATCTCTGGTCCCCCCTCGCCAATCTTTCACAAAAAACACCCGTCTAGCTGAATCCACTGTGAAAAATTTCCCCCACTCTATATCTGTGCCTAAATCAAAACGCGGATTCCATGAACAAAGCTTCTTTCTTAGAACTGCACGCCTGTGGAACTCTGTTCCGTCTGCCTGCTTCCCACCGGACTACAACTTGGATGTCTTCAAGTCCAACGTTAACAAATTCCTAATGAACCGCCCCCTTAAGTAAACACTTCATCAAATCTCCACACTAACGTAATGTACTTGCAATAACCCTGAGTGGCTTCCAGGCCTTGATAAGTGGTGATCACTGTGTGAAAAAAAAAAAAAGATATACACACACGCTAACGTACACACATGTACTCACACGTACGCACACAAGGACAATGTCACTTCCCCTTTCAAAGGAAATACACACATGCGCAAAAGACCACTGGAAACAAGTATAAAAGAAAGAGCAATAAGCGACTTCTTCCTTTTAGGACCAGCTTTCGAGCTGGTCGGTCTACGGACCGTATGTACACCTTTACACTCTTTCTCTCTCTACATATATAACTTGTCCCTGAGATTACCATCGCGTAGCTGACTGCTAACATGGCGTACAGCTTAACCCACTATCTTTGTCTTTGTCTACACGCTGGACTATCATTCTCATTTCTACGACATTACTCACTTCTCTTCCTACGCGCGAACAAACGATAGTGACCCGAACTTGAGATGAACACACATTTCCTTTTCTTTCTACAACACCAGTCCCGCAACGACCTATAGTTACACCCGCGCGCACATGAACACATGTTATATCTAAAACATCCATTCTTTCAACAGTAAATAAACGACACGTTTATCTTATCCATCAATTGAGTCTTTGTTTCCTTCAATTCCATTCGTTTCATTATTCTTTTGTAACGGGATTAGGATTTATATATCCTAGTCCTCTACAAGTGCATTTAATTATTGTAAGTCTACAACAAACTGGCGAACTTTGCCCCCGGAACTTAGCGTTAATAATTAAATTTAAGTTGTAGTTGTCTGCTGATTTTGGTTTTGTCCTTGGCCAGAAAAGAGAAATTTCTTTGTACCTTTTTAATTTGAATAATAGTTTTTTACCCTTAGTTAAGAAATTGAAGAATTTATTTTTCCCAGTAATAATATGAAATTCTTCTGTAGATTTCTATTTAGAAAAAAAAAAAATAAAGTCTTCTGCCCGTAGTGAAAGAAGAAAAAGAAAATATTTTATTTTTTCTGATAGAAAAAAATTATTCTACCTTTTCAGAAGAAATATATATAGTTTCCTGTTAGAAGGAAAATTCTTCTGCACTTATTAAAATAGAAGAAAAAATCCTTCTGTCCTCAGTCAGAGAAGGTAAAATTGATAGTTTTTCTGTTCGAAGAAAAAAATTAGAAAAATTCTGCTGCACTTTTGCAGTTAATATAGGAAATTTATTTTTGACCTCAGTCTTGAAGGATAAAATTTCTTTAGAAGTTATTTAATTTGTCCCAATCCAAAGTGCATCATTGGAATTGGATTTTCTCCTTCGTTAAGCCCGACTTTGTGTCCCCTTACACCTTAGGGTGAATAATTGATAATTTTATTAGTACAATTTTATTGTTTAAAATTATTACTAACGCAAACCTCAGTTTAATGCGTATTTGTTTTAGCTTGTACTGACCAAAGATTTAGGCCACAAAAGCAAAATTAATACTACCATTCCCTTTTGCATTATATTAAACCTTCCTTTCCCTACAGTGAAAAAGAGACAATTCTGATTTTTTGGCCTTCCTCTCGCCGGGTGGTCCTACTTGCTGACTCGTCCCCCGCCGCCTGCTATCGTCCAGAGAGACGAGGGTAGGTGTGGGTGTCTTTTATAACTACTACAGTCAGTAAGTTCATGCGACTAAGTCCAGTACGCACGCGTTTATAAAAACTGCTACATAATGTATCTTACCAATGTTTCGCAGTGTTAACTTAAAAATAAAATAATCATTCAAGTTAGTATTTGTGTTGTGTCTTATTCATATGAGATAACAGCAACTATTTACAAGCTGCCGCAGTTTAATGCGTATTTCTTTTAGCTGCCGCAGTTTAATGCGTATTTGTTGTAGCTGCCGCAGTTTAATGCGTATTTGTTTTAGCTGCCGCAGTTTAATGCGTATTTGTTTTAGCTGACGCAGTTTAATGCATATTTTGTTTTAGCTGCCGCAGTTTAATGCGTATTGTGTTTTAGCTGCCACAGTTTAATGCATATTTTGTTTTAGCTGCCGCAGTTTTATGCGTATTTGTTTTAGCTGCCGCAGTTTGATGCATATTTGTTTTAGCTGCCGCAGTTTAATGCGTATTTTGTTTTAGCTGCCGTAGTTTAATGCATAGTAGTTTTAGCTGCCGCAGTTTAATGCATATTGGTTTTAGCTGCCATAGTTTAATGCGTATTTTGTTTTAGCTGCCGCAGTTTAATACGTATTTGTTTTAGCTGCTGCAGTTTAATGCATATTTGTTTTAGCTGACGCAGTTTAATGCATATTTGTTTTAGCTGCCACAGTTTAATGCATATTTGTTTTAGCTGCCACAGTTTAATGCATATTTGTTTTAGCTGCCGCAGTTTAATGCGTATTTGTTTTAGCTTCCGCAGTTTAATGCATATTTGTTTTAGCTGCCGCAGTTTAATGCATATTTGTTTTAGCTGCCACAGTTTAATGCATATTTGTTTTAGCTGCCACAGTTTAATGCATATTTGGTTTAGCTGCCGCAGTTTAATGCGTATTTGTTTTAGCTGCCACATTTTAATGCATATTTGGTTTTAGCTGCCGCAGTTTAATGCGTATTTTGTTTTAGCTGCTGCAGTTTAATGCGTATTTTGTTTTAGCTGCCGCAGTTTAATGCGTATTTTGTTTTAGCTGCCGCAGTTTAATGCGTATTTTGTTTTAGCTGCCGTAGTTTAATGCATATTTTGTTTTAGCTGCCGCAGTTTAATGCATATTTGTTTTAGCTGCTGCAGTTTAATGCGTATTTTGTTTTAGCTGCCGCAGTTTAATGCGTATTTTGTTTTAGCTGCCGCAGTTTAATGCATATTTTGTTTTAGCTGCCGCAGTTTAATGCGTATTTTGTTTTAGCTGCCGCAGTTTAATGCATATTTTGTTTTAGCTGCCGCAGTTTAATGCGTATTTTGTTTTAGCTGCCACAGTTTGATGCGTATTTTGTTTTAGCTGCCGTAGTTTAATGCATATTTTGTTTTAGCTGCCACAGTATGATGCGTATTTTGTTTTAGCTGCCGTAGTTTAATGCGTATTTTGTTTTAGCTGCCACAGTTTGATGCGTATTTTGTTTTAGCTGCCGTAGTTTAATGCATATTTTGTTTTAGCTGCCACAGTTTAATGCATATTTTGTTTTAGCTGCCGCAGTTTAATGCGTATTTTGTTTTAGCTGCCATAGTTTAATGCATATTTTGTTTTAGCTGCCGCAGTTTAATGCGTATTTTGTTTTAGCTGCCGCAGTTTAATGCGTATTTTGTTTTAGCTGCCGCAGTTTAATGCGTATTTTGTTTTAGCTGCCGCAGTTTAATGCGTATTTTGTTTTAGCTGCCGCAGTTTAATGCGTATTTTGTTTTAGCTGCCATAGTTTAATGCATATTTTGTTTTAGCTGCCGGAGAAAATTTACTTTAAAATTTAGGTAGGATTCTGTGTGATAGTTATTCGGTTTTAGTTTACATTTATTTAATATTTTTAAAAGCCTCAGCATGTTTTCAAATTCTTCTTACCGTACATTGGTAGAGGAAAGGTTATTTGCTATGGATGCTATTATTCTCAACCTCAGCTTTATGAGTTCAGACAAAAATTGTCCTAAAGTTATCTTTCAACAAAATATGACTGAGATTAGAGACAGCTTAGATACGTTTCTTGACTTGACTGATCAAGTCTATGCTTGTTTTTCTCCTGAGACTGTGGATTTAGAATTTCTGGACGCAGATGCTTCTCGGGTAGATGCATTGTAGAATAGTGTTAGAGAAGCCATGCATAGTTTAGCTAGTGGTAAGCTAGGTGTTTCTATTAGTATCCCGGTACTCTTTGATACACCGATGATAATGCTGATGAAGGTTTCCATCCTGAACCAGAATACCCGGTTGCTGAGACCAACTCTCTAAGTACTGGAGAATTTGGCTTAGTAAGGGTCAGACCGCAGTTAGAAAATTGTGCGGCAATTGAATTTAATTTGCCTAGATTGCAGCTTGCCATAAATATAGCTAGAAAGAATTTAAATTTATTAGGAATTTTTAAGTACTCCAGTTTGGTCCATAATTTGTTGAGTATGGATACCTTGAATTTTATGTAATTCATGGAGGGATCTAAGTGGGAATTGTTTAGAGGCATTGTGCCAATTATTAAAGGGAAACAGCTAGAGTTTTTAAGCAGTCCGCTGATAGGGAGACTGTTTAGATTTGGGCAGTTGTCAAGATGGCCAAGCCCTGTTTTCTACATGCGTTGATGCGCATGTTAATCGTAATGGGTACATTACTACTGACAATTTAACGTACCCTTATCAAGGTGAAAGAAGTTTTGGGCCTGATATGAGCCTAAGCCTATTGCACTGAGTAAATAACTCTGAAAAGGATCAGTGGAAGGATAGGAGTTTGACTTGTTACAACTCATTCCAAGGAAAGGTACTGGATAGACTCAGTATCTTTGTCTCATCAGAAGTACTTGCTTTCAGTATTTCATTTGGTGTAAGTATGCACCCTAGGATAGAAAGTCTTTCCAAAGTTTTCAGGATCTCGGGCCCTATATCATGTGTGGGTCATGGGGAGAGTTTTCAAGTGAGAGTTTAGCAAACATAAGCTTGACTGGATTTTTACAATCGAGTGTCACCTGGCTGTAAAATCTGGAGTGTTTGCTGGCTACATCATTTGTAGTGCAGCCCCTCTGAAGATCTGTGGGGGGCACAGATTTTTGGAGATGTTGTAAGACTGAGGTGAAGTCCCTGAGGCTGGAACCTGGAGCTTTAGATCTTACCCTGGAAATTTCAAGCGCCAGGGGCTTGGATGTTTTTAAAAGACTTGTCAGTCTTGGTTTGTCGGGCTTGATGTGTGAAACTCGGCAGACCATTTTCCCTGCAGGAAATATATTTTGGTTTTATGTAGCTTCTTTAATCAAAAGGAAAGCTACGTTCGCCCACTCCTATTTTCGGAGTAGATATGACTGGCTTGTTATGGATTCGAGAGATAAGTCAGACTTGCCTGTTAGTCCTCGTAATTTCAACTCCATAATCAAGGACAGCCGTTTACATTTTCATCTAAAAAAAAACTCCCTAAAAACAAATAGAAAATGAATATTTTACGAAATTTTAAGTGTTTTTTTTAAATTAAATTTTTGTATTAAATTTTGACCTTTAAAAGAAGTAAAAAATTAAGCCTCTTTAAATTTTAACCTGATCTAGGTTTTAAAACCTTTTTGTTACAATAATTTTTTTTCCTTTTCTTGTCGGGAGAGTGTTGAACTTTTAATAAATAAATAAATTTTATTTATTTTTTTATATAGGCACATTCAACATCTCAATATTTAGGGAGAGGAACGCACTCTTTGACCGGCCGTTTGCAGGTAACTTCTTCATCATCATCATCATCATCATCATCATCATCATCATCATCATCATCATCGTTATAATTCCCTGCTATTCTGCTATTCTCCCTTCCTCTGGATAGGGGGGGGGTGAGGAAGGGAGGAAGAAAGGGCCTTTGCAGATTTTCAATAGTTCGAAGATAACCTGCCTGCGAGGAGGAGGTTTTATTTCGGGCTCTGTCATAGAGTTTTCAGTTTAAATTCGTCACAAGTTTTTTTTTCTTTCTCCTTTAGAAAGATTTATTAAAATTTCATTGTAATTTTGTTTCAGTTGTTAAAAAACAACAACATTTTGTCTGTGGAATATTTTTTTACCAATGATAGTGCATCCCCCCTGTTTACATTTATTATTTATATTCTGGTTCTTGTATTTCATTTTTTGTATTTCGTATCCTTTATCATTCTTAGTTTCGTATATTTTGGGTTTGTACGAACCTCCCTTTAGTTTGAAGAAAAGGGAAATGCTAGCTCATTGATGACGTCACGACCCCGACCAAATTTAAGCCTCTTTCTTGGTTCCAGCGACGTGGGTGGAGGGTGGACGTGTTAATTGCCCGCCGCAGACAATGAATTTTGGAGTCTCCTTCAAAGAGGTAAACCCGGCAAGAATACCCCGGGCATGCGACGACGCATGATTTTGTAAAATATCTACGTGGCTACGGTTTTGCACGGTTTTTCCCTTTTTTGGAACACTTGGAAAATAAAGTATATTCCTTTTTCATCGAGATACGTTTTAATTCTCTTTCTGTAAATACACTTGACAAATTTTGTCCCTATATTAAATGCATTTGGCAAATTTTTTATTCCCTTTTTCCGAAGACTGGGAAAATAAAGTATATTCCTTTTTCATCGAGATACATTTTAATTCTCTTTCTGTAAATGTACTTGGCAAATTTTGTCCCTATATTAAATGCATTTGGTAAATTTTTTATTCCCTTTCTCCAAACACTTTGAAAATAAAGTATATTCCTTTTTCATCGAGATACATTTTAATTCTCTTTCTGTAAATACACTTCTTTTCTTTTATTACATTTTCACCCCAAACAAGGCAAATTGCCACTTTGGTGTAGGGGGCTACTATCAGGGGCAATAACTACTGGGGTACTATGTAGGGATTTGGGCAGCAAGGTGTCGGTTCACGTTACACTTGAACTTCTGCACGTCAGTACTGTTGGGGAAGCAGGGACCTGGAATGGAATTCCAGAGTCTTGCGGTTCTGGGGAAGAAACTATTGGAGTAAAAAGATCTTTTACATCTAGGGACCTCTACAGTGTGGGGGTGGGATCTAGTAGCCTGTCGGGTTTGTCGAGGGTGCTAGCGTCGTGGGGGGACAAGTGATTGCAGTTCGTCAGAGCATTCACCACTAAAATACTTGCAGAAAAGGCAGAGGGATGCAACATTTCGTCGATGGGACAGAGGCTGAAGCTTAGATGCCAGTTCAGGGCCTATCAGGTTTGCGACTCTCTTTTTCAACCTTGTCAAGGAGCGAGAGACTAGTAGCAGATGCACCAGCCCAGATGTGGCAGCAATACTCCATACATGGGCGAATGGTGGCCTTATAGAGGTACAGGATACTTTCGGGTGTTAGTAGTTTTCTAGCACGGTAGAGAGAGCCTACCTTTCTTGCAGCGGCCCTGGCAATGCCTTCAATGTAATTGTTCCAACTCATGTTTCCTGTGAACGTTAGGCCAAGGAGTTTGAAAGATGGACTCTCAGATAAAGAGTCGTTGGCCATTGCTATGGGTGGTAGAGAGGGTTTCTTGTAATTATTGAATGAAACTAGTTTAGTCTTGGCAGCATTGAATGCGACCAACCACTTTTGTCCCCATTCCACTACAGATTGGAGGTCTTCCTCTAGTGTTTCTGCCATTTCTTTAGAAATGTGTTCATTCGTCTTCCTGTCGTGTCTGCCATAGAGTGTAGTGTCATCAGCATATATACCCATCTCAGAGGCAATGTTGTCGGGGAGGTCATTTATGAATATCAGGAACAATAGAGGTCCAAGGATAGAACCCTGGGGCACTCCCGCATTTATATCATATTGTTTAGATGTGCGACCGTCGAGGACTACCTGGGTTTTTCTCTTATCTAAGAAGGATTTAATTATGTTAAGTATTCTACCAGTGATACCGTATGATCTGATTTTACTGAGGAGACCCTCATGCCATACCCTGTCAAAAGCCTTAGATATTTCTAGAGCTACCGCTCTGCCTTCCCCCGCTTTGTCCAGTGAATGGTATATACGTTCAGAGATCACAGTGAGGATGTCTGCTGTGGAACGGGCTCGTCTAAATCCATATTGTTTGTCAGTCAGTAGTTTAGCTTCTGTAAGATGATGGACTAGAGCATGGTTAATTATGGTCTCAAATATTTTGGCAAAAAGTGGGAGGAGGCTAATGGGGCGATAATTTGATGGGTCTGTCCTTTCGCCAGAATTCTTGAATACTGGTACAACAGAAGCAGTTTTCCAACAGCCCGGAAAGCAAGCTTCATTAAGACATTTGTTGTAGAGTTTGGAGAGAACTGGAGCTACTTCAGCTGAGCACTTTTTTAATAGCACAGCTGGGATAAGATCGGGTCCACATGCTTTTGAGGTGTCAAGGTTTTTTATGATAGCATGCACCTGAGCAGGGGTGGTTTTCAGATCGTCTAGTGTGGCGTCTGTCCGCATAGGAAAGTCAGGTAGGGGGTGGTTGGAAGGGTCCAGTGTGGAGTTGGAGGCAAACCGACTGGCAAGCATGTTAGCCTTGTTGGCAAATTTTGTCCCTATATTAAATGCATTTGGCAAATTTTTTATTCCCTTTTTCCACACACTTGGAAAATAAAGTATATTCCTTTTTCATCGAGATACATTTTAATTCTCTTTCTGTAAATACACTTGGCAAATTTTGTCCCTATATTAAATGCATTTGGCAAATTTTTTATTCCCTTTTTCCAAACACTTGGAAAATAAAGTATATTCCTTTTTCATCGAGATACATTTTAATTCTCTTTCTGTAAATACACTTGGCAAATTTTGTCCCTATATTAAATGCATTTGGCAAATTTTTTATTCCCTTTTTCCAAACACTTGGAAAATAAAGTACATTCCTTTTTCATCGAGATACATTTTAATTCTCTTTCTGTAAATACACTTGGCAAATTTTGTCCCTATATTAAATGCATTTGGCAAATTTTTTATTCCCTTTTTCCAAACACTTGGAAAATAAAGTATATTCCTTTTTCATCGAGATACATTTTAATTCTCTTTCTGTAAATACACTTGGCAAATTTTGTCCCTATATTAAATGCATTTGGCAAATTTTTTATTCCCTTTTTCCAAACACTTGGAAAATAAAGTACATTCCTTTTTCATCGAGATACATTTTAATTCTCTTTCTGTAAATACACTTGGCAAATTTTGTCCCTATATTAAATGCATTTGGCAAATTTTTTATTCCCTTTTTCCAAACACTTGGAAAATAAAGTACATTCCTTTTTCATCGAGATACATTTTAATTCTCTTTCTGTAAATACACTTGGCAAATTTTGTCCCTATATTAAATGCATTTGGCAAATTTTTTATTCCCTTTTTCCAAACACTTGGAAAATAAAGTATATTCCTTTTTCATCGAGATACATTTTAATTCTCTTTCTGTAAATACACTTGGCAAATTTTGTCCCTATATTAAATGCATTTGGCAAATTTTTTATTCCCTTTTTCCAAACACTTGGAAAATAAAGTATATTTCTTTTTCATCGAGATACATTTTAATTCTCTTTCTGTAAATACACTCGGCAAATTTTGTCCCTATATTAAATGCATTTGGCAAATTTTTTATTCCCTTTCTCCAAACACTTGGAAAATAAAGTATATTCCTTTTTCATCGAGATACATTTTAATTCTCTTTCTGTAAATACACTTGGCAAATTTTGTCCCTATATTAAATGCATTTGGCAAATTTTTTATTCCCTTTCTCCAAACACTTGGAAAATAAAGTATATTCCTTTTTCATCGAGATACATTTTAATTCTCTTTCTGTAAATACACTTGGCAAATTTTGTCCCTATATTAAATGCATTTGGCAAATTTTTTATTCCCTTTTTCCAAACACTTGGAAAATAAAGTACATTCCTTTTTCATCGAGATACATTTTAATTCTCTTTCTGTAAATACACTTGGCAAATTTTGTCCCTATATTAAATGCATTTGGCAAATTTTTTATTCCCTTTTTCCAAACACTTGGAAAATAAAGTATATTCCTTTTTCATCGAGATACATTTTAATTCTCTTTCTGTAAATACACTTGGCAAATTTTGTCCCTATATTAAATGCATTTGGCAAATTTTTTATTCCCTTTCTCCAAACACTTGGAAAATAAAGTATATTCCTTTTTCATCGAGATACATTTTAATTCTCTTTCTGTAAATACACTTGGCAAATTTTGTCCCTATATTAAATGCATTTGGCAAATTTTTTATTCCCTTTTTCCAAACACTTGGAAAATAAAGTACATTGCTTTTTCATCGAGATACATTTTAATTCTCTTTCTGTAAATACACTTGGCAAATTTTGTCCCTATATTAAATGCATTTGGCAAATTTTTTATTCCCTTTCTCCAAACACTTGGAAAATAAAGTATATTCCTTTTTCATCGAGATACATTTTAATTCTCTTTCTGTAGATACACTTGGCAAATTTTGTCCCTATATTAAATGCATTTGGCAAATTTTTTATTCCCTTTTTCCAAACACTTGGAAAATAAAGTACATTCCTTTTTCATCGAGATACATTTTAATTCTCTTTCTGTAAATACACTTGGCAAATTTTGTCCCTATATTAAATGCATTTGGCAAATTTTTTATTCCCTTTCTCCAAACACTTGGAAAATAAAGTATATTCCTTTTTCATCGAGATACATTTTAATTCTCTTTCTGTAAATACACTTGGCAAATTTTGTCCCTATATTAAATGCATTTGGCAAATTTTTTATTCCCTTTTTCCAAACACTTGGAAAATAAAGTATATTCCTTTTTCATCGAGATACATTTTAATTCTCTTTCTGTAAATACACTTGGCAAATTTTGTCCCTATATTAAATGCATTTGGCAAATTTTTTATTCCCTTTCTCCAAACACTTGGAAAATAAAGTATATTCCTTTTTCATCGAGATACATTTTAATTCTCTTTCTGTAAATACACTTGGCAAATTTTGTCCCTATATTAAATGCATTTGGCAAATTTTTTATTCCCTTTTTCCAAACACTTGGAAAATAAAGTACATTCCTTTTTCATCGAGATACATTTTAATTCTCTTTCTGTAAATACACTTGGCAAATTTTGTCCCTATATTAAATGCATTTGGCAAATTTTTTATTCCCTTTCTCCAAACACTTGGAAAATAAAGTATATTCCTTTTTCATCGAGATACATTTTAATTCTCTTTCTGTAAATACACTTGGCAAATTTTGTCCCTATATTAAATGCATTTGGCAAATTTTTTATTCCCTTTTTCCAAACACTTGGAAAATAAAGTACATTCCTTTTTCATCGAGATACATTTTAATTCTCTTTCTGTAAATACACTTGGCAAATTTTGTCCCTATATTAAATGCATTTGGCAAATTTTTTATTCCCTTTCTCCAAACACTTGGAAAATAAAGTATATTCCTTTTTCATCGAGATACATTTTAATTCTCTTTCTGTAAATACACTTGGCAAATTTTGTCCCTATATTAAATGCATTTGGCAAATTTTTTATTCCCTTTTTCCAAACACTTGGAAAATAAAGTATACTCCTTTTTCATCGAGATACATTTTAATTCTCTTTCTGTAAATACACTTGGCAAATTTTGTCCCTATATTAAATGCATTTGGCAAATTTTTTATTCCCTTTCTCCAAACACTTGGAAAATAATGTACATTCTTTTTTCATCGAGATACATTTTAATTCTCTTTCTGTAAATACACTTGGCAAATTTTGTCCCTATATTAAATGCATTTATCAAATTTTTTATTCCCTTTTTCCAAACACTTGGAAAATAAAGTATATTCCTTTTTCATCGAGATACATTTTAATTCTCTTTCTGTAAATACACTTGGCAAATTTTGTCCCTATATTAAATGCATTTGGCAAATTTTTTATTCCCTTTCTCCAAACACTTGGAAAATAAAGTACATTCCTTTTTCATCGAGATACATTTTAATTCTCTTTCTGTAAATACACTTGGCAAATTTTGTCCCTATATTAAATGCATTTGGCAAATTTTTTATTCCCTTTTTCCAAACACTTGGAAAATAAAGTATATTCCTTTTTCATCGAGATACATTTTAATTCTCTTTCTGTAAATACACTTGGCAAATTTTGTCCCTATATTAAATGCATTTGGCAAATTTTTTATTCCCTTTCTCCAAACACTTGGAAAATAAAGTACATTCCTTTTTCATCGAGATACATTTTAATTCTCTTTCTGTAAATACACTTGGCAAATTTTGTCCCTATATTAAATGCATTTGGCAAATTTTTTATTCCCTTTTTCCAAACACTTGGAAAATAAAGTACATTCCTTTTTCATCGAGATACATTTTAATTCTCTTTCTGTAAATACACTTGGCAAATTTTGTCCCTATATTAAATGCATTTGGCAAATTTTTTATTCCCTTTTTCCAAACACTTGGAAAATAAAGTACATTCCTTTTTCATCGAGATACATTTTAATTCTCTTTCTGTAAATACACTTGGCAAATTTTGTCCCTATATTAAATGCATTTGGCAAATTTTTTATTCCCTTTTTCCAAACACTTGGAAAATAAAGTACATTCCTTTTTCATCGAGATACATTTTAATTCTCTTTCTGTAAATACACTTGGCAAATTTTGTCCCTATATTAAATGCATTTGGCAAATTTTTTATTCCCTTTTTCCAAACACTTGGAAAATAAAGTACATTCCTTTTTCATCGAGATACATTTTAATTCTCTTTCTGTAAATACACTTGGCAAATTTTGTCCCTATATTAAATGCATTTGGCAAATTTTTTATTCCCTTTTTCCAAACACTTGGAAAATAAAGTACATTCCTTTTTCATCGAGATACATTTTAATTCTCTTTCTGTAAATACACTTGGCAAATTTTGTCCCTATATTAAATGCATTTGGCAAATTTTTTATTCCCTTTTTCCAAACACTTGGAAAATAAAGTACATTCCTTTTTCATCGAGATACATTTTAATTCTCTTTCTGTAAATACACTTGGCAAATTTTGTCCCTATATTAAATGCATTTGGCAAATTTTTTATTCCCTTTTTCCAAACACTTGGAAAATAAAGTATATTCCTTTTTCATCGAGATACATTTTAATTCTCTTTCTGTAAATACACTTGGCAAATTTTGTCCCTATATTAAATGCATTTGGCAAATTTTTTATTCCCTTTCTCCAAACACTTGGAAAATAAAGTACATTCCTTTTTCATCGAGATACATTTTAATTCTCTTTCTGTAAATACACTTGGCAAATTTTGTCCCTATATTAAATGCATTTGGCAAATTTTTTATTCCCTTTTTCCAAACACTTGGAAAATAAAGTATATTCCTTTTTCATCGAGATACATTTTAATTCTCTTTCTGTAAATACACTTGGCAAATTTTGTCCCTATATTAAATGCATTTGGCAAATTTTTTATTCCCTTTTTCCAAACACTTGGAAAATAAAGTACATTCCTTTTTCATCGAGATACATTTTAATTCTCTTTCTGTAAATACACTTGGCAAATTTTGTCCCTATATTAAATGCATTTGGCAAATTTTTTATTCCCTTTTTCCAAACACTTGGAAAATAAAGTACATTCCTTTTTCATCGAGATACATTTTAATTCTCTTTCTGTAAATACACTTGGCAAATTTTGTCCCTATATTAAATGCATTTGGCAAATTTTTTATTCCCTTTTTCCAAACACTTGGAAAATAAAGTATATTCCTTTTTCATCGAGATACATTTTAATTCTCTTTCTGTAAATACACTTGGCAAATTTTGTCCCTATATTAAATGCATTTGGCAAATTTTTTATTCCCTTTTTCCAAACACTTGGAAAATAAAGTATATTTCTTTTTCATCGAGATACATTTTAATTCTCTTTCTGTAAATACACTCGGCAAATTTTGTCCCTATATTAAATGCATTTGGCAAATTTTTTATTCCCTTTCTCCAAACACTTGGAAAATAAAGTATATTCCTTTTTCATCGAGATACATTTTAATTCTCTTTCTGTAAATACACTTGGCAAATTTTGTCCCTATATTAAATGCATTTGGCAAATTTTTTATTCCCTTTCTCCAAACACTTGGAAAATAAAGTATATTCCTTTTTCATCGAGATACATTTTAATTCTCTTTCTGTAAATACACTTGGCAAATTTTGTCCCTATATTAAATGCATTTGGCAAATTTTTTATTCCCTTTTTCCAAACACTTGGAAAATAAAGTACATTCCTTTTTCATCGAGATACATTTTAATTCTCTTTCTGTAAATACACTTGGCAAATTTTGTCCCTATATTAAATGCATTTGGCAAATTTTTTATTCCCTTTTTCCAAACACTTGGAAAATAAAGTATATTCCTTTTTCATCGAGATACATTTTAATTCTCTTTCTGTAAATACACTTGGCAAATTTTGTCCCTATATTAAATGCATTTGGCAAATTTTTTATTCCCTTTCTCCAAACACTTGGAAAATAAAGTATATTCCTTTTTCATCGAGATACATTTTAATTCTCTTTCTGTAAATACACTTGGCAAATTTTGTCCCTATATTAAATGCATTTGGCAAATTTTTTATTCCCTTTTTCCAAACACTTGGAAAATAAAGTACATTCCTTTTTCATCGAGATACATTTTAATTCTCTTTCTGTAAATACACTTGGCAAATTTTGTCCCTATATTAAATGCATTTGGCAAATTTTTTATTCCCTTTCTCCAAACACTTGGAAAATAAAGTATATTCCTTTTTCATCGAGATACATTTTAATTCTCTTTCTGTAGATACACTTGGCAAATTTTGTCCCTATATTAAATGCATTTGGCAAATTTTTTATTCCCTTTTTCCAAACACTTGGAAAATAAAGTACATTCCTTTTTCATCGAGATACATTTTAATTCTCTTTCTGTAAATACACTTGGCAAATTTTGTCCCTATATTAAATGCATTTGGCAAATTTTTTATTCCCTTTCTCCAAACACTTGGAAAATAAAGTATATTCCTTTTTCATCGAGATACATTTTAATTCTCTTTCTGTAAATACACTTGGCAAATTTTGTCCCTATATTAAATGCATTTGGCAAATTTTTTATTCCCTTTTTCCAAACACTTGGAAAATAAAGTATATTCCTTTTTCATCGAGATACATTTTAATTCTCTTTCTGTAAATACACTTGGCAAATTTTGTCCCTATATTAAATGCATTTGGCAAATTTTTTATTCCCTTTCTCCAAACACTTGAAAAATAAAGTATATTCCTTTTTCATCGAGATACATTTTAATTCTCTTTCTGTAAATACACTTGGCAAATTTTGTCCCTATATTAAATGCATTTGGCAAATTTTTTATTCCCTTTTTCCAAACACTTGGAAAATAAAGTACATTCCTTTTTCATCGAGATACATTTTAATTCTCTTTCTGTAAATACACTTGGCAAATTTTGTCCCTATATTAAATGCATTTGGCAAATTTTTTATTCCCTTTCTCCAAACACTTGGAAAATAAAGTATATTCCTTTTTCATCGAGATACATTTTAATTCTCTTTCTGTAGATACACTTGGCAAATTTTGTCCCTATATTAAATGCATTTGGCAAATTTTTTATTCCCTTTTTCCAAACACTTGGAAAATAAAGTACATTCCTTTTTCATCGAGATACATTTTAATTCTCTTTCTGTAAATACACTTGGCAAATTTTGTCCCTATATTAAATGCATTTGGCAAATTTTTTATTCCCTTTTTCCAAACACTTAGAAAATAAAGTACATTCCTTTTTCATCGAGATACATTTTAATTCTCTTTCTGTAAATACACTTGGCAAATTTTGTCCCTATATTAAATGCATTTGGCAAATTTTTTATTCCCTTTCTCCAAACACTTGGAAAATAAAGTATATTCCTTTTTCATCGAGATACATTTTAATTCTCTTTCTGTAAATACACTTGGCAAATTTTGTCCCTATATTAAATGCATTTGGCAAATTTTTTATTCCCTTTTTCCAAACACTTGGAAAATAAAGTACATTCCTTTTTCATCGAGATACATTTTAATTCTCTTTCTGTAAATACACTTGGCAAATTTTGTCCCTATATTAAATGCATTTGGCAAATTTTTTATTCCCTTTCTCCAAACACTTGGAAAATAAAGTATATTCCTTTTTCATCGAGATACATTTTAATTCTCTTTCTGTAAATACACTTGGCAAATTTTGTCCCTATATTAAATGCATTTGGCAAATTTTTTATTCCCTTTCTCCAAACACTTGGAAAATAAAGTACATTCCTTTTTCATCGAGATACATTTTAATTCTCTTTCTGTAAATACACTTGGCAAATTTTGTCCCTATATTAAATGCATTTGGCAAATTTTTTTATTCCCTTTTTCCAAACACTTGGAAAATAAAGTATATTCCTTTTTCATCGAGATACATTTTAATTCTCTTTCTGTAAATACACTTGGCAAATTTTGTCCCTATATTAAATGCATTTGGCAAATTTTTTATTCCCTTTCTGCAAACACTTGGAAAATAAAGTACATTCCTTTTTCATCGAGATACATTTTAATTCTCTTTCTGTAAATACACTTGGCAAATTTTGTCCCTATATTAAATGCATTTGGCAAATTTTTTATTCCCTTTCTCCAACCACTTGGAAAATAAAGTACATTCCTTTTTCATCGAGATACATTTTAATTCTCTTTCTGTAAATACACTTGGCAAACTTTGTCCCTATATTAAATGCATTTGGCAAATTTTTTATTCCCTTTCTCCAAACACTTGGAAAATAAAGTACATTCCTTTTTCATCGAGATACATTTTAATTCTCTTTCTGTAAATACACTTGGCAAATTTTGTCCCTATATTAAATGCATTTGGCAAATTTTTTATTCCCTTTCTCCAAACACTTGGAAAATAAAGTATATTCCTTTTTCATCGAGATACATTTTAATTCTCTTTCTGTAAATACACTTGGCAAATTTTGTCCCTATATTAAATGCATTTGGCAAATTTTTTATTCCCTTTCTCCAAACACTTGGAAAATAAAGTATATTCCTTTTTCATCGAGATACATTTTAATTCTCTTTCTGTAAATACACTTGGCAAATTTTGTCCCTATATTAAATGCATTTGGCAAATTTTTTATTCCCTTTCTCCAAACACTTGGAAAATAAAGTATATTCCTTTTTTATCGAGATACATTTTAATTCTCTTTCTGTAAATACACTTGGCAAATTTTGTCCCTATATTAAATGCATTTGGCAAATTTTTTATTCCCTTTCTCCAAACACTTGGAAAATAAAGTATATTCCTTTTTCATCGAGATACATTTTAATTCTCTTTCTGTAAATACACTTGGCAAATTTTGTCCCTATATTAAATGCATTTGGCAAATTTTTTATTCCCTTTCTCCAAACACTTGGAAAATAAAGTATATTCCTTTTTCATCGAGATACATTTTAATTCTCTTTCTGTAAATACACTTGGCAAATTTTGTCCCTATATTAAATGCATTTGGCAAATTTTTTATTCCCTTTTTCCAAACACTTAGAAAATAAAGTACATTCCTTTTTCATCGAGATACATTTTAATTCTCTTTCTGTAAATACACTTGGCAAATTTTGTCCCTATATTAAATGCATTTGGCAAATTTTTTATTCCCTTTCTCCAAACACTTGGAAAATAAAGTATATTCCTTTTTCATCGAGATACATTTTAATTCTCTTTCTGTAAATACACTTGGCAAATTTTGTCCCTATATTAAATGCATTTGGCAAATTTTTTATTCCCTTTTTCCAAACACTTGGAAAATAAAGTACATTCCTTTTTCATCGAGATACATTTTAATTCTCTTTCTGTAAATACACTTGGCCAATTTTGTCCCTATATTAAATGCATTTGGCACATTTTTTATTCCCTTTCTCCAAACACTTGGAAAATAAAGTATATTCCTTTTTCATCGAGATACATTTTAATTCTCTTTCTGTAAATACACTTGGCAAATTTTCTCCCTATATTAAATGCATTTGGCAAATTTTTTATTCCCTTTTTCCAAACACTTGGAAAATAAAGTACATTCCTTTTTCATCGAGATACATTTTAATTCTCTTTCTGTAAATACACTTGGCAAATTTTGTCCCTATATTAAATGCATTTGGCAAATTTTTTATTCCCTTTTTCCAAACACTTGGAAAATAAAGTACATTCCTTTTTCATCGAGATACATTTTAATTCTCTTTCTGTAAATACACTTGGCAAATTTTGTCCCTATATTAAATGCATTTGGCAAATTTTTTATTCCCTTTCTCCAAACACTTGGAAAATAAAGTATATTCCTTTTTCATCGAGATACATTTTAATTCTCTTTCTGTAAATACACTTGGCAAATTTTGTCCCTATATTAAATGCATTTGGCAAATTTTTTATTCCCTTTCTCCAAACACTTGGAAAATAAAGTATATTCCTTTTTCATCGAGATACATTTTAATTCTCTTTCTGTAAATACACTTGGCAAATTTTGTCCCTATATTAAATGCATTTGGCAAATTTTTTATTCCCTTTCTCCAAACACTTGGAAAATAAAGTATATTCCTTTTTCATCGAGATACATTTTAATTCTCTTTCTGTAAATACACTTGGCAAATTTTGTCCCTATATTAAATGCATTTGGCAAATTTTTTATTCCCTTTTTCCAAACACTTGGAAAATAAAGTACATTCCTTTTTCATCGAGATACATTTTAATTCTCTTTCTGTAAATACACTTGGCAAATTTTGTCCCTATATTAAATGCATTTGGCAAATTTTTTATTCCCTTTCTCCAAACACTTGGAAAATAAAGTATATTCCTTTTTCATCGAGATACATTTTAATTCTCTTTCTGTAAATACACTCGGCAAATTTTGTCCCTATATTAAATGCATTTGGCAAATTTTTTATTCCCTTTTTCCAAACACTTGGAAAATAAAGTACATTCCTTTTTCATCGAGATACATTTTAATTGTCTTTCTGTAAATACACTTGGCAAATTTTGTCCCTATATTAAATGCATTTGGCAAATTTTTTATTCCCTTTTTCCAAACACTTGGAAAATAAAGTACATTCCTTTTTCATCGAGATACATTTTAATTCTCTTTCTGTAAATACACTTGGCAAATTTTGTCCCTATATTAAATGCATTTGGCAAATTTTTTATTCCCTTTTTCCAAACACTTGGAAAATAGAGTACATTCCTTTTTCATCGAGATACATTTTAATTCTCTTTCTGTAAATACACTTGGCAAATTTTGTCCCTATATTAAATGCATTTGGCCAATTTTTTATTCCCTTTTTCCAAACACTTGGAAAATAAAGTACATTCCTTTTTCATCGAGATACATTTTAATTCTCTTTCTGTAAATACACTTGGCAAATTTTGTCCCTATATTAAATGCATTTGGCAAATTTTTTATTCCCTTTTTCCAAACACTTGGAAAATAAAGTACATTTCTTTTTCATCGAGATACATTTTAATTCTCTTTCTGTAAATACACTTGGCAAATTTTGTCCCTATATTAAATGCATTTGGCAAATTTTTTATTCCCTTTTTCCAAACACTTGGAAAATAAAGTACATTCCTTTTTCATCGAGATACATTTTAATTCTCTTTCTGTAAATACACTTGGCAAATTTTGTCCCTATATTAAATGCATTTGGCAAATTTTTTATTCCCTTTTTTCCAAACACTTGGAAAATAAAGTACATTCCTTTTTCATCGAGATACATTTTAATTCTCTTTCTGTAAATACACTTGGCAAATTTTGTCCCTATATTAAATGCATTTGGCAAATTTTTTTATTCCCTTTTTCCAAACACTTGAAAATATAGTACATTCCTTTTTCATCGAGATACATTTTAATTCTCTTTCTGTAAATACACTTGGCAAATTTTGTCCCTATATTAAATGCATTTGGCAAATTTTTTATTCCCTTTTTCCAAACACTTGGAAAATAAAGTACATTCCTTTTTCATCGAGATACATTTTAATTCTCTTTCTGTAAATACACTTGGCAAATTTTGTCCCTATATTAAATGCATTTGGCAAATTTTTTATTCCCTTTTTCCAAACACTTGGAAAATAAAGTACATTCCTTTTTCATCGAGATACATTTTAATTCTCTTTCTGTAAATACACTTGGCAAATTTTGTCCCTATATTAAATGCATTTGGCAAATTTTTTATTCCCTTTTTCCAAACACTTGGAAAATAAAGTATATTCCTTTTTCATCGAGATACATTTTAATTCTCTTTCTGTAAATACACTTGGCAAATTTTGTCCCTATATTAAATGCATTTGGCAAATTTTTTATTCCCTTTCTCCAAACACTTGGAAAATAAAGTATATTCCTTTTTCATCGAGATACATTTTAATTCTCTTTCTGTAAATACACTTGGCAAATTTTGTCCCTATATTAAATGCATTTGGCAAATTTTTTATTCCCTTTCTCCAAACACTTGGAAAATAAAGTATATTCCTTTTTCATCGAGATACATTTTAATTCTCTTTCTGTAAATACACTTGGCAAATTTTGTCCCTATATTAAATGCATTTGGCAAATTTTTTATTCCCTTTTTCCAAACACTTGGAAAATAAAGTACATTCCTTTTTCATCGAGATACATTTTAATTCTCTTTCTGTAAATACACTTGGCAAATTTTGTCCCTATATTAAATGCATTTGGCAAATTTTTTATTCCCTTTCTCCAAACACTTGGAAAATAAAGTATATTCCTTTTTCATCGAGATACATTTTAATTCTCTTTCTGTAGATACACTTGGCAAATTTTGTCCCTATATTAAATGCATTTGGCAAATTTTTTATTCCCTTTTTCCAAACACTTGGAAAATAAAGTACATTCCTTTTTCATCGAGATACATTTTAATTCTCTTTCTGTAAATACACTTGGCAAATTTTGTCCCTATATTAAATGCATTTGGCAAATTTTTTATTCCCTTTCTCCAAACACTTGGAAAATAAAGTATATTCCTTTTTCATCGAGATACATTTTAATTCTCTTTCTGTAAATACACTTGGCAAATTTTGTCCCTATATTAAATGCATTTGGCAAATTTTTTATTCCCTTTTTCCAAACACTTGGAAAATAAAGTATATTCCTTTTTCATCGAGATACATTTTAATTCTCTTTCTGTAAATACACTTGGCAAATTTTGTCCCTATATTAAATGCATTTGGCAAATTTTTTATTCCCTTTCTCCAAACACTTGGAAAATAAAGTATATTCCTTTTTCATCGAGATACATTTTAATTCTCTTTCTGTAAATACACTTGGCAAATTTTGTCCCTATATTAAATGCATTTGGCAAATTTTTTATTCCCTTTCTCCAAACACTTGGAAAATAAAGTATATTCCTTTTTCATCGAGATACATTTTAATTCTCTTTCTGTAAATACACTTGGCAAATTTTGTCCCTATATTAAATGCATTTGGCAAATTTTTTATTCCCTTTCTCCAAACACTTGGAAAATAAAGTATATTCCTTTTTCATCGAGATACATTTTAATTCTCTTTCTGTAAATACACTTGGCAAATTTTGTCCCTATATTAAATGCATTTGGCAAATTTTTTATTCCCTTTTTCCAAACACTTGGAAAATAAAGTACATTCCTTTTTCATCGAGATACATTTTAATTCTCTTTCTGTAAATACACTTGGCAAATTTTGTCCCTATATTAAATGCATTTGGCAAATTTTTTATTCCCTTTCTCCAAACACTTGGAAAATAAAGTATATTCCTTTTTCATCGAGATACATTTTAATTCTCTTTCTGTAAATACACTCGGCAAATTTTGTCCCTATATTAAATGCATTTGGCAAATTTTTTATTCCCTTTTTCCAAACACTTGGAAAATAAAGTACATTCCTTTTTCATCGAGATACATTTTAATTGTCTTTCTGTAAATACACTTGGCAAATTTTGTCCCTATATTAAATGCATTTGGCAAATTTTTTATTCCCTTTTTCCAAACACTTGGAAAATAAAGTACATTCCTTTTTCATCGAGATACATTTTAATTCTCTTTCTGTAAATACACTTGGCAAATTTTGTCCCTATATTAAATGCATTTGGCAAATTTTTTATTCCCTTTTTCCAAACACTTGGAAAATAGAGTACATTCCTTTTTCATCGAGATACATTTTAATTCTCTTTCTGTAAATACACTTGGCAAATTTTGTCCCTATATTAAATGCATTTGGCCAATTTTTTATTCCCTTTTTCCAAACACTTGGAAAATAAAGTACATTCCTTTTTCATCGAGATACATTTTAATTCTCTTTCTGTAAATACACTTGGCAAATTTTGTCCCTATATTAAATGCATTTGGCAAATTTTTTATTCCCTTTTTCCAAACACTTGGAAAATAAAGTACATTCCTTTTTCATCGAGATACATTTTAATTCTCTTTCTGTAAATACACTTGGCAAATTTTGTCCCTATATTAAATGCATTTGGCAAATTTTTTATTCCCTTTTTCCAAACACTTGGAAAATAAAGTACATTCCTTTTTCATCGAGATACATTTTAATTCTCTTTCTGTAAATACACTTGGCAAATTTTGTCCCTATATTAAATGCATTTGGCAAATTTTTTATTCCCTTTTTCCAAACACTTGGAAAATAAAGTACATTCCTTTTTCATCGAGATACATTTTAATTCTCTTTCTGTAAATACACTTGGCAAATTTTGTCCCTATATTAAATGCATTTGGCAAATTTTTTATTCCCTTTTTCCAAACACTTGGAAAATATAGTACATTCCTTTTTCATCGAGATACATTTTAATTCTCTTTCTGTAAATACACTTGGCAAATTTTGTCCCTATATTAAATGCATTTGGCAAATTTTTTATTCCCTTTTTCCAAACACTTGGAAAATAAAGTACATTCCTTTTTCATCGAGATACATTTTAATTCTCTTTCTGTAAATACACTTGGCAAATTTTGTCCCTATATTAAATGCATTTGGCAAATTTTTTATTCCCTTTTTCCAAACACTTGGAAAATAAAGTACATTCCTTTTTCATCGAGATACATTTTAATTCTCTTTCTGTAAATACACTTGGCAAATTTTGTCCCTATATTAAATGCATTTGGCAAATTTTTTATTCCCTTTTTCCAAACACTTGGAAAATAAAGTATATTCCTTTTTCATCGAGATACATTTTAATTCTCTTTCTGTAAATACACTTGGCAAATTTTGTCCCTATATTAAATGCATTTGGCAAATTTTTTATTCCCTTTCTCCAAACACTTGGAAAATAAAGTATATTCCTTTTTCATCGAGATACATTTTAATTCTCTTTCTGTAAATACACTTGGCAAATTTTGTCCCTATATTAAATGCATTTGGCAAATTTTTTATTCCCTTTCTCCAAACACTTGGAAAATAAAGTATATTCCTTTTTCATCGAGATACATTTTAATTCTCTTTCTGTAAATACACTTGGCAAATTTTGTCCCTATATTAAATGCATTTGGCAAATTTTTTATTCCCTTTTTCCAAACACTTGGAAAATAAAGTACATTCCTTTTTCATCGAGATACATTTTAATTCTCTTTCTGTAAATACACTTGGCAAATTTTGTCCCTATATTAAATGCATTTGGCAAATTTTTTATTCCCTTTCTCCAAACACTTGGAAAATAAAGTATATTCCTTTTTCATCGAGATACATTTTAATTCTCTTTCTGTAGATACACTTGGCAAATTTTGTCCCTATATTAAATGCATTTGGCAAATTTTTTATTCCCTTTTTCCAAACACTTGGAAAATAAAGTACATTCCTTTTTCATCGAGATACATTTTAATTCTCTTTCTGTAAATACACTTGGCAAATTTTGTCCCTATATTAAATGCATTTGGCAAATTTTTTATTCCCTTTCTCCAAACACTTGGAAAATAAAGTATATTCCTTTTTCATCGAGATACATTTTAATTCTCTTTCTGTAAATACACTTGGCAAATTTTGTCCCTATATTAAATGCATTTGGCAAATTTTTTATTCCCTTTTTCCAAACACTTGGAAAATAAAGTATATTCCTTTTTCATCGAGATACATTTTAATTCTCTTTCTGTAAATACACTTGGCAAATTTTGTCCCTATATTAAATGCATTTGGCAAATTTTTTATTCCCTTTCTCCAAACACTTGAAAAATAAAGTATATTCCTTTTTCATCGAGATACATTTTAATTCTCTTTCTGTAAATACACTTGGCAAATTTTGTCCCTATATTAAATGCATTTGGCAAATTTTTTATTCCCTTTTTCCAAACACTTGGAAAATAAAGTACATTCCTTTTTCATCGAGATACATTTTAATTCTCTTTCTGTAAATACACTTGGCAAATTTTGTCCCTATATTAAATGCATTTGGCAAATTTTTTATTCCCTTTCTCCAAACACTTGGAAAATAAAGTATATTCCTTTTTCATCGAGATACATTTTAATTCTCTTTCTGTAGATACACTTGGCAAATTTTGTCCCTATATTAAATGCATTTGGCAAATTTTTTATTCCCTTTTTCCAAACACTTGGAAAATAAAGTACATTCCTTTTTCATCGAGATACATTTTAATTCTCTTTCTGTAAATACACTTGGCAAATTTTGTCCCTATATTAAATGCATTTGGCAAATTTTTTATTCCCTTTTTCCAAACACTTAGAAAATAAAGTACATTCCTTTTTCATCGAGATACATTTTAATTCTCTTTCTGTAAATACACTTGGCAAATTTTGTCCCTATATTAAATGCATTTGGCAAATTTTTTATTCCCTTTCTCCAAACACTTGGAAAATAAAGTATATTCCTTTTTCATCGAGATACATTTTAATTCTCTTTCTGTAAATACACTTGGCAAATTTTGTCCCTATATTAAATGCATTTGGCAAATTTTTTATTCCCTTTTTCCAAACACTTGGAAAATAAAGTACATTCCTTTTTCATCGAGATACATTTTAATTCTCTTTCTGTAAATACACTTGGCAAATTTTGTCCCTATATTAAATGCATTTGGCAAATTTTTTATTCCCTTTCTCCAAACACTTGGAAAATAAAGTATATTCCTTTTTCATCGAGATACATTTTAATTCTCTTTCTGTAAATACACTTGGCAAATTTTGTCCCTATATTAAATGCATTTGGCAAATTTTTTATTCCCTTTCTCCAAACACTTGGAAAATAAAGTACATTCCTTTTTCATCGAGATACATTTTAATTCTCTTTCTGTAAATACACTTGGCAAATTTTGTCCCTATATTAAATGCATTTGGCAAATTTTTTTATTCCCTTTTTCCAAACACTTGGAAAATAAAGTATATTCCTTTTTCATCGAGATACATTTTAATTCTCTTTCTGTAAATACACTTGGCAAATTTTGTCCCTATATTAAATGCATTTGGCAAATTTTTTATTCCCTTTTTCCAAACACTTGGAAAATAAAGTACATTCCTTTTTCATCGAGATACATTTTAATTCTCTTTCTGTAAATACACTTGGCAAATTTTGTCCCTATATTAAATGCATTTGGCAAATTTTTTATTCCCTTTTTCCAAACACTTGGAAAATAAAGTACATTCCTTTTTCATCGAGATACATTTTAATTCTCTTTCTGTAAATACACTTGGCAAATTTTGTCCCTATATTAAATGCATTTGGCAAATTTTTTATTCCCTTTCTCCAAACACTTGGAAAATAAAGTATATTCCTTTTTCATCGAGATACATTTTAATTCTCTTTCTGTAAATACACTTGGCAAATTTTGTCCCTATATTAAATGCATTTGGCAAATTTTTTATTCCCTTTCTCCAAACACTTGGAAAATAAAGTACATTCCTTTTTCATCGAGATACATTTTAATTCTCTTTCTGTAAATACACTTGGCAAATTTTGTCCCTATATTAAATGCATTTGGCAAATTTTTTTATTCCCTTTTTCCAAACACTTGGAAAATAAAGTATATTCCTTT
The DNA here is from genome assembly GCF_053919585.1 of Euprymna scolopes. Classification (NCBI taxonomy): domain Eukaryota; kingdom Metazoa; phylum Mollusca; class Cephalopoda; order Sepiida; family Sepiolidae; genus Euprymna; species Euprymna scolopes. The sequence continues at coordinate 81,782,771 of NC_136490.1, forward strand.
TTCATCGAGATACATTTTAATTCTCTTTCTGTAAATACACTTGGCAAATTTTGTCCCTATATTAAATGCATTTGGCAAATTTTTTATTCCCTTTTTCCAAACACTTGGAAAATAAAGTACATTCCTTTTTCATCGAGATACATTTTAATTCTCTTTCTGTAAATACACTTGGCAAATTTTGTCCCTATATTAAATGCATTTGGCAAATTTTTTATTCCCTTTTTCCAAACACTTGGAAAATAAAGTACATTCCTTTTTCATCGAGATACATTTTAATTCTCTTTCTGTAAATACACTTGGCAAATTTTGTCCCTATATTAAATGCATTTGGCAAATTTTTTATTCCCTTTCTGCAAACACTTGGAAAATAAAGTACATTCCTTTTTCATCGAGATACATTTTAATTCTCTTTCTGTAAATACACTTGGCAAATTTTGTCCCTATATTAAATGCATTTGGCAAATTTTTTATTCCCTTTCTCCAACCACTTGGAAAATAAAGTACATTCCTTTTTCATCGAGATACATTTTAATTCTCTTTCTGTAAATACACTTGGCAAATTTTGTCCCTATATTAAATGCATTTGGCAAATTTTTTATTCCCTTTCTCCAAACACTTGGAAAATAAAGTACATTCCTTTTTCATCGAGATACATTTTAATTCTCTTTCTGTAAATACACTTGGCAAATTTTGTCCCTATATTAAATGCATTTGGCAAATTTTTTATTCCCTTTCTCCAAACACTTGGAAAATAAAGTATATTCCTTTTTCATCGAGATACATTTTAATTCTCTTTCTGTAAATACACTTGGCAAATTTTGTCCCTATATTAAATGCATTTGGCAAATTTTTTATTCCCTTTCTCCAAACACTTGGAAAATAAAGTATATTCCTTTTTCATCGAGATACATTTTAATTCTCTTTCTGTAAATACACTTGGCAAATTTTGTCCCTATATTAAATGCATTTGGCAAATTTTTTATTCCCTTTCTCCAAACACTTGGAAAATAAAGTATATTCCTTTTTTATCGAGATACATTTTAATTCTCTTTCTGTAAATACACTTGGCAAATTTTGTCCCTATATTAAATGCATTTGGCAAATTTTTTATTCCCTTTCTCCAAACACTTGGAAAATAAAGTATATTCCTTTTTCATCGAGATACATTTTAATTCTCTTTCTGTAAATACACTTGGCAAATTTTGTCCCTATATTAAATGCATTTGGCAAATTTTTTATTCCCTTTCTCCAAACACTTGGAAAATAAAGTATATTCCTTTTTCATCGAGATACATTTTAATTCTCTTTCTGTAAATACACTTGGCAAATTTTGTCCCTATATTAAATGCATTTGGCAAATTTTTTATTCCCTTTTTCCAAACACTTAGAAAATAAAGTACATTCCTTTTTCATCGAGATACATTTTAATTCTCTTTCTGTAAATACACTTGGCAAATTTTGTCCCTATATTAAATGCATTTGGCAAATTTTTTATTCCCTTTCTCCAAACACTTGGAAAATAAAGTATATTCCTTTTTCATCGAGATACATTTTAATTCTCTTTCTGTAAATACACTTGGCAAATTTTGTCCCTATATTAAATGCATTTGGCAAATTTTTTATTCCCTTTTTCCAAACACTTGGAAAATAAAGTACATTCCTTTTTCATCGAGATACATTTTAATTCTCTTTCTGTAAATACACTTGGCCAATTTTGTCCCTATATTAAATGCATTTGGCACATTTTTTATTCCCTTTCTCCAAACACTTGGAAAATAAAGTATATTCCTTTTTCATCGAGATACATTTTAATTCTCTTTCTGTAAATACACTTGGCAAATTTTCTCCCTATATTAAATGCATTTGGCAAATTTTTTATTCCCTTTTTCCAAACACTTGGAAAATAAAGTACATTCCTTTTTCATCGAGATACATTTTAATTCTCTTTCTGTAAATACACTTGGCAAATTTTGTCCCTATATTAAATGCATTTGGCAAATTTTTTATTCCCTTTTTCCAAACACTTGGAAAATAAAGTACATTCCTTTTTCATCGAGATACATTTTAATTCTCTTTCTGTAAATACACTTGGCAAATTTTGTCCCTATATTAAATGCATTTGGCAAATTTTTTATTCCCTTTCTCCAAACACTTGGAAAATAAAGTATATTCCTTTTTCATCGAGATACATTTTAATTCTCTTTCTGTAAATACACTTGGCAAATTTTGTCCCTATATTAAATGCATTTGGCAAATTTTTTATTCCCTTTTTCCAAACACTTGGAAAATAAAGTACATTCCTTTTTCATCGAGATACATTTTAATTCTCTTTCTGTAAATACACTTGGCAAATTTTGTCCCTATATTAAATGCATTTGGCAAATTTTTTATTCCCTTTCTCCAAACACTTGGAAAATAAAGTATATTCCTTTTTCATCGAGATACATTTTAATTCTCTTTCTGTAAATACACTTGGCAAATTTTGTCCCTATATTAAATGCATTTGGCAAATTTTTTATTCCCTTTTTCCAAACACTTGGAAAATAAAGTACATTCCTTTTTCATCGAGATACATTTTAATTGTCTTTCTGTAAATACACTTGGCAAATTTTGTCCCTATATTAAATGCATTTGGCAAATTTTTTATTCCCTTTTTCCAAACACTTGGAAAATAAAGTACATTCCTTTTTCATCGAGATACATTTTAATTCTCTTTCTGTAAATACACTTGGCAAATTTTGTCCCTATATTAAATGCATTTGGCAAATTTTTTATTCCCTTTTTCCAAACACTTGGAAAATAAAGTACATTCCTTTTTCATCGAGATACATTTTAATTCTCTTTCTGTAAATACACTTGGCAAATTTTGTCCCTATATTAAATGCATTTGGCCAATTTTTTATTCCCTTTTTCCAAACACTTGGAAAATAAAGTACATTCCTTTTTCATCGAGATACATTTTAATTCTCTTTCTGTAAATACACTTGGCAAATTTTGTCCCTATATTAAATGCATTTGGAAAATTTTTTATTCCCTTTTTCCAAACACTTGGAAAATAAAGTACATTCCTTTTTCATCGAGATACATTTTAATTCTCTTTCTGTAAATACACTTGGCAAATTTTGTCCCTATATTAAATGCATTTGGCAAATTTTTTATTCCCTTTTTCCAAACACTTGGAAAATAAAGTACATTCCTTTTTCATCGAGATACATTTTAATTCTCTTTCTGTAAATACACTTGGCAAATTTTGTCCCTATATTAAATGCATTTGGCAAATTTTTTATTCCCTTTCTCCAAACACTTGGAAAATAAAGTACATTCCTTTTTCATCGAGATACATTTTAATTCTCTTTCTGTAAATACACTTGGCAAATTTTGTCCCTATATTAAATGCATTTGGCAAATTTTTTATTCCCTTTCTCCAACCACTTGGAAAATAAAGTACATTCCTTTTTCATCGAGATACATTTTAATTCTCTTTCTGTAAATACACTTGGCAAATTTTGTCCCTATATTAAATGCATTTGGCAAATTTTTTATTCCCTTTCTCCAACCACTTGGAAAATAAAGTACATTCCTTTTTCATCGAGATACATTTTAATTCTCTTTCTGTAAATACACTTGGCAAATTTTGTCCCTATATTAAATGCATTTGGCAAATTTTTTATTCCCTTTCTCCAAACACTTGGAAAATAAAGTACATTCCTTTTTCATCGAGATACATTTTAATTCTCTTTCTGTAAATACACTTGGCAAATTTTGTCCCTATATTAAATGCATTTGGCAAATTTTTTATTCCCTTTCTCCAAACACTTGGAAAATAAAGTATATTCCTTTTTCATCGAGATACATTTTAATTCTCTTTCTGTAAATACACTTGGCAAATTTTGTCCCTATATTAAATGCATTTGGCAAATTTTTTATTCCCTTTCTCCAAACACTTGGAAAATAAAGTATATTCCTTTTTCATCGAGATACATTTTAATTCTCTTTCTGTAAATACACTTGGCAAATTTTGTCCCTATATTAAATGCATTTGGCAAATTTTTTATTCCCTTTCTCCAAACACTTGGAAAATAAAGTATATTCCTTTTTTATCGAGATACATTTTAATTCTCTTTCTGTAAATACACTTGGCAAATTTTGTCCCTATATTAAATGCATTTGGCAAATTTTTTATTCCCTTTCTCCAAACACTTGGAAAATAAAGTATATTCCTTTTTCATCGAGATACATTTTAATTCTCTTTCTGTAAATACACTTGGCAAATTTTGTCCCTATATTAAATGCATTTGGCAAATTTTTTATTCCCTTTCTCCAAACACTTGGAAAATAAAGTATATTCCTTTTTCATCGAGATACATTTTAATTCTCTTTCTGTAAATACACTTGGCAAATTTTGTCCCTATATTAAATGCATTTGGCAAATTTTTTATTCCCTTTTTCCAAACACTTAGAAAATAAAGTACATTCCTTTTTCATCGAGATACATTTTAATTCTCTTTCTGTAAATACACTTGGCAAATTTTGTCCCTATATTAAATGCATTTGGCAAATTTTTTATTCCCTTTCTCCAAACACTTGGAAAATAAAGTATATTCCTTTTTCATCGAGATACATTTTAATTCTCTTTCTGTAAATACACTTGGCAAATTTTGTCCCTATATTAAATGCATTTGGCAAATTTTTTATTCCCTTTTTCCAAACACTTGGAAAATAAAGTACATTCCTTTTTCATCGAGATACATTTTAATTCTCTTTCTGTAAATACACTTGGCCAATTTTGTCCCTATATTAAATGCATTTGGCACATTTTTTATTCCCTTTCTCCAAACACTTGGAAAATAAAGTATATTCCTTTTTCATCGAGATACATTTTAATTCTCTTTCTGTAAATACACTTGGCAAATTTTCTCCCTATATTAAATGCATTTGGCAAATTTTTTATTCCCTTTTTCCAAACACTTGGAAAATAAAGTACATTCCTTTTTCATCGAGATACATTTTAATTCTCTTTCTGTAAATACACTTGGCAAATTTTGTCCCTATATTAAATGCATTTGGCAAATTTTTTATTCCCTTTTTCCAAACACTTGGAAAATAAAGTACATTCCTTTTTCATCGAGATACATTTTAATTCTCTTTCTGTAAATACACTTGGCAAATTTTGTCCCTATATTAAATGCATTTGGCAAATTTTTTATTCCCTTTCTCCAAACACTTGGAAAATAAAGTATATTCCTTTTTCATCGAGATACATTTTAATTCTCTTTCTGTAAATACACTTGGCAAATTTTGTCCCTATATTAAATGCATTTGGCAAATTTTTTATTCCCTTTCTCCAAACACTTGGAAAATAAAGTATATTCCTTTTTCATCGAGATACATTTTAATTCTCTTTCTGTAAATACACTTGGCAAATTTTGTCCCTATATTAAATGCATTTGGCAAATTTTTTATTCCCTTTCTCCAAACACTTGGAAAATAAAGTATATTCCTTTTTCATCGAGATACATTTTAATTCTCTTTCTGTAAATACACTTGGCAAATTTTGTCCCTATATTAAATGCATTTGGCAAATTTTTTATTCCCTTTTTCCAAACACTTGGAAAATAAAGTACATTCCTTTTTCATCGAGATACATTTTAATTCTCTTTCTGTAAATACACTTGGCAAATTTTGTCCCTATATTAAATGCATTTGGCAAATTTTTTATTCCCTTTCTCCAAACACTTGGAAAATAAAGTATATTCCTTTTTCATCGAGATACATTTTAATTCTCTTTCTGTAAATACACTTGGCAAATTTTGTCCCTATATTAAATGCATTTGGCAAATTTTTTATTCCCTTTTTCCAAACACTTGGAAAATAAAGTACATTCCTTTTTCATCGAGATACATTTTAATTGTCTTTCTGTAAATACACTTGGCAAATTTTGTCCCTATATTAAATGCATTTGGCAAATTTTTTATTCCCTTTTTCCAAACACTTGGAAAATAAAGTACATTCCTTTTTCATCGAGATACATTTTAATTCTCTTTCTGTAAATACACTTGGCAAATTTTGTCCCTATATTAAATGCATTTGGCAAATTTTTTATTCCCTTTTTCCAAACACTTGGAAAATAAAGTACATTCCTTTTTCATCGAGATACATTTTAATTCTCTTTCTGTAAATACACTTGGCAAATTTTGTCCCTATATTAAATGCATTTGGCCAATTTTTTATTCCCTTTTTCCAAACACTTGGAAAATAAAGTACATTCCTTTTTCATCGAGATACATTTTAATTCTCTTTCTGTAAATACACTTGGCAAATTTTGTCCCTATATTAAATGCATTTGGCAAATTTTTTATTCCCTTTTTCCAAACACTTGGAAAATAAAGTACATTCCTTTTTCATCGAGATACATTTTAATTCTCTTTCTGTAAATACACTTGGCAAATTTTGTCCCTATATTAAATGCATTTGGCAAATTTTTTATTCCCTTTTTCCAAACACTTGGAAAATAAAGTACATTCCTTTTTCATCGAGATACATTTTAATTCTCTTTCTGTAAATACACTTGGCAAATTTTGTCCCTATATTAAATGCATTTGGCAAATTTTTTATTCCCTTTCTCCAAACACTTGGAAAATAAAGTACATTCCTTTTTCATCGAGATACATTTTAATTCTCTTTCTGTAAATACACTTGGCAAATTTTGTCCCTATATTAAATGCATTTGGCAAATTTTTTATTCCCTTTCTCCAACCACTTGGAAAATAAAGTACATTCCTTTTTCATCGAGATACATTTTAATTCTCTTTCTGTAAATACACTTGGCAAATTTTGTCCCTATATTAAATGCATTTGGCAAATTTTTTATTCCCTTTCTCCAAACACTTGGAAAATAAAGTACATTCCTTTTTCATCGAGATACATTTTAATTCTCTTTCTGTAAATACACTTGGCAAATTTTGTCCCTATATTAAATGCATTTGGCAAATTTTTTATTCCCTTTCTCCAAACACTTGGAAAATAAAGTATATTCCTTTTTCATCGAGATACATTTTAATTCTCTTTCTGTAAATACACTTGGCAAATTTTGTCCCTATATTAAATGCATTTGGCAAATTTTTTATTCCCTTTCTCCAAACACTTGGAAAATAAAGTACATTCCTTTCTCATCGAGATACATTTTAATTCTCTTTCTGTAAATACACTTGGCAAATTTTGTCCCTATATTAAATGCATTTGGCAAATTTTTTATTCCCTTTCTCCAAACACTTGGAAAATAAAGTATATTCCTTTTTTATCGAGATACATTTTAATTCTCTTTCTGTAAATACACTTGGCAAATTTTGTCCCTATATTAAATGCATTTGGCAAATTTTTTATTCCCTTTCTCCAAACACTTGGAAAATAAAGTATATTCCTTTTTCATCGAGATACATTTTAATTCTCTTTCTGTAAATACACTTGGCAAATTTTGTCCCTATATTAAATGCATTTGGCAAATTTTTTATTCCCTTTCTCCAAACACTTGGAAAATAAAGTATATTGTTTTTTCATCGAGATACATTTTAATTCTCTTTCTGTAAATACACTTGGCACATTTTGTCCCTATATTAAATGCATTTGGCAAATTTTTTATTCCCTTTTTCCAAACACTTGGAAAATAAAGTACATTCCTTTTTCATCGAGATACATTTTAATTCTCTTTCTGTAAATACACTTGGCCAATTTTGTCCCTATATTAAATGCATTTGGCACATTTTTTATTCCCTTTCTCCAAACACTTGGAAAATAAAGTGTATTCCTTTTTCATCGAGATACATTTTAATTCTCTTTCTGTAAATACACTTGGCAAATTTTCTCCCTATATTAAATGCATTTGGCAAATTTTTTATTCCCTTTTTCCAAACACTTGGAAAATAAAGTACATTCCTTTTTCATCGAGATACATTTTAATTCTCTTTCTGTAAATACACTTGGCAAATTTTGTCCCTATATTAAATGCATTTGGCAAATTTTTTATTCCCTTTTTCCAAACACTTGGAAAATAAAGTACATTCCTTTTTCATCGAGATACATTTTAATTCTCTTTCTGTAAATACACTTGGCAAATTTTGTCCCTATATTAAATGCATTTGGCAAATTTTTTATTCCCTTTCTCCAAACACTTGGAAAATAAAGTATATTCCTTTTTCATCGAGATACATTTTAATTCTCTTTCTGTAAATACACTTGGCAAATTTTGTCCCTATATTAAATGCATTTGGCAAATTTTTTATTCCCTTTCTCCAAACACTTGGAAAATAAAGTATATTCCTTTTTCATCGAGATACATTTTAATTCTCTTTCTGTAAATACACTTGGCAAATTTTGTCCCTATATTAAATGCATTTGGCAAATTTTTTATTCCCTTTCTCCAAACACTTGGAAAATAAAGTATATTCCTTTTTCATCGAGATACATTTTAATTCTCTTTCTGTAAATACACTTGGCAAATTTTGTCCCTATATTAAATGCATTTGGCAAATTTTTTATTCCCTTTTTCCAAACACTTGGAAAATAAAGTACATTCCTTTTTCATCGAGATACATTTTAATTCTCTTTCTGTAAATACACTTGGCAAATTTTGTCCCTATATTAAATGCATTTGGCAAATTTTTTATTCCCTTTCTCCAAACACTTGGAAAATAAAGTATATTCCTTTTTCATCGAGATACATTTTAATTCTCTTTCTGTAAATACACTTGGCAAATTTTGTCCCTATATTAAATGCATTTGGCAAATTTTTTATTCCCTTTTTCCAAACACTTGGAAAATAAAGTACATTCCTTTTTCATCGAGATACATTTTAATTGTCTTTCTGTAAATACACTTGGCAAATTTTGTCCCTATATTAAATGCATTTGGCAAATTTTTTATTCCCTTTTTCCAAACACTTGGAAAATAAAGTACATTCCTTTTTCATCGAGATACATTTTAATTCTCTTTCTGTAAATACACTTGGCAAATTTTGTCCCTATATTAAATTCATTTGGCAAATTTTTTATTCCCTTTTTCCAAACACTTGGAAAATAAAGTACATTCCTTTTTCATCGAGATACATTTTAATTCTCTTTCTGTAAATACACTTGGCAAATTTTGTCCCTATATTAAATGCATTTGGCCAATTTTTTATTCCCTTTTTCCAAACACTTGGAAAATAAAGTACATTCCTTTTTCATCGAGATACATTTTAATTCTCTTTCTGTAAATACACTTGGCAAATTTTGTCCCTATATTAAATGCATTTGGCAAATTTTTTATTCCCTTTTTCCAAACACTTGGAAAATAAAGTACATTCCTTTTTCATCGAGATACATTTTAATTCTCTTTCTGTAAATACACTTGGCAAATTTTGTCCCTATATTAAATGCATTTGGCAAATTTTTTATTCCCTTTTTCCAAACACTTGGAAAATAAAGTACATTCCTTTTTCATCGAGATACATTTTAATTCTCTTTCTGTAAATACACTTGGCAAATTTTGTCCCTATATTAAATGCATTTGGCAAATTTTTTATTCCCTTTTTCCAAACACTTGGAAAATAAAGTACATTCCTTTTTCATCGAGATACATTTTAATTCTCTTTCTGTAAATACACTTGGCAAATTTTGTCCCTATATTAAATGCATTTGGCAAATTTTTTATTCCCTTTTTCCAAACACTTGGAAAATATAGTACATTCCTTTTTAATCGAGATACATTTTAATTCTCTTTCTGTAAATACACTTGGCAAATTTTGTCCCTATATTAAATGCATTTGGCAAATTTTTTATTCCCTTTTTCCAAACACTTGGAAAATAAAGTACATTCCTTTTTCATCGAGATACATTTTAATTCTCTTTCTGTAAATACACTTGGCAAATTTTGTCCCTATATTAAATGCATTTGGCAAATTTTTTATTCCCTTTTTCCAAACACTTGGAAAATAAAGTACATTCCTTTTTCATCGAGATACATTTTAATTCTCTTTCTGTAAATACACTTGGCAAATTTTGTCCCTATATTAAATGCATTTGGCAAATTTTTTATTCCCTTTTTCCAAACACTTGGAAAATAAAGTATATTCCTTTTTCATCGAGATACATTTTAATTCTCTTTCTGTAAATACACTTGGCAAATTTTGTCCCTATATTAAATGCATTTGGCAAATTTTTTATTCCCTTTCTCCAAACACTTGGAAAATAAAGTATATTCCTTTTTCATCGAGATACATTTTAATTCTCTTTCTGTAAATACACTTGGCAAATTTTGTCCCTATATTAAATGCATTTGGCAAATTTTTTATTCCCTTTCTCCAAACACTTGGAAAATAAAGTATATTCCTTTTTCATCGAGATACATTTTAATTCTCTTTCTGTAAATACACTTGGCAAATTTTGTCCCTATATTAAATGCATTTGGCAAATTTTTTATTCCCTTTCTCCAAACACTTGGAAAATAAAGTACATTCCTTTTTCATCGAGATACATTTTAATTCTCTTTCTGTAAATACACTTGGCAAATTTTGTCCCTATATTAAATGCATTTGGCAAATTTTTTATTCCCTTTCTCCAAACACTTGGAAAATAAAGTACATTCCTTTTTCATCGAGATACATTTTAATTCTCTTTCTGTAAATACACTGTGCAAATTTTGTCCCTATATTAAATGCATTTGGCAAATTTTTTATTCCCTTTCTCCAAACACTTGGAAAATAAAGTACATTCCTTTTTCATCGAGATACATTTTAATTCTCTTTCTGTAAATACACTTGGCAAATTTTGTCCCTATATTAAATGCATTTGGCAAATTTTTTATTCCCTTTCTCCAAACACTTGGAAAATAAAGTACATTCCTTTCTCATCGAGATACATTTTAATTCTCTTTCTGTAAATACACTTGGCAAATTTTGTCCCTATATTAAATGCATTTGGCAAATTTTTTATTCCCTTTCTCCAAACACTTGGAAAATAAAGTACATTTTTTTTTCATCGAGATACATTTTAATTCTCTTTCTGTAAATACACTTGGCAAATTTTGTCCCTATATTAAATGCATTTGGCAAATTTTTTATTCCCTTTCTCCAAACACTTGGAAAATAAAGTATATTCCTTTTTCATCGAGATACATTTTAATTCTCTTTCTGTAAATACACTTGGCAAATTTTGTCCCTATATTAAATGCATTTGGCAAATTTTTTATTCCCTTTTTCCAAACACTTGGAAAATAAAGTACATTCCTTTTTCATCGAGATACATTTTAATTGTCTTTCTGTAAATACACTTGGCAAATTTTGTCCCTATATTAAATGCATTTGGCAAATTTTTTATTCCCTTTTTCCAAACACTTGGAAAATAAAGTACATTCCTTTTTCATCGAGATACATTTTAATTCTCTTTCTGTAAATACACTTGGCAAATTTTGTCCCTATATTAAATTCATTTGGCAAATTTTTTATTCCCTTTTTCCAAACACTTGGAAAATAAAGTACATTCCTTTTTCATCGAGATACATTTTAATTCTCTTTCTGTAAATACACTTGGCAAATTTTGTCCCTATATTAAATGCATTTGGCCAATTTTTTATTCCCTTTTTCCAAACACTTGGAAAATAAAGTACATTCCTTTTTCATCGAGATACATTTTAATTCTCTTTCTGTAAATACACTTGGCAAATTTTGTCCCTATATTAAATGCATTTGGCAAATTTTTTATTCCCTTTTTCCAAACACTTGGAAAATAAAGTACATTCCTTTTTCATCGAGATACATTTTAATTCTCTTTCTGTAAATACACTTGGCAAATTTTGTCCCTATATTAAATGCATTTGGCAAATTTTTTATTCCCTTTTTCCAAACACTTGGAAAATAAAGTACATTCCTTTTTCATCGAGATACATTTTAATTCTCTTTCTGTAAATACACTTGGCAAATTTTGTCCCTATATTAAATGCATTTGGCAAATTTTTTATTCCCTTTTTCCAAACACTTGGAAAATAAAGTACATTCCTTTTTCATCGAGATACATTTTAATTCTCTTTCTGTAAATACACTTGGCAAATTTTGTCCCTATATTAAATGCATTTGGCAAATTTTTTATTCCCTTTTTCCAAACACTTGGAAAATATAGTACATTCCTTTTTAATCGAGATACATTTTAATTCTCTTTCTGTAAATACACTTGGCAAATTTTGTCCCTATATTAAATGCATTTGGCAAATTTTTTATTCCCTTTTTCCAAACACTTGGAAAATAAAGTACATTCCTTTTTCATCGAGATACATTTTAATTCTCTTTCTGTAAATACACTTGGCAAATTTTGTCCCTATATTAAATGCATTTGGCAAATTTTTTATTCCCTTTTTCCAAACACTTGGAAAATAAAGTACATTCCTTTTTCATCGAGATACATTTTAATTCTCTTTCTGTAAATACACTTGGCAAATTTTGTCCCTATATTAAATGCATTTGGCAAATTTTTTATTCCCTTTTTCCAAACACTTGGAAAATAAAGTATATTCCTTTTTCATCGAGATACATTTTAATTCTCTTTCTGTAAATACACTTGGCAAATTTTGTCCCTATATTAAATGCATTTGGCAAATTTTTTATTCCCTTTCTCCAAACACTTGGAAAATAAAGTATATTCCTTTTTCATCGAGATACATTTTAATTCTCTTTCTGTAAATACACTTGGCAAATTTTGTCCCTATATTAAATGCATTTGGCAAATTTTTTATTCCCTTTCTCCAAACACTTGGAAAATAAAGTATATTCCTTTTTCATCGAGATACATTTTAATTCTCTTTCTGTAAATACACTTGGCAAATTTTGTCCCTATATTAAATGCATTTGGCAAATTTTTTATTCCCTTTCTCCAAACACTTGGAAAATAAAGTACATTCCTTTTTCATCGAGATACATTTTAATTCTCTTTCTGTAAATACACTTGGCAAATTTTGTCCCTATATTAAATGCATTTGGCAAATTTTTTATTCCCTTTCTCCAAACACTTGGAAAATAAAGTACATTCCTTTTTCATCGAGATACATTTTAATTCTCTTTCTGTAAATACACTGTGCAAATTTTGTCCCTATATTAAATGCATTTGGCAAATTTTTTATTCCCTTTCTCCAAACACTTGGAAAATAAAGTACATTCCTTTTTCATCGAGATACATTTTAATTCTCTTTCTGTAAATACACTTGGCAAATTTTGTCCCTATATTAAATGCATTTGGCAAATTTTTTATTCCCTTTCTCCAAACACTTGGAAAATAAAGTACATTCCTTTCTCATCGAGATACATTTTAATTCTCTTTCTGTAAATACACTTGGCAAATTTTGTCCCTATATTAAATGCATTTGGCAAATTTTTTATTCCCTTTCTCCAAACACTTGGAAAATAAAGTACATTTTTTTTTCATCGAGATACATTTTAATTCTCTTTCTGTAAATACACTTGGCAAATTTTGTCCCTATATTAAATGCATTTGGCAAATTTTTTATTCCCTTTCTCCAAACACTTGGAAAATAAAGTATATTCCTTTTTCATCGAGATACATTTTAATTCTCTTTCTGTAATTACACTTGGCAAATTTTGTCCCTATATTAAATGCATTTGGCAAATTTTTTATTCCCTTTCTCCAAACACTTGGAAAATAAAGTATATTCCTTTTTCATCGAGATACATTTTAATTCTCTTTCTGTAAATACACTTGGCAAATTTTGTACCTATATTAAATGCATTTGGCAAATTTTTTATTCCCTTTCTCCAAACACTTGGAAAATAAAGTATATTCCTTTTTTATCGAGATACATTTTAATTCTCTTTCTGTAAATACACTTGGCAAATTTTGTCCCTATATTAAATGCATTTGGCAAATTTTTTATTCCCTTTCTCCAAACACTTGGAAAATAAAGTATATTCCTTTTTCATCGAGATACATTTTAATTCTATTTCTGTAAATACACTTGGCAAATTTTGTCCCTATATTAAATGCATTTGGCAAATTTTTTATTCCCTTTCTCCAAACACTTGGAAAATAAAGTATATTCCTTTTTCATCGAGATACATTTTAATTCTCTTTCTGTAAATACACTTGGCAAATTTTGTCCCTATATTAAATGCATTTGGCAAATTTTTTATTCCCTTTTTCCAAACACTTAGAAAATAAAGTACATTCCTTTTTCATCGAGATACATTTTAATTCTCTTTCTGTAAATACACTTGGCCAATTTTGTCCTTATATTAAATGCATTTGGCACATTTTTTATTCCCTTTCTCCAAACACTTGGAAAATAAAGTATATTCCTTTTTCATCGAGATACATTTTAATTCTCTTTCTGTAAATACACTTGGCAAATTTTCTCCCTATATTAAATGCATTTGGCAAATTTTTTATTCCCTTTTTCCAAACACTTGGAAAATAAAGTACATTCCTTTTTCATCGAGATACATTTTAATTCTCTTTCTGTAAATACACTTGGCAAATTTTGTCCCTATATTAAATGCATTTGGCCAATTTTTTATTCCCTTTTTCCAAACACTTGGAAAATAAAGTACATTCCTTTTTCATCGAGATACATTTTAATTCTCTTTCTGTAAATACACTTGGCAAATTTTGTCCCTATATTAAATGCATTTGGCAAATTTTTTATTCCCTTTCTCCAAACACTTGGAAAATAAAGTATATTCCTTTTTCATCGAGATACATTTTAATTCTCTTTCTGTAAATACACTTGGCCAATTTTGTCCCTATATTAAATGCATTTGGCAAATTTTTTATTCCCTTTCTCCAAACACTTGGAAAATAAAGTATATTCCTTTTTCATCGAGATACATTTTAATTCTCTTTCTGTAAATACACTTGGCAAATTTTGTCCCTATATTAAATGCATTTGGCAAATTTTTTATTCCCTTTCTCCAAACACTTGGAAAATAAAGTATATTCCTTTTTCATCGAGATACATTTTAATTCTCTTTCTGTAAATACACTTGGCAAATTTTGTCCCTATATTAAATGCATTTGGCAAATTTTTTATTCCCTTTCTCCAAACACTTGGAAAATAAAGTACATTCCTTTTTCATCGAGATACATTTTAATTCTCTTTCTGTAAATACACTTGGCAAATTTTGTCCCTATATTAAATGCATTTGGCAAATTTTTTATTCCCTTTCTCCAAACACTTGGAAAATAAAGTATATTCCTTTTTCATCGAGATACATTTTAATTCTCTTTCTGTAAATACACTTGGCAAATTTTGTCCCTATATTAAATGCATTTTGCAAATTTTTTATTCCCTTTTTCCAAACACTTGGAAAATAAAGTACATTCCTTTTTCATCGAGATACATTTTAATTCTCTTTCTGTAAATACACTTGGCAAATTTTGTCCCTATATTAAATGCATTTGGCAAATTTTTTATTCCCTTTTTCCAAACACTTGGAAAATAAAGTACATTCCTTTTTCATCGAGATACATTTTAATTCTCTTTCTGTAAATACACTTGGCAAATTTTGTCCCTATATTAAATGCATTTGGCAAATTTTTTATTCCCTTTTTCCAAACACTTGGAAAATAAAGTACATTCCTTTTTCATCGAGATACATTTTAATTCTCTTTCTGTAAATACACTTGGCAAATTTTGTCCCTATATTAAATGCATTTGGCAAATTTTTTATTCCCTTTCTCCAAACACTTGGAAAATAAAGTATATTCCTTTTTCATCGAGATACATTTTAATTCTCTTTCTGTAAATACACTTGGCAAATTTTGTCCCTATATTAAATGCATTTGGCAAATTTTTTATTCCCTTTCTCCAAACACTTGGAAAATAAAGTACATTCCTTTTTCATCGAGATACATTTTAATTCTCTTTCTGTAAATACACTTGGCAAATTTTGTCCCTATATTAAATGCATTTGGCAAATTTTTTATTCCCTTTCTCCAAACACTTGGAAAATAAAGTACATTCCTTTTTCATCGAGATACATTTTAATTCTCTTTCTGTAAATACACTTGGCAAATTTTGTCCCTATATTAAATGCATTTGGCAAATTTTTTATTCCCTTTCTCCAAACACTTGGAAAATAAAGTATATTCCTTTTTCATCGAGATACATTTTAATTCTCTTTCTGTAAATACACTTGGCAAATTTTGTCCCTATATTAAATGCATTTGGCAAATTTTTTATTCCCTTTCTCCAAACACTTGGAAAATAAAGTATATTCCTTTTTCATCGAGATACATTTTAATTCTCTTTCTGTAAATACACTTGGCAAATTTTGTACCTATATTAAATGCATTTGGCAAATTTTTTATTCCCTTTCTCCAAACACTTGGAAAATAAAGTATATTCCTTTTTTATCGAGATAAATTTTAATTCTATTTCTGTAAATACACTTGGCAAATTTTGTCCCTATATTAAATGCATTTGGCAAATTTTTTATTCCCTTTTTCCAAACACTTGGAAAATAAAGTACATTCCTTTTTCATCGAGATACATTTTAATTCTCTTTCTGTAAATACACTTGGCAAATTTTGTCCCTATATTAAATGCATTTGGCAAATTTTTTATTCCCTTTCTCCAAACACTTGGAAAATAAAGTATATTCCTTTTTCATCGAGATACATTTTAATTCTCTTTCTGTAAATACACTTGGCAAATTTTGTCCCTATATTAAATGCATTTGGCAAATTTTTTATTCCCTTTTTCCAAACACTTGGAAAATAAAGTACATTCCTTTTTCATCGAGATACATTTTAATTCTCTTTCTGTAAATACACTTGGCAAATTTTGTCCCTATATTAAATGCATTTGGCAAATTTTTTATTCCCTTTTTCCAAACACTTGGAAAATAAAGTACATTCCTTTTTCATCGAGATACATTTTAATTCTCTTTCTGTAAATACACTTGGCAAATTTTGTCCCTATATTAAATGCATTTGGCAAATTTTTTATTCCCTTTTTCCAAACACTTGGAAAATAAAGTACATTCCTTTTTCATCGAGATACATTTTAATTCTCTTTCTGTAAATACACTTGGCAAATTTTGTCCCTATATTAAATGCATTTGGCAAATTTTTTATTCCCTTTCTCCAAACACTTGGAAAATAAAGTATATTCCTTTTTCATCGAGATACATTTTAATTCTCTTTCTGTAAATACACTTGGCAAATTTTGTCCCTATATTAAATGCATTTGGCAAATTTTTTATTCCCTTTTTCCAAACACTTGGAAAATAAAGTACATTCCTTTTTCATCGAGATACATTTTAATTCTCTTTCTGTAAATACACTTGGCAAATTTTGTCCCTATATTAAATGCATTTGGCAAATTTTTTATTCCCTTTTTCCAAACACTTGGAAAATAAAGTACATTCCTTTTTCATCGAGATACATTTTAATTCTCTTTCTGTAAATACACTTGGCAAATTTTGTCCCTATATTAAATGCATTTGGCAAATTTTTTATTCCCTTTCTCCAAACACTTGGAAAATAAAGTATATTCCTTTTTCATCGAGATACATTTTAATTCTCTTTCTGTAAATACACTTGGCAAATTTTGTCCCTATATTAAATGCATTTGGCAAATTTTTTATTCCCTTTTTCCAAACACTTGGAAAATAAAGTACATTCCTTTTTCATCGAGATACATTATAATTCTCTTTCTGTAAATACACTTGGCAAATTTTGTCCCTATATTAAATGCATTTGGCAAATTTTTTATTCCCTTTTTCCAAACACTTGGAAAATAAAGTACATTCCTTTTTCATCGAGATACATTTTAATTCTCTTTCTGTAAATACACTTGGCAAATTTTGTCCCTATATTAAATGCATTTGGCAAATTTTTTATTCCCTTTCTCCAAACACTTGGAAAATAAAGTATATTCCTTTTTCATCGAGATACATTTTAATTCTCTTTCTGTAAATACACTTGGCAAATTTTGTCCCTATATTAAATGCATTTGGCAAATTTTTTATTCCCTTTCTCCAAACACTTGGAAAATAAAGTATATTCCTTTTTCATCGAGATACATTTTAATTCTCTTTCTGTAAATACACTTGGCAAATTTTGTCCCTATATTAAATGCATTTGGCCAATTTTTTATTCCCTTTTTCCAAACACTTGGAAAATAAAGTACATTCCTTTTTCATCGAGATACATTTTAATTCTCTTTCTGTAAATACACTTGGCAAATTTTGTCCCTATATTAAATGCATTTGGCAAATTTTTTATTCCCTTTCTCCAAACACTTGGAAAATAAAGTATATTGCTTTTTCATCGAGATACATTTTAATTCTCTTTCTGTAGATACACTTGGCAAATTTTGTCCCTATATTAAATGCATTTGGCAAATTTTTTATTCCCTTTTTCCAAACACTTGGAAAATAAAGTACATTCCTTTTTCATCGAGATACATTTTAATTCTCTTTCTGTAAATACACTTGGCAAATTTTGTCCCTATATTAAATGCATTTGGCAAATTTTTTATTCCCTTTTTCCAAACACTTTGAAAATAAAGTACATTCCTTTTTCATCGAGATACATTTTAATTCTCTTTCTGTAAATACACTTGGCAAATTTTGTCCCTATATTGAATGCATTTGGCAAATTTTTTATTCCCTTTTTCCAAACACTTGGAAAATAAAGTACATTCCTTTTTCATCGAGATACATTTTAATTCTCTTTCTGTAAATACACTTGGCAAATTTTGTCCCTATATTAAATGCATTTGGCAAATTTTTTATTCCCTTTCTCCAAACACTTGGAAAATAAAGTACATTCCTTTTTCATCGAGATACATTTTAATTCTCTTTCTGTAAATACACTTGGCAAATTTTGTCCCTATATTAAATGCATTTGGCAAATTTTTTATTCCCTTTTTCCAAACACTTGGAAAATAAAGTACATTCCTTTTTCATCGAGATACATTTTAATTCTCTTTCTGTAAATACACTTGGCAAATTTTGTCCCTATATTAAATGCATTTGGCAAATTTTTTATTCCCTTTTTCCAAACACTTGGAAAATAAAGTATATTCCTTTTTCATCGAGATACATTTTAATTCTCTTTCTGTACATACACTTGGCAAATTTTGTCCCTATATTAAATGCATTTGGCAAATTTTTTATTCCCTTTCTCCAAACACTTGGAAAATAAAGTATATTCCTTTTTCATCGAGATACATTTTAATTCTCTTTCTGTAAATACACTTGGCAAATTTTGTCCCTATATTAAATGCATTTGGCAAATTTTTTATTCCCTTTTTCCAAACACTTGGAAAATAAAGTACATTCCTTTTTCATCGAGATACATTTTAATTCTCTTTCTGTAAATACAGTTTGCAAATTTTGTCCCTATATTAAATGCATTTGGCAAATTTTTTATTCCCTTTCTCCAAACACTTGGAAAATAAAGTATATTCCTTTTTCATCGAGATACATTTTAATTCTCTTTCTGTAGATACACTTGGCAAATTTTGTCCCTATATTAAATGCATTTGGCAAATTTTTTATTCCCTTTTTCCAAACACTTGGAAAATAAAGTACATTCCTTTTTCATCGAGATACATTTTAATTCTCTTTCTGTAAATACACTTGGCAAATTTTGTCCCTATATTAAATGCATTTGGCAAATTTTTTATTCCCTTTTTCCAAACACTTGGAAAATAAAGTACATTCCTTTTTCATCGAGATACATTTTAATTCTCTTTCTGTAAATACACTTGGCAAATTTTGTCCCTATATAAAATGCATTTGGCAAATTTTTTATTCCCTTTTTCCAAACACTTGGAAAATAAAGTACATTCCTTTTTCATCGAGATACATTTTAATTCTCTTTCTGTAAATACACTTGGCAAATTTTGTCCCTATATTAAATGCATTTGGCAAATTTTTTATTCCCTTTCTCCAAACACTTGGAAAATAAAGTATATTCCTTTTTCATCGAGATACATTTTAATTGTCTTTCTGTAAATACACTTGGCAAATATTGTCCCTATATTAAATGCATTTGGCAAATTTTTTATTCCCTTTTTCCAAACACTTGGAAAATAAAGTACATTCCTTTTTCATCGAGATACATTTTAATTCTCTTTCTGTAAATACACTTGGCAAATTTTGTCCCTATATTAAATGCATTTGGCAAATTTTTTATTCCCTTTTTCCAAACACTTGGAAAATAAAGTACATTCCTTTTTCATCGAGATACATTTTAATTCTCTTTCTGTAAATACACTTGGCAAATTTTGTCCCTATATTAAATGCATTTGGCAAATTTTTTTTTCCCTTTCTCCAAACACTTGGAAAATAAAGTATATTCCTTTTTCATCGAGATACATTTTAATTCTCTTTCTGTAAATACACTTGGCAAATTTTGTCCCTATATTAAATGCATTTGGCAAATTTTTTATTCCCTTTCTCCAAACACTTGGAAAATAAAGTATATTCCTTTTTCATCGAGATACATTTTAATTCTCTTTCTGTAAATACACTTGGCAAATTTTGTCCCTATATTAAATGCATTTGGCAAATTTTTTATTCCCTTTTCCCAAACACTTGGAAAATAAAGTACATTCCTTTTTCATCGAGATACATTTTAATTCTCTTTCTGTAAATACACTTGGCAAATTTTGTCCCTATATTAAATGCATTTGGCAAATTTTTTATTCCCTTTCTCCAAACACTTGGAAAATAAAGTATATTGCTTTTTCATCGAGATACATTTTAATTCTCTTTCTGTAGATACACTTGGCAAATTTTGTCCCTATATTAAATGCATTTGGCAAATTTTTAATTCCCTTTTTCCAAACACTTGGAAAATAAAGTACATTCCTTTTTCATCGAGATACATTTTAATTCTCTTTCTGTAAATACACTTGGCAAATTTTGTCCCTATATTAAATGCATTTGGCAAATTTTTTATTCCCTTTTTCCAAACACTTGGAAAATAAAGTACATTCCTTTTTCATCGAGATACATTTTAATTCTCTTTCTGTAAATACACTTGGCAAATTTTGTCCCTTTATTAAATGCATTTGGCAAATTTTTTATTCCCTTTTTCCAAACACTTGGAAAATAAAGTACATTCCTTTTTCATCGAGATACATTTTAATTCTCTTTCTGTAAATACACTTGGCAAATTTTGTCCCTGTATTAAATGCATTTGGCAAATTTTTTATTCCCTTTCTCCAAACACTTGGAAAATAAAGTACATTCCTTTTTCATCGAGATACATTTTAATTCTCTTTCTGTAAATACACTTGGCAAATTTTGTCCCTATATTAAATGCATTTGGCAAATTTTTTATTCCCTTTCTCCAAACACTTGGAAAATAAAGTACATTCCTTTTTCATCGAGATACATTTTAATTCTCTTTCTGTAAATACACTTGGCAAATTTTGTCCCTATATTAAATGCATTTGGCAAATTTTTTATTCCCTTTTTCCAAACACTTGGAAAATAAAGTACATTCCTTTTTCATCAAGATACATTTTAATTCTCTTTCTGTAGATACACTTGGCAAATTTTGTCCCTATATTAAATGCATTTGGCAAATTTTTTATTCCCTTTTTCCAAACACTTGGAAAATAAAGTACATTCCTTTTTCATCGAGATACATTTTAATTCTCTTTCTGTAAATACACTTGGCAAATTTTGTCCCTATATTAAATGCATTTGGCAAATTTTTTATTCCCTTTTTCCAAACACTTGGAAAATAAAGTACATTCCTTTTTCATCGAGATACATTTTAATTCTCTTTCTGTAAATACACTTGGCAAATTTTGTCCCTATATAAATGCATTTGGCAAATTTTTTATTCCCTTTTTCCAAACACTTGGAAAATAAAGTACATTCCTTTTTCATCGAGATACATTTTAATTCTCTTTCTGTAAATACACTTGGCAAATTTTGTCCCTATATTAAATGCATTTGGCAAATTTTTTATTCCCTTTCTCCAAACACTTGGAAAATAAAGTATATTCCTTTTTCATCGAGATACATTTTAATTGTCTTTCTGTAAATACACTTGGCAAATATTGTCCCTATATTAAATGCATTTGGCAAATTTTTTATTCCCTTTTTCCAAACACTTGGAAAATAAAGTACATTCCTTTTTCATCGAGATACATTTTAATTCTCTTTCTGTAAATACACTTGGCAAATTTTGTCCCTATATTAAATGCATTTGGCAAATTTTTTATTCCCTTTTTCCAAACACTTGGAAAATAAAGTACATTCCTTTTTCATCGAGATACATTTTAATTCTCTTTCTGTAAATACACTTGGCAAATTTTGTCCCTATATTAAATGCATTTGGCAAATTTTTTATTCCCTTTCTCCAAACACTTGGAAAATAAAGTATATTCCTTTTTCATCGAGATACATTTTAATTCTCTTTCTGTAAATACACTTGGCAAATTTTGTCCCTATATTAAATGCATTTGGCAAATTTTTTATTCCCTTTCTCCAAACACTTGGAAAATAAAGTATATTCCTTTTTCATCGAGATACATTTTAATTCTCTTTCTGTAAATACACTTGGCAAATTTTGTCCCTATATTAAATGCATTTGGCAAATTTTTTATTCCCTTTTTCCAAACACTTGGAAAATAAAGTACATTCCTTTTTCATCGAGATACATTTTAATTCTCTTTCTGTAAATACACTTGGCAAATTTTGTCCCTATATTAAATGCATTTGGCAAATTTTTTATTCCCTTTTTCCAAACACTTGGAAAATAAAGTACATTCCTTTTTCATCGAGATACATTTTAATTCTCTTTCTGTAAATACACTTGGCAAATTTTGTCCCTATATTAAATGCATTTGGCAAATTTTTTATTCCCTTTTTCCAAACACTTGGAAAATAAAGTACATTCCTTTTTCATCGAGATACATTTTAATTCTCTTTCTGTAAATACACTTGGCAAATTTTGTCCCTATATTAAATGCATTTGGCAAATTTTTTATTCCCTTTTTCCAAACACTTGGAAAATAAAGTACATTCCTTTTTCATCGAGATACATTTTAATTCTCTTTCTGTAAATACACTTGGCAAATTTTGTCCCTATATTAAATGCATTTGGCAAATTTTTTATTCCCTTTCTCCAAACACTTGGAAAATAAAGTATATTCCTTTTTCATCGAGATACATTTTAATTCTCTTTCTGTAAATACACTTGGCAAATTTTGTCCCTATATTAAATGCATTTGGCAAATTTTTTATTCCCTTTCTCCAAACACTTGGAAAATAAAGTATATTCCTTTTTCATCGAGATACATTTTAATTCTCTTTCTGTAAATACACTTGGCAAATTTTGTCCCTATATTAAATGCATTTGGCAAATTTTTTATTCCCTTTTTCCAAACACTTGGAAAATAAAGTACATTCCTTTTTCATCGAGATACATTTTAATTCTCTTTCTGTAAATACACTTGGCAAATTTTGTCCCTATATTAAATGCATTTGGCAAATTTTTTATTCCCTTTTTCCAAACACTTGGAAAATAAAGTACATTCCTTTTTCATCGAGATACATTTTAATTCTCTTTCTGTAAATACACTTGGCAAATTTTGTCCCTATATTAAATGCATTTGGCAAATTTTTTATTCCCTTTTTCCAAACACTTGGAAAATAAAGTACATTCCTTTTTCATCGAGATACATTTTAATTCTCTTTCTGTAAATACACTTGGCAAATTTTGTCCCTGTATTAAATGCATTTGGCAAATTTTTTATTCCCTTTCTCCAAACACTTGGAAAATAAAGTACATTCCTTTTTCATCGAGATACATTTTAATTCTCTTTCTGTAAATACACTTGGCAAATTTTGTCCCTATATTAAATGCATTTGGCAAATTTTTTATTCCCTTTTTCCAAACACTTGGAAAATAAAGTATATTGCTTTTTCATCGAGATACATTTTAATTCTCTTTCTGTAGATACACTTGGCAAATTTTGTCCCTATATTAAATGCATTTGGCAAATTTTTTATTCCCTTTTTCCAAACACTTGGAAAATAAAGTACATTCCTTTTTCATCGAGATACATTTTAATTCTCTTTCTGTAAATACACTTGGCAAATTTTGTCCCTATATTAAATGCATTTGGCAAATTTTTTATTCCCTTTTTCCAAACACTTGGAAAATAAAGTACATTCCTTTTTCATCGAGATACATTTTAATTCTCTTTCTGTAAATACACTTGGCAAATTTTGTCCCTATATTGAATGCATTTGGCAAATTTTTTATTCCCTTTTTCCAAACACTTGGAAAATAAAGTACATTCCTTTTTTCATCGAGATACATTTTAATTCTCTTTCTGTAAATACACTTGGCAAATTTTGTCCCTATATTAAATGCATTTGGCAAATTTTTTATTCCCTTTCTCCAAACACTTGGAAAATAAAGTACATTCCTTTTTCATCGAGATACATTTTAATTCTCTTTCTGTAAATACACTTGGCAAATTTTGTCCCTATATTAAATGCATTTGGCAAATTTTTTATTCCCTTTTTCCAAACACTTGGAAAATAAAGTACATTCCTTTTTCATCGAGATACATTTTAATTCTCTTTCTGTAAATACACTTGGCAAATTTTCTCCCTATATTAAATGCATTTGGCAAATTTTTTATTCCCTTTTTCCAAACACTTGGAAAATAAAGTATATTCCTTTTTCATCGAGATACATTTTAATTCTCTTTCTGTACATACACTTGGCAAATTTTGTCCCTATATTAAATGCATTTGGCAAATTTTTTATTCCCTTTCTCCAAACACTTGGAAAATAAAGTATATTCCTTTTTCATCGAGATACATTTTAATTCTCTTTCTGTAAATACACTTGGCAAATTTTGTCCCTATATTAAAATGCAT
The DNA here is from genome assembly GCF_053919585.1 of Euprymna scolopes. Taxonomy (NCBI): domain Eukaryota; kingdom Metazoa; phylum Mollusca; class Cephalopoda; order Sepiida; family Sepiolidae; genus Euprymna; species Euprymna scolopes. The sequence goes on from NC_136490.1 coordinate 81,807,675, forward strand.
TTGGCAAATTTTTTATTCCCTTTTTCCAAACACTTGGAAAATAAAGTACATTCCTTTTTCATCGAGATACATTTTAATTCTCTTTCTGTAAATACAGTTTGCAAATTTTGTCCCTATATTAAATGCATTTGGCAAATTTTTTATTCCCTTTCTCCAAACACTTGGAAAATAAAGTATATTCCTTTTTCATCGAGATACATTTTAATTCTCTTTCTGTAGATACACTTGGCAAATTTTGTCCCTATATTAAATGCATTTGGCAAATTTTTTATTCCCTTTTTCCAAACACTTGGAAAATAAAGTACATTCCTTTTTCATCGAGATACATTTTAATTCTCTTTCTGTAAATACACTTGGCAAATTTTGTCCCTATATTAAATGCATTTGGCAAATTTTTTATTCCCTTCTTTCCAAACACTTGGAAAATAAAGTACATTCCTTTTTCATCGAGATACATTTTAATTCTCTTTCTGTAAATACACTTGGCAAATTTTGTCCCTATATAAAATGCATTTGGCAAATTTTTTATTCCCTTTTTCCAAACACTTGGAAAATAAAGTACATTCCTTTTTCATCGAGATACATTTTAATTCTCTTTCTGTAAATACACTTGGCAAATTTTGTCCCTATATTAAATGCATTTGGCAAATTTTTTATTCCCTTTCTCCCAAACACTTGGAAAATAAAGTATATTCCTTTTTCATCGAGATACATTTTAATTGTCTTTCTGTAAATACACTTGGCAAATATTGTCCCTATATTAAATGCATTTGGCAAATTTTTTATTCCCTTTTTCCAAACACTTGGAAAATAAAGTACATTCCTTTTTCATCGAGATACATTTTAATTCTCTTTCTGTAAATACACTTGGCAAATTTTGTCCCTATATTAAATGCATTTGGCAAATTTTTTATTCCCTTTTTCCAAACACTTGGAAAATAAAGTACATTCCTTTTTCATCGAGATACATTTTAATTCTCTTTCTGTAAATACACTTGGCATTCTTGGAAATTTTGTATTCCCTATATTAAATGCATTTGGAAAATTTTTTATTCCCTTTCTCCAAACACTTGGAAAATAAAGTATATTCCTTTTTCATCGAGATACATTTTAATTCTCTTTCTGTAAATACACTTGGCAAATTTTGTCCCTATATTAAATGCATTTGGCAAATTTTTTATTCCCTTTCTCCAAACACTTGGAAAATAAAGTATATTCCTTTTTCATCGAGATACATTTTAATTCTCTTTCTGTAAATACACTTGGCAAATTTTGTCCCTATATTAAATGCATTTGGCAAATTTTTTATTCCCTTTTTCCAAACACTTGGAAAATAAAGTACATTCCTTTTTCATCGAGATACATTTTAATTCTCTTTCTGTAAATACACTTGGCAAATTTTGTCCCTATATTAAATGCATTTGGCAAATTTTTTATTCCCTTTCTCCAAACACTTGGAAAATAAAGTATATTGCTTTTTCATCGAGATACATTTTAATTCTCTTTCTGTAGATACACTTGGCAAATTTTGTCCCTATATTAAATGCATTTGGCAAATTTTTAATTCCCTTTTTCCAAACACTTGGAAAATAAAGTACATTCCTTTTTCATCGAGATACATTTTAATTCTCTTTCTGTAAATACACTTGGCAAATTTTGTCCCTATATTAAATGCATTTGGCAAATTTTTTATTCCCTTTTTCCAAACACTTGGAAAATAAAGTACATTCCTTTTTCATCGAGATACATTTTAATTCTCTTTCTGTAAATACACTTGGCAAATTTTGTCCCTATATTAAATGCATTTGGCAAATTTTTTATTCCCTTTTTCCAAACACTTGGAAAATAAAGTACATTCCTTTTTCATCGAGATACATTTTAATTCTCTTTCTGTAAATACACTTGGCAAATTTTGTCCCTGTATTAAATGCATTTGGCAAATTTTTTATTCCCTTTCTCCAAACACTTGGAAAATAAAGTACATTCCTTTTTCATCGAGATACATTTTAATTCTCTTTCTGTAAATACACTTGGCAAATTTTGTCCCTATATTAAATGCATTTGGCAAATTTTTTATTCCCTTTCTCCAAACACTTGGAAAATAAAGTACATTCCTTTTTCATCGAGATACATTTTAATTCTCTTTCTGTAAATACACTTGGCAAATTTTGTCCCTATATTAAATGCATTTGGCAAATTTTTTATTCCCTTTTTCCAAACACTTGGAAAATAAAGTACATTCCTTTTTCATCAAGATACATTTTAATTCTCTTTCTGTAGATACACTTGGCAAATTTTGTCCCTATATTAAATGCATTTGGCAAATTTTTTATTCCCTTTTTCCAAACACTTGGAAAATAAAGTACATTCCTTTTTCATCGAGATACATTTTAATTCTCTTTCTGTAAATACACTTGGCAAATTTTGTCCCTATATTAAATGCATTTGGCAAATTTTTTATTCCCTTTTTCCAAACACTTGGAAAATAAAGTACATTCCTTTTTCATCGAGATACATTTTAATTCTCTTTCTGTAAATACACTTGGCAAATTTTGTCCCTATATAAAATGCATTTGGCAAATTTTTTATTCCCTTTTTCCAAACACTTGCAAAATAAAGTACATTCCTTTTTCATCGAGATACATTTTAATTCTCTTTCTGTAAATACACTTGGCAAATTTTGTCCCTATATTAAATGCATTTGGCAAATTTTTTATTCCCTTTCTCCAAACACTTGGAAAATAAAGTATATTCCTTTTTCATCGAGATACATTTTAATTGTCTTTCTGTAAATACACTTGGCAAATATTGTCCCTATATTAAATGCATTTGGCAAATTTTTTATTCCCTTTTTCCAAACACTTGGAAAATAAAGTACATTCCTTTTTCATCGAGATACATTTTAATTCTCTTTCTGTAAATACACTTGGCAAATTTTGTCCCTATATTAAATGCATTTGGCAAATTTTTTATTCCCTTTTTCCAAACACTTGGAAAATAAAGTACATTCCTTTTTCATCGAGATACATTTTAATTCTCTTTCTGTAAATACACTTGGCAAATTTTGTCCCTATATTAAATGCATTTGGCAAATTTTTTATTCCCTTTCTCCAAACACTTGGAAAATAAAGTATATTCCTTTTTCATCGAGATACATTTTAATTCTCTTTCTGTAAATACACTTGGCAAATTTTGTCCCTATATTAAATGCATTTGGCAAATTTTTTATTCCCTTTCTCCAAACACTTGGAAAATAAAGTATATTCCTTTTTCATCGAGATACATTTTAATTCTCTTTCTGTAAATACACTTGGCAAATTTTGTCCCTATATTAAATGCATTTGGCAAATTTTTAATTCCCTTTTTCCAAACACTTGGAAAATAAAGTACATTCCTTTTTCATCGAGATACATTTTAATTCTCTTTCTGTAAATACACTTGGCAAATTTTGTCCCTATATTAAATGCATTTGGCAAATTTTTTATTCCCTTTTTCCAAACACTTGGAAAATAAAGTACATTCCTTTTTCATCGAGATACATTTTAATTCTCTTTCTGTAAATACACTTGGCAAATTTTGTCCCCATAATAAATGCATTTGGCAAATTTTTTATTCCCTTTTTCCAAACACTTGGAAAATAAAGTACATTCCTTTTTCATCGAGATACATTTTAATTCTCTTTCTGTAAATACACTTGGCAAATTTTGTCCCTATATTAAATGCATTTGGCAAATTTTTTATTCCCTTTCTCCAAACACTTGGAAAATAAAGTATATTCCTTTTTCATCGAGATACATTTTAATTCTCTTTCTGTAAATACACTTGGCAAATTTTGTCCCTATATTAAATGCATTTGGCAAATTTTTTATTCCCTTTCTCCAAACACTTGGAAAATAAAGTATATTCCTTTTTCATCGAGATACATTTTAATTCTCTTTCTGTAAATACACTTGGCAAATTTTGTCCCTATATTAAATGCATTTGGCAAATTTTTTATTCCCTTTCTCCAAACACTTGGAAAATAAAGTATATTCCTTTTTCATCGAGATACATTTTAATTCTCTTTCTGTAAATACACTTGGCAAATTTTGTCCCTAT